>NC_086320.1:382561484-383161484 GCF_036172605.1 Pelobates fuscus | reverse complement strand
ACTCCCACTGAAATACACCGTTAAGTGGATTATCCCTCCGTGCAGCAGAACCGGCAATTCACATGAAAATCTATAACTTCAATAATATTCACTTTATTTGTACGAACGGACGTTTGGTAGATAGCTGGGGTCTGAGTGCACATTTCGTGAGAGTATGGCTCAGATCCCAGCTAAAACAACCGAACGCCGCACGAAATACACTTTATTACTAAAATCGTCTGAAAGTACCGAACACCGATGGGGAACCACAATAGGGGAAGACCGGAGCTCCCGAACGGCCTGGTAGTACAGCGGTGTTCGTGCCGTCGAGTAGCCGTTTTCAGTTCCAGGCACTCAACGACAAAACACCGCTGGGGAGACAAAGGATCCAAGATGGTTGACCGCCGCGTGGTCGGTAGTCGAACGACGGCCACCCAGGAAAGCACTTAACTACCGATTGCAACAATGTTGCAATCTGTTAATTGGTGCCACACGACCCTCAGTGTGTGGGCTTGGGTTCGGTACTTAATTCGTTTCACGAACAGCCGGTAAAGTTGCTGTTCGTGAAACATCCATGTAAATGCTAGCAGCTTTCGGCTGCCAGCATACGAATGCTATAGGAATACAGTTAATCATACGGTTCAATACAGAAAGCAAATTACATTTAAACACAATATGGCAGCAGTGTGTAGGACAACCTTTAGAGACACAGTTCTATCATCTGAAGTGGCTAGGTTTTGCCAGAACGTATATGCCAAAAAAGAGCAAAAATACAATGTATATTGAGTAGGCCAGTTTATCACAAGTGGTGTCTTTTATTAGGTAATAAGGTGTATAATATTTTTGGGGTGTCTTTATAAGGTAATAAGGTGTATAATGTTTTTGGGGTGTATTTTATTAGGTAATAAGGTGTATAATGTTTTTGGGGTGTATTTTATTAGGTAATAAGCTGTATAATATTTTGGAGGTGTCTTTTATTAGGTAATAAGGTGTATAATGTTTTTTTCAGTGTATTTTATTAGGTAATAAGCTGTATAATATTTTTCGGTGAATTTTATTAGGTAATAAGGTGTATAATGTTTTTGGGGTGTCTTTTATTTGGTAATAAGGTGTATCATATTTTTAGGTGAATTTTATTAGGTAATAAGGTGTATAATATTTTTTGGTGACTTTTATTAGGTTATAAGGTGTATAATATTTTTCAGTGTATTATGTTAGGTGATAAGGTATATAATATATTTCGGTGTATTTTATTAGATAATAAGGTGTATAATATTTTTGGGCTGTCTTTTATTAAGTAATATGGTGTAAAATATTTTTTGTTTGTATTTTGTGTATAATATTAACAAACATTTACAAGCAATACCAGCTATATTATCTCAGCGCAATATATCTCTGCTTCTGCAGACCCACAGAGCCTAGATGCCGATCCTGATGCTCACTCTTGTTCTGGACCGGCTAATGACGCCCAAGTGACGTTGCTAAAGGTAGAGTTACACCTCTAGCAGCAAAGGGGTTAATTTCCACATGTGCAAGGTTTCAAAGTATGTACAGACTCCAGATACAATGACCACTTAAAATCACTGAAGTGGTCATGGTACTTAGAGTAATCCTTTAAGTATACCCCTGGGCCACCATACCTGATGACATATCACTTTGGGGGTTATCTGCAAAATATGCTCAGACTCCAAATTCCTCAGTAATGCTTCTTACCTTTGTGTCACTTTACCCCACTCCCTCTAGCATGTCAGCTCATTGAGCAACGTCCTCAACCCCTCTGTTCCTGTGCGTATAACTTGTCTGGTTACAAATACGTGTTTGTTAGTCTACCCGTTGTACATCGCTGCGGAACTTGTTGGCGCTATATAAATAATAATAGAGGATTAATAGATGTTATCTAGCCTAGGGGCAGTCCCTTGATACTGGTGTTTTTGTAATTATGTATATATTGTTTTACTGTATTGGGGTTATGATGTGTTTTTTTTATTTGGTCGTGGTTTTTGACTGAAGAAAGAAAAAACATGATGCTTCACAGTCTAATGAATTGGTGTATGCGCGTCTGGTCTATTTTACTTATATTAAGCCTTACTGTCATATGACTTCAGTTTGGAATTCTAATTTATATTCATCTTCAACACTTTTATCACTCACTCAGTTTTGGTTTAACCCCTTAAGGACACATGACATGTGTGATATGTCATGATTGCCTTTTATTCCAGAAGTTTGGTCCTTAAGGGGTTAAAGAACGCAGTCCTATTATGTTTTATTCAATTCTGAATGCTGCTACAGACACATTGAGAAAGGAGGACTAACACCAATAGTCATAGCATCCACGGACCCAGGATTACTTCCCTAACATCTAGACATCATATCGCATGTGATACTGTGATAGCTTGTTTAACCCCTTAAGGACACATGACATGTGTGACATGTCATGATTCCCTTTTATTCCAGAAGTTTGGTCCTTAAGGGGTTAAATAGCGGCACACTTACCTGGATGCTCTGGGACGCAGCGATCTGACTCTGGGGACGTATCACCTCCAACTGGAAGGTACGGCTGTCCATATGTATATTGTGTTTCTTTCCCAAGACCGCTGCTGCCACTGAGGATCGCAAAAACAAAGATTAAATGGCAATCCACTACTATTACCATTTATCTATATGGGAGCAACAGATTCACGTGGCGACTTAAAAGAACTCCTGGAAACATTACACTAACGAGTAAATCACTGAAAATCACCTATACATTTTTTTTAATTAAACTTTTTTTAATGAGCTGCTCCATTTTTTAAATGTGTAGTATAGATTTAGCATCTGGTTCCTGCTATACAAGAAAAGAGGTGGTGTTATGTGCTGTTACTGAGCCAGTTTTAGGCTCTATACGTGTGTGTTTATTTTATCTGTACTGAAGTATTACTCCCAGTGTGTGCTATGGTACCCTAGGAGTTCGATAAGAAACAATACAAGAGGAATTCCGATACCTGGGCCATACCTGGGCCATACCGGGTCCATACCTGGGCCATACCTGGGCCATACCTGGGCCATACCTGGGCCATGCACTGCTACCAAGAAGGCAGGAATCATTTACATGGACCTACACAGACTTCCTAGCTCTGGTCTAAGTGAGTGTTCCATTGTAATTATTTTATTTCACTGGTTTTATCGGTTTTTACACTATATTATATATTTCTTTATTTTTTAAGATACATATTATCATCTGCAAATCAGAGATTTATATTCAAACAATTCTCGTATTAGGTATTATTTCTGTATATAGATCACATTCACTGGTATTTATGAAATAAGCCCTCCACTGTTTTCATGCTGTTTCCACTTACAGGGTTATTCACTAAGGTGAGAATTCATAGTGAATTCAAATTAAGGCCAAAGTAGCAGATACAGAAACATTCTCTGAGCCGGCTATGCTTTCAGTTCTGCTGCTTTGGCCTTACATGTGAAATTCCCTTTAAATGCCCCCTTTAGCAAATAACCTTCTTAGTTGGAATTTTATGAAAAACATGTTTACACACCAGTGGAGGTGCTGGATCTATGTCTGAGGGAACTGGGAGTAGCAGTCCGGGCTCGAATGCCTGCTTTCAATGGAAATAATGGGTTTAATGAGCCCTGTACATTATTTAAAGTCTACGAATTATAAGAAGTCATTACCTGTCTCATCCCTGAAGGTGAGAAGGGCCACGCCATGTTCTCTCACAGGATATTCCAGACACACTATCTTCCCCCCACCATTACGTTCCTCCTGGAAATGGAGGAAAACCTTTTTTTTCACATAATCCTCATCGTCCGGGTGTTTGGGGAGCCCACGTACTTCCACCACTGTCTGATCCACGCTCATAGTGACACACAGGGACCTGTAGCAATCAAACAGGACAGGCTCACTGCTCACTAACAATCTACACCATAGTGCTCATTATCGTTTCTCCATCCCATTATCCCGTATTGTTACTTAATCAACTATCCCAACCATCCTTCAGAGTCACCTCCATTCTCCCCCTTCACGCTCTCCCTCCATTCTCCCCTTCACGCTCTCCCTCCATTCTCCCCTTCACGCTCTCCCTCCATTCTCCCCCATTCACGCTCTACCTCCATTCTCCCCTTCACGCTCTCCCTCCATTCTCCCCTTCACGCTCTCCCTCCATTCTCCCCCTTCACGCTCTCCCTCCATTCTCCCCTTCACGCTCTCCCTCCATTCTCCCCTTCACGCTCTCCCTCCATTCTCCCCTTCACGCTCTCCCTCCATTCTCCCCTTCACGCTCTCCCTCCATTCTCCCCTTCACGCTCTCCCTCCATTCTCCCCTTCACGCTCTCCCTCCATTCTCCCCTTCACGCTCTCCCTCCATTCTCCCCTTCACGCTCTCCCTCCATTCTCCCCTTCACGCTCTCCCTCCATTCTCCCCCTTCACGCTCTCCCTCCATTCTCCCCCTTCACGCTCTCCCTCCATTCTCCCCCTTCGCGCTCTCCCTCCATTCTCCCCTTTCGCGCTCTCCCTCCATTCTCCCCCTTCACGCTCTCCCTCCATTCTCCCCCTTCACGCTCTCCCTCCATTCTCCCCTTTCGCGCTCTCCCTCCATTCTCCCCCTTCACGCTCTCCCTCCATTCTCCCCCTTCGCGCTCTCCCTCCATTCTCCCCTTTTGCGCTCTCCCTCCATTCTCCCCCTTCACGCTCTCCCTCCATTCTCCCCTTCACGCTCTCCCTCCATTCTCCCCTTCACGCTCTCCCTCCATTCTCTCCCTTAACGCTCTCCCTCCATTCTCTCCCTTAACGCTCTCCCTCCATTCTCCACTTCACACTCAGCCTTCAATCTCCCCTTCACGCTCTCCCTCCATTCTCCCCCTTCACGCTCTCCCTCAATTCTCCCCTTCACGCTCTCCCTCCATTCTCCCCCTTCACGCTCTCCCTCCATTCTCCCCTTCACGCTCTCCCTCCATTCTCCATTCTCCCCCTTCACGCTCTCCCTCCATTCTCCCCTTCACACTCTCCCTCCATTCTCCCCTTCACGCTCTCCCTCCATTCTCCCCTTCACGCTCTCCCTCCATTCTCTCCCTTCACGCTCTCCCTCCATTCTCTCCCTCCATTCTCCCACTTCACGCTCTCCCTCAATTCTCCCCTTCACGCTCTCCCTCCATTCTCCCCCTTCACGCTCTCCCTCCATTCTCCCCTTCACGCTCTCCCTCCATTCTCCCCTTCACGCTCTCCCTCCATTCTCCCCTTCGCGCTCTCCCTCCATTCTCCCCTTCGCGCTCTCCCTCCATTCTCCCCTTCGCACTCTCCCTCCATTCTCCCCCTTCGCGCTCTCCCTCCATTCTCCTCCTTTGTGCTCTGTCAACATTCCACAATACACGGTTTATTGAACAGACCTTTATGGGGTTTGTAGCAGAACCCCTTTTTGGCTGTCCCATCTGTAACAGATCCCCCTGTTTTGCATTTGATCTGCAATCTATGTTGCATCAGCCACTTACCATGTTACCTGGGTACCTCTACCCTTTGTTTTATTGCCATCATCCACCTTGCCTTGCACTTAATGACAAAAACAGTTTCTGGCCCTATAATTGTGTTGTGCAAAGAATGGGTGCGTTTGATATGGCACTTCGGATACAGCCGAAGTGCCGAAGTAGTCGAAGTGGCCGCCATTAGACAATCGAACACGTGGCAGCTGCCATTTTAATGCAGTCTAACACGGTCAGTTGTGTGTGCCGTCAAATCCCTGCAACGGAGATCGGCCACACAACGAACGCCGCTGACCTGTACCTTCCCCTAACCTTCGACACTGCAGCGGGAGACTAAGTCCCGTTCGAAGATTCGAACACCGTTCGAATGGGACTTTGTCATCTTTTTCATGGGAAATAGACTGCCACTCGACTAACGACCACCGCAGAAGTTTAACCCTGTTCTACTTCAACACTTCGACAGAAGTCGAAGTGCGTTCGACTATTCGAACGCCGCCTTTGGGTGGGACTTTGTCAATTTTCAAGGCAGAAATAGACCGACCGCACAGCCTGAATCTGTGGAACTGTTTTGGGCATGCAAACAGGCGTGCGGTCGGTCCAAAGAGACTTTTTCAGTATCTCGGGAACCACTGAACCGATTTGTACAAATTTTTAATTTGTTGTTCCCCAAGTTGTGTGGTTCATAAAAATATAAGTTTTATTCCTGTGTGATACAAAATCATAAAGTTATAAGAGTGTATAAAAATGTCTAAGTTTTAGCTTGGAGATAATTGAGGAGATACAGTAAGAAACTCAATTATCTCCCAAGCAGAGGGGAGGGAATCTGTGGGATGTAACCGATATGTGATTGGTTAATGCCTAATTGCCTGTGGGCGTCTCCCTTGCAGGGGAGCACTGCATAAAAGCAGAGTCCCTGTCATTAAACATCAGTTCTACTCCTGATACTGTGTGTCATCCAGTGATTGGGAAAGGTGATGGGATATTATTGGATTGCATTGCTGACTGTGCTGGATATTCTCTGGGATTTATTACTTGTTCCTGCATCCTCTGGATATATTGGTGGAGTTAAGCTGTGAGAAATCAGCTCTCCGCTACAGGGTTTATTAAGATCCAAACCACAAAATTGAGTCTAAAGTAGCCGAGATTTTAGCCTCAGTTTCACAATTTGTTTGTAATTCTCTACAGTTCAGAGTTTTGCTGCAATTCAGTTTAATTTACTGTTCTGTTTACTGTACTGAATATCCCCAGCTTTGTAATAAGACGTATGAACACGTGAAGTGCGGACAGGCGGTGTCTCTCGTCTTTGTTTTCCGTTATTTACCCCCAGTGTGAGGTGGGATAGTATACTTTAACTGTGTACCCCCAGTGTGAGGTGGGATAGTATACTCTAAGCTGTGTACCCCCAGTGTGAGGTGGGATAGTATACTCTAAGCTGTGTATCCCCAGTGTGAGGTGGAATAGTATACTGTAAGCTGTGTACCCCCAGTGTAAGGGGAGATAGTATAGTGTAAGCTGTGTACCCCCAGTGTGAGGTGGGATAGTATACTCTAAGCTGTGTACCCCCAGTGTAAGGGGGGATAGTATACTGTAAGCTATGTACCCCCAATGTGAGGTTGGCTAGTATACTGTAAGCTGTGTACCCCCAGTGTGAGGTTCCGATAGTATACTGTAAGCTGTGTACCCCCAGTGTAAGGTGGGATAGTATACTGTAAGCTGTGTACCCCCAGTGTAAGGTGGGATAGTATACTGTAAGCTGTGTACCCCCAGTGTAAGGTGGGATAGTATACTGTAAGCTGTGTACCCCCAGTGTAAGGTGGGATAGTATACTGTAAGCTGTGTACCCCCAGTGTAAGGGGGGGATAGTATACTGTAAGCTGTGTACCCCCAGTGTGAGGTGGGATAGTATACTGTAAGCTGTGTACCCCCAGTGTAAGGGGGGATAGTATACTCTAAGCTGTGTACCCCCAGTGTGAGGGGGAATGGTATACTGTAAGCTGTGTACCCCCAGTGTAAGGGGGGATAGTATACTCTAAGCTGTGTACCCCCAGTGTGAGGGGGAATGGTATACTGTAAGCTGTGTACCCCCAGTGTAAGGGGGGGTCGTATACTCTAAGCTGTGTACCCCCAGTGTGAGGTGGGCTAGTATACTGTAAGCTGTGTACCCCCAGTGTAAGGGGGGATAGTATACTCTAAGCTGTGTACCCCCAGTGTGAGGTGGGATAGTATACTGTAAGCTGTGTACCCCCAGTGTAAGGGGGGATAGTATACTCTAAGCTGTGTACCCCCAGTGTAAGGGGGGATAGTATACTCTAAGCTGTGTACCCCCAGTGTAAGGGGGGATAGTATACTCTAAGCTGTGTACCCCCAGTGTAAGGGGGGATAGTATACTCTAAGCTGTGTACCCCCAGTGTAAGGGGGGATAGTATACTCTAAGCTGTGTACCCCCAGTGTAAGGGGGGATAGTATACTCTAAGCTGTGTACCCCCAGTGTAAGGGGGGATAGTATACTCTAAGCTGTGTACCCCCAGTGTAAGGGGGGATAGTATACTCTAAGCTGTGTACCCCCAGTGTAAGGGGGGATAGTATACTCTAAGCTGTGTACCCCCAGTGTAAGGGGGGATAGTATACTCTAAGCTGTGTACCCCCAGTGTAAGGGGGGATAGTATACTCTAAGCTGTGTACCCCCAGTGTAAGGGGGGATAGTATACTCTAAGCTGTGTACCCCCAGTGTAAGGGGGGATAGTATACTCTAAGCTGTGTACCCCCAGTGTAAGGGGGGATAGTATACTCTAAGCTGTGTACCCCCAGTGTAAGGGGGGATAGTATACTCTAAGCTGTGTACCCCCAGTGTAAGGGGGGATAGTATACTCTAAGCTGTGTACCCCCAGTGTAAGGGGGGATAGTATACTCTAAGCTGTGTACCCCCAGTGTAAGGGGGGATAGTATACTCTAAGCTGTGTACCCCCAGTGTAAGGGGGGATAGTATACTCTAAGCTGTGTACCCCCAGTGTAAGGGGGGATAGTATACTCTAAGCTGTGTACCCCCAGTGTAAGGGGGGATAGTATACTCTAAGCTGTGTACCCCCAGTGTAAGGGGGGATAGTATACTCTAAGCTGTGTACCCCCAGTGTAAGGGGGGATAGTATACTCTAAGCTGTGTACCCCCAGTGTAAGGGGGGATAGTATACTCTAAGCTGTGTACCCCCAGTGTAAGGGGGGATAGTATACTCTAAGCTGTGTACCCCCAGTGTAAGGGGGGATAGTATACTCTAAGCTGTGTACCCCCAGTGTGAGGGGGAATGGTATACTGTAAGCTGTGTACCCCCAGTGTAAGGGGGGATAGTATACTCTAAGCTGTGTACCCCCAGTGTAAGGGGGGATAGTATACTCTAAGCTGTGTACCCCCAGTGTAAGGGGGGATAGTATACTCTAAGCTGTGTACCCCCAGTGTAAGGGGGGATAGTATACTCTAAGCTGTGTACCCCCAGTGTAAGGGGGGATAGTATACTCTAAGCTGTGTACCCCCAGTGTAAGGGGGGATAGTATACTCTAAGCTGTGTACCCCCAGTGTAAGGGGGGATAGTATACTCTAAGCTGTGGCATGGGGTACTTTCTGGCCCTTTCTCTTAGTGGAGGTTTGGAACTAATTTTCTATAGTTTGTAAAATGTCTGCCAGTGAACCCCATAAACACAGATCCCACCCTCCCTGCACCCAGGATTGGGGTCCTACCTGTGGCCCTCAGCGGGGCTCCCCTGGACAGGAGGAGATTCTCGGACTGTAACGGAGACTTTGTTTCGTTTGTAGAATGAAATGAAAGTGAAAATAAAATCAGACTCCTCCTTCCCAGTAACTGCCAACTGCCTGGGGAGAGCTGTACAGAGCTCACTGATAGCTGGGCACAGAGTAAACTAATAGCTGGGCACAGAGCACACTGAGAGCTGGGCACAGAGCACACTGAGAGCTGGGCACAGAGCACACTGAGAGCTGGGCACAGAGCACACTGAGAGCTGGGCACAGAGCACACTGAGAGCTGGGCACAGAGCACACTGAGAGCTGGGCACAGAGCACACTGAGAGCTGGGTATAGAGCACACTGATAGCAGGGCACAGAGCACACTGAGAGCTGGGTATACAGCACACTGATAGCTGGGCATAGAGCACACTGAGAGCTGGGCACAGAGCACACTGAGAGCTGGGCACAGAGCACACTGAGAGCTGGGCACAGAGCACACTGAGAGCTGGGTATAGAGCACACTGAGAGCTGGGCACAGAGCACACTGAGAGCTGGGCACAGAGCACACTGATAGCTGGGTATAGAGCACACTGATAGCAGGGCACAGAGCACACTGAGAGCTGGGTATGCAGCACCCTGATAGCTGGGCACAGAGTAAACTAATAGCTGGGCACAGAGCACACTGACAGCAGGGCACAGAGCACACTGAGAGCTGGGCACAGAGCACACTGATAGCAGGGCACAGAGCACACTGATAGCTGGGCACAGAGCACACTGATAGCTGGGCACAGAGCACACTGACATCAGGGCACAGAGCACACTGATAGCTGGGCACAGAGCACACTGACAGCAGGGCACAGAGCACACTGACCGCAGGGCACAGAGCACACTGACAGCAGGACACAGAGCACACTGATAGCAGGGCACAGAGCACACTGATAGCTGGGCACAGAGCACATTGATAGCTGGGCACAGAGCACACTGATAGCTGGGTATAGAGCACACTGATAGCTGGGTATAGAGCACACTGATAGCTGGGTATAGAGCACACTGACAGCTGGATACAGAGCACACTGATAGCTGGGCACAGAGCACACTTATAGCTGGATACAGAGCACACTGAGAGCTGGGCACAGAGCACACTGATATCTGGGCACAGAGCACACTGATACCTGGTTACGGAGCACACTGATAGCGGGGCACAGAGCACACTGAAAGCTGGGTATAGAGCACACTGTTAGCTGGGAAGTACACTGATAGCAGGGCACAGAGCACACCGATAGCTGGGTGCAGAGCACACTACAAGCTGTACAGAGCACACTGATAGCTGGGCGCAGAGCACACATATAGCTGCCCACACACTGCCCCCCATACACACATACACAGCCCTACATACAGGGCCCCAATATAGTGCGTGGAAAATTACATAGTTGATGCAGAGTCTGGTTTTAATCCATAAAGGGCATAAATCACCTAACATTCCTAAATTGTTTGGAATAACGTGCTTTAAAACATCAGGTATGATGTTGTATCGATCAGGTAGTGTAAGGGTTACGCCCGCTTCACAGTGACAGACCAAACTCCCCGTTTAACGCACCGCAAACAGTCCATTTGCACAACCGCAAACAGTCCATTTGCACAAGGTTGGATACCAAGCTAGCCATGTCCCGTTCCTTGTCCTCACTGATGTCATTGAAGGTCTCTTCCTCCACCCAGCCACGTACAACACCAAGGGTCCCCAAAAGGTGACAACAAGCCCCCTGTATTTCTTTTTAAAATGTACACTACTGTTACACCAGATATGAGTTGCACTGGTGTGACACTGTGCCCTGGCAGGCCCTGAAACGCACACGAGTGAAGGAAACTGACTGCTATTATTTCACAGTCAAATTTCTATTTTTTTTTTAATGTACACTACTGTTACACCAGATATGAGTTGCACTGGTGTGGCACTGTGCCCTGGCAGGCCCTGAAATGCACACGTGTGAAGGAAACTGACTGCTATTATATTACAGTCAAAAAAGTTTTTTTTTTTTTTTAATGCAAGCTATTGTGACACCAGATATGAGTGGTGGCACTGGACAAGTGGGCACAGTATACGCTGTGAGCCTGACACACACGCTGGCAGACAGGCAACTGCAATTAGATTACAGAAAAAAAAAAGCAGACTGATGTTCTAGCCCTAAAAAGGGCTTTTTGGGGTGCTGTCCTTACAGCAGAGATCAGATGAGTCCTTCAGGACTGTAGTGGACACTGAATACACTAGCCTAGCTATCGATTTCCCTATTAAATCAGCAGCTACACTGTCCCTCCTCTCACTAAGAATGCAGCTTCCGGGGGGCGGGGCCTAGCTGTCATGGAGGAAAGACGCACTTCGTGTGAGCTCCCTCAATATCTCACTTTAAGCAGCTATCAACAAGCGAATTTCACCCCAGAAGGGGATGACCCAGCAATGTTGCTCCTACCTGACCGACCCGACATGCTTAATAGCGGTCAGCAACTCGACAGAGTCTTACTTACCTCCGCGTGGCAAGTGTGGCCTGGTGCTCACCGGGCGGGAGAGGCGGACGATCTCCCGATCCTGGGATGCCCAGGAGCAGCTACTTCCCGGCAGGAGCTCCGTTACCCCCTCCCCCCCCCCCCCCCCCGGACCGGTGCAGGTTATCCCGGTCCACCCCTGAGTGGCTGTCTGGAGCTAATGGACGCACAGAGCACAGCCGCCCAGGCTGACATACTCATCTGCGACTCTACCAATATGGCGGTAGCCGCGTGTCCTCCTGGTACCAGCAAAGCATGGCAGGATATTGAGTCTAAGCTGGACAGACTCTTTAATCAATTTTGGAAGCAAATAACAAGCAGGAAGCCCCAACAAGCTCCACCACAGCCCCAACAAGCTCCACCACAGCTAAGCGAAGCAGTCCCCATTAAAATCCACCAACGCAAAAGGCGTCGAAGACAGGACCGGAGGCACAAACAGAAATGCAGAGCCTGCCCCACGTCAAGCACTCGCCTCCACCTTAAGCCACCACAATCCCGCACCGTACGTGAAGCACCACCAGGACAGATCCGACCACCCGACAAAACAAGCTTCCACCTCAAGCCGCGAACCCGGCACTCAGCCAGAGACTTGCCTTTGTTGTTCCAGGTATCAGGGACTCCTAGGGTCTGCACCTGGCGCCCAGAAGGGATCGGATGAGCACAAGCAGTAAACAGCAGCCTGCCAAGCATGTCCCACTATAGCCGATCCTCCACACCATGTCTTTGATCACATGAACTGCTCTCTGCACATTAAAGGAACACTATAGTCACCTAAATTACTTTAGCTAAATAAAGCAGCTTTAGTGTATAGATCATTCCCGTGCAATTTCACTGCTCAATTCACTGTCATTTAGGAGTTAAATCACTTTGTTTCTGTTTATGCAGCCCTAGCCACACCTCCCCTGGCTATGATTGACAGAGCCTGTATGAAAAAAAAACTGGTTTCACTTTCAAACAGATGTAATTTACCTTAAATAATTGTATCTCAATCTCTAAATTGAACTTTAATCACATACAGGAGGCTCTTGCATGGTCTAGCAAGCTATTAACATAGCAGGGGATAAGAAAATCTTAATTAAACAGAACTTGCAATAAAGAAAGCCTAAATAGGGCTCTCTTTACAGGAAGTGTTTATGGAAGGCTGTGCAAGTCACATGCAGGGAGGTGTGACAAGGGTTTATAAACAAAGGGATTTAACTCCTAAATGTCAGAGGATTGAGCAGTGAGGCTGCAGGGGCATGTTCTATACACCAAAACTGCTTCATTAAGCTAAAGTTGTTCAGGTGACTATAGTGTCCCTTTAACTAATCGTAAAGTAGCAAGCGTTTAACCCCTTAAGGACAGAGCTTCAGAAGCTTGTCTTTCACTTAATGACACAAGCATTTTTTGCATTTTTTGCTGTTTGCGTTCAACTGCAATTTGCATTTTACTAATTTTTTGCACCGACACATATTATATACCGTTTTTTTAAAGGACAGAAAAGGCTTTAATTTGATGTAACATATATATACATAAATGCTTATATATTATTAAAAAATACAGAAAAATGCAAAAACAATGAAAAAAATTTATTTTTGTTTACAGTTTTTGCAATAATAATGTGTGCACAATTAGTGCAGGTTAAGGAAAGTAATTCAAAATAAATTCATTTAGTTGTTCTGAATTACAGAATATATAATGTGTCTGGGATTTTAAGTTTTTTTGGTAGTTACAGGTCACAAAGCACAAGGAGTAAAATGAACTTTTAATGTGGAGCGATTTTAGAATTTGGTATGTTTGTCTTGTAAGCTTAATAGCCATAAAATAAAACAAAATTGCCACACAAAAGTATATATTTATAGAAAGTAGACACCACAGGCTATTTACCTAAGGTTGTTTTGACACTTTCTACGTAGCCATTTCACTGGCAACCTCTGCTAAATATTTTTTTTTTATTTTTTTTTATTCTTTATTTTATTTGTGCATAGAATTAACAATCAGTTTTGTACTGCCACGACAGCTGGTACAAACACAAAAGAAACATGCGGTAATAGTAATGTGGCATAAGAAACACTGCACTTTTTTTTTTATATAAACAAGCTTAAGTCACTACGGTAGTTATGTGGTTTTCATCATACAGGCTATACATTATCAACACCTAGTAGGGTGCTAACTGCTTAATAAGATTTAACCATGCCTCTTCGAGGTTAACTATGCTTAATACGATTCAACTATGCGTAATAATAAGTTGCCCTGCTTGAGTGAAGAGTGGCGATGTAAATAATCTAGGCTTTTGCCAGGGAGAGACAGTGTGAGTCATGAGAAGAGTGACAGCAGGACATGAAAAATAAAAACAGTTAGAAAAACAAAATTCTACTGTTCAAGATAATATTTCAATCACCTAAGGGTGGTCCAAGTAAGACTGCTAGTTTCTATATAGGCAATATATAAAGTAACGGTGAAACAAATAATAACAAACAGAAAAAGGAACGTTAAATCCTAGAAAATATAACTGGCTGATACCCTTGTTATACTGGGTCTGGTGTGAGTCCGTTCATGGCGTTCAACCTATGCCCCTTAAAGTCCAGGTACAATGAGGGTGCCTGATACCAGTCCCTGTTTCCCCCACCTGCTCTCTCTGTGTGCGGTGCAGCGGTAGGGGCAGGTGTGTCCTCCGTGTGCCATCGGTCTCGTCTGCCATGTGGCATGAGGGGACTTTCCCAGGGTTGCGCTGCCCCCGACGGGTGAGTCTGGAGCTCTGCGGTCGAGGTGAGTAAAAATGACCACGCTGCTGGGCTTTTTGGGAAAGTGGTGCTCGCCGCTGTGATTCCTTGTGCCTTTTCCCTTTGGTCATGCGGGGGGGATGGTTCTTCATGTCGCTATGTGTAGCAGGGTGACCCCCAGTAGTTGCTGGGCTTTCCGCAGGCTTACGGGGTAGCTCTTTAGGCTGCTCTCCCTCAGGAGGTCGGCGTGGCGTTGCTGTGATACGGGCCTCCAACTTGGCCCAGAAGTTTGCAAAGATTGCTTCCAAGCGCTCCAGCACCTGTTCGGCGGCCCCTCCTTGTGGCTCCATCGGCTGTTTCAGGCTTGGTTGGCGGGACAGAGGTATTGCCGCCATCTTAGAGTAGTCAGCCGCGATCAGGAGTCTTGGGGCGGATTTCGCTTAGGGTCGGTATAGGCTTCAACCAGTGGATACCGGGATAACCCCCACCGGTCCAGAGGGGGGGGGGGGGAGGATAGTTTTATTCCCGAGTCCGTTCCGTTCATCCGAGGAGCTAGGAGAGCGGCCGTCTCCCCCAGCTCAGGCTTGTGTAGGCCGCGTGCCGCTGCCAGAACAGACCGGGGTCGGACAGGCTCACAGCGGGTATCCTCCGGTGCACCGAGGACCCCTTAACAAGATGTGTGTATATTGTAGCTTGGTCGCTGAGTAGCCCGGGCGTAAAACTCGATTTTGTCGGGCCAGAAGCAGGAGCTCCTACAGAGCACGTCTGGCTGCCTCGGCTGTCAGGCCCCGCCCCCCACCTCTGCTAAATATTGAAATAACATTTTTTTTTTTGGGGGGGGGGGGGTTAGGCACACAAACTTATAACAAAGAACTTCTCGTGTGTATTTTGTAAAGTTGGTGTGTGCTATTCCTGTACAAAGTTTTATTTTGTATTCATTTACATCTGCTGAGTAAAAGGACACCCCCATTGTATGTCTTTGGCACTATTTTGTGAAGCTACAGTGCCATATAGGAGACCTGTCCTTTTCAGTATTCACAGTAGAATTTTGAGAGACGGATTTAATGAGCCTATGCTTCTATTTGGGGTATTATAACAGTTTGACTGTTCAAAAAACCCCCACAAAGGCCTACCATTTGTAAAAGTAGACACTCCAAGGTATCTCATAAGGTGCATATTGTGCCTTAACATGCCCCCATTATTTCACCAATATATGACAAAGTATGTGGTAAAAAATAATTTTGTGCATTTTTTATATACGGATTGCATTTTTGCTGGGCATTTTGTATATTTCATATGTGCCACTAAGTTCAAATCCCCCAAATTATGCTCAGCTAAGTCTTCTGAGTAAAAGGACACCCCCATTGTATGTCTTTGGCACTATTTCGTAAAGCTACAGTGCCATACAGGAGACCTGCCCTTTTCAGTATTCACAGTAGAGTTTTGAGAGACGGATTTAATTAGCCTATGCTTCTATTTGGGGTATTATAACAGTTTGAATGTTCATAAAAAACCCACAAAGGCCTACCATTTGTAAAAGTAGACACTCCAGGGTATCTCATAAGGTGCATATTGTGCCTTAGCATGCCCCCATTTTTCCACCAATATATGCCAAGTTATGTGGTAAAAAATTATTTTGGGCATTTTTTTACATACAGATTGCATTTTTGCTGGACATTTTGTATATTTCATATGTGCCACTAAGTTCAAAACCCCCAAATTATGCTCAGCTAAGTCTTCTGAGTAAAAAGACACCCCCAATGAATGTCTTTGGCACTATTTCGTGAAGCTACAGTGCCATATAGGAGACCAAGCCATATCAGTTTTTACCGAACTTTGAATTTTGACGCTGGGCAATTTCCAAGCATCTTTGCAGGTTTTAAATTCAAACTACCCCACAAAGGCCTACCATTTCTTAAAGTAGACACCCCGGGGTATTTCAAAAGGCATATTTTGAACCTTAGCGTGGGATCATTTTTCCGCTAGCTTGTACCAGGTGTAGTGGTAATAAGCGTTTTTTTCTGCCTTTTTGACACACAAAGTGAGTTTGCACAGTATATTTTGCAAACCTTATGTGTGCTACCACTGTATAATACTTCATATGTTGCTCAGCTATGTCTGCTGAGTACAGAAATACCCCCGTATGTACCTTTGCCAGGTATATGTGGACATCGGAGGGGCACATTTGGGACACAGCCATTCCATTTTTTTTTCAAACTTTAAATTTTTACGCTGTGCCCATGTCCCATTTTAGAGTATTTTACCAGGCTATATAATCCAAATATCCCATAAAGCCATACCATTTCTTAAAGAAGACATCCCAGGGTATTTCAAAAGGCATATTTTGAACCTTAGCGTGGGATCATATTTCCGCTAGCTTGTACCAGGTGTAGTGGTAATGAGCGTTATTAAATGCATTTTTTAAGGGGTTAATTTTTATTTGGACTGGGTAAAGGGTTTATTTTTTTTTATTTTTTACTTAAACGTTATTAAAACATTTTTTTAACTTAATTTTTTAACTTTTTAAAGCTTATTTTAAAACTTTTTTAACGTTAACCCCTAGTTAGCCTAACACTAAATCCCCCAATTCCCCACTAACTCCCACCATCCCCAGCTAGCTAAATTTATAATTTTAAAATATTGAAATGAATTAATAAAATAAATGTAACCCCTGAGGGTTCAAAAAAAAAAAATGAGATCATAGTAAAATGTAATCCCTGCCAATTGATCATTGTAGTCAGTGATCAATTGGCAGGGAAGGGATTCATTTTTTATTAAAATGGGTAAAGGGGGGTGGGATTTTAATTAAACTTTATTTTTTTTCCACCAGGGGGCAGGATCATCACTGATCCGTCTCCCTGCACTTCACAGTGAACCCGGAAGTGCGGGGAGGCAGAGGTGAGTATACTGAGCACATGTGCCCGCTCTGACATGCTGTCAGAGCGGGCACATGTACTGGGACAGCCCGATCCGGTGCTTCCGGTCTGCCTCTAATACAGAGGCAGACCGGAGCACCATTAACCCCACGATCGCCGCGATTGCGGCGATCTGGGGTTAATTTTACCGCTTGACGAACAAGGTCCGTCACTCGTCATTAAGGGTTTCCCCTGAGTGACGGACCTCGTCCATCACTCGTCCTTAAGGGGTTAAACATGTCATTATTTCACCTCCTAAAGAGTTTATTGTCGTAGTTCCTTACATGCCTTTACCTTAACCGTTCATGTATTATGATATTCACTAGTTTCATCTCATGGGGCGACTCACACTTGATTTATAACTAGTGGTGGAGCTGCTGATATAAATACACAGTTGATAACGTGCAAACATGACATGACATGACATGACAGCCATCTTTCACAACAATGTACTGCTATATACTCATACCCTCATTGCAACTAGCCATGATATACGCACGTTCAGCCTAGCATGCTCAAATATAACACACTTCTGTCTAAAAAAAAATAATAATAATAAAAAAAAATAAAAAAAATGCAGCTTCCGAATGAAAATGAATGCTGTCTAGGAGGTGGGAGGGTCTGGGAGGGAGGGTCTGCTGCTGATTGGCTGGAATGTGTCTGCTGACTGTGAGGTACAGGGTCAAAGTTTACTCAATGATGACGAATAGGGGGCGGACCGAACATCGCATATGTTCGCCATCCGTGGCGAACGCGAACAAGCTATGTTCGCCTGGAACTATTCGCCAGCGAACCATTCGGGACATCTCTAGTGTTAAACTTAAATGAATTGCATTTAGGCAATAATCCAATAAGAAGAAGTGCAAGTAATCAACAACACAAAGTTCATTATTAAGTATTTCTTCAGAGATCCATTAAGTAACATTCTTTAAGTTCATGAGAATAATCTTCAATAGGAACAATAATCAAGTAGCTAAGAATATTTGCAAAGCAAGAACAGTTCATAGTGAATAAGCATGATGGGAGTCCTTCATGAGATTAGTAACTTGTAGCAATGAAGGTTTGAGTAAGCAAGCATTAGTTCATTAGTTCATTAATAAATGATTTTGTAGACAAATAGCTGAAAGATATACTTAAGGTTAATATGGGTAGTCCTCCAATAGTTCAGATATATGGTCCACTTGTAAAGTAGCAAAGTATCCGTTCTCCAGTAATCCTTCAGGGCATGCAGCAATCCTTGCATTTTCTCAAAGGCTGGAACGGCTCGTCTGAGCTTGTGGAGAGGTAAGTCCGGTGGAAGTAGATCCCAGTAGCTGAGCCTGTGGAGCCCGCGGTCTCGCGGAGGCAGCTCACACGTTAGCTCACACAATCAATCACCAAGCCCCCTCCCTCTGGCCCAGTCTCCCTAAATACCACCAAAGCTGTGTCAGAGGGGGCGGGGTCCGGCTCCTCACAGCTGAGTGCCGAACCCGGAAGTGTTACTTCATGACACAAGTCAACAGCACCACCATCACCTCTACCTCGCTGTCACGGTGCCTGACAGGCACCACGATGTGATCGCATCTGATCAGTTCGGTCACACTAAAGGAGGGAGAGGTTATTCACCTTACCTCCAGTGTTAGGAAGGACACCAGCCGCTTCAAGGCGGCACTATATAATGACGCCGCCCACAATGATGTCACTAGTGACATGAATGTGCATGCTGCGTCACGTTTTTGCCGTGAACGCACGTTTTGGGGTCATGGTGCCCAAATCAGCCAATAGCAGGATTGACTGAGTTATTTAAACTCAAACCCGCAGTTGTTCGGTGCCTTGTCATGGTTTCCATCCTGTTGGTTATCCGAAATAGCCTTCCTGATTCTAATATTTGTTTTTTGATCCTGGCTTCGCTTGACTTTCCGTATATCTGGTATCTCTGACCCTTTGGCTTTGTTCTTTCCGTATTTGTTCCTTTCTGTATTCCTGACCTCGGCTCGTTACTGTTTATTCTATTACGTTAATTCCGGCCATTGTAAGTCCCGGTAATATGTTATTACTGTTTGTATGTGTTACGTGTTTTACTTAATTCTGCGTGTTGGGCCACTGGTTCGTCCTGACACTCGCAGGCTCACTGCCTAGGTGTTATCTTTAAATCCGACCTCTCCTTCACCCCTCATGTCCAGTTGATCACCAAATCCCGCCGCTTCCATCTCACAAACATAGCTTGCATCCTCCCTTATTTAACACCAGATGCAGCTAAGGTGCTGGTCCATGCCGTTGTTCTTTCTCGCCTTGACTACTGCAATCCCCTTCTCAGTGGTCTTACGTGTTCCCAGATTGCACCGCTGCAATCTGTAATGAATGCGGCCGCAAAGCTCATTTTTCTGTCCGCTCACGCCTCCCCCCCCTATCAGTCCCTACATTGGCTTCCAGTTAGATATAGGGCTCAATTTAAGATTCTGGTACTTGCTTACAAGTCCTTACATAATGCTGCTCCAACCTACCTATCCTCCCTAATACACAAGTATGTCCCGTCGAGGTCCCTGCGCTCTGCCGAACATCTATGTCTATCTTCTGTCTGTACTTTGTCAGGGTATTTATATCGGCAGACATTTTATGCTATGATAGAAATACAAAGTGTATATTCTGAAGTCAAAATTAACAGACCAGACTCCATTTTGTATCTTCAAGTTAACAAAGAGACACAAAATTTCTATCCTTTCTGTTACACTAACCTTAGCTTGAACCTAAAACTTGCCCAAGCTGAATGGAATGTGCATATAAACAAACCAAATAGATAAGACATTGAGAATGGGGGTGGACAGACTGTCTAATTGCGAATGGAATAAGAATAAATTCTAAACCCAGACCTGGGTGACAGAGGATTAAATAATTAAATTTTACTTTCGATATTGTACAACGTCCCATTATAGTTTAAGGTGAAACTTAGTTCACAAACTATCAATTTTAGGAATTATAGCAGAATTTGCAGACGCATAGTCTGGACAAAACTGAGAAAGACCCTGTGATCTGACAGATAAAATAAGTTATAGGCTACATAAAGATAACGTAAATGACGTCAAAAATAGCCACCAGGAAAAGTTAACTCTTTCCTGGATAGGTATGTTTAGTGGGACAATACTGCCCCCTTGAGTTCAAATAATAAAATGATTACCTAGAAGGCAACCACACCCCACATCTGTGATTGGCTATCACTTAGAGGAATTTCCCCTTTAAAAAGTTAAGACAAGGGAAGAGAGACATTACAACACTCTCGGGAGATTCGGAAATTCAAAGATTGAAGAGAGAGACATTACAACACTCTCGGGAGATTCAGAGAGATCCAGGCAGAATCGGGCGATCAGAGTAACCAAGAAAATCAAGACACTCCATGCAGAGAAAGAGACCCATGACATTTAGCTACCTGAGAACGTCTGATGAGAAAATATCTACTTAACTGGTAAATATACAGGCATTTAATTAATTAATTTAAATTAATTAAAATTAATAGCATGATATATGACTGGATAAATCATGTTTGATTTCATATTTAGAAATCTTAATTATTAAAGAATATATATATGGTTATAGCATCCCATCTGCAGCTGGGATCAATATAATCATTAATGTATTTGTGTGATTAATATCACGTTAGCATATCATGACCATTTATCCAGCTGTGTTGATTGGCTCTAAAATAAGATAAAATATCTATTTAGACAAATTAATTAAAATATCAGCTAATATAACATAGTAGATTTCTCTCATTGGATAAAATCAAGGAAATGGTTGATGACGGGTTAAATGTTATTTTAATTAAAATTACATAGGAGTAGATCTTAACTACTTAGGAGGTCTAGCCAGCACTGCAAGGGTTATTTCTAACTGCTAGCTAAGTTCTATTGCCCTACACTGTAGCTCTGTGTGTGAAACATCACATTCCTTCTGTAAAGAAAGTCGTAAATTATCTTGACAGCTTGTAGATTCAATGCTGTATTAACCAGGAAGTAAACTGCCACTTTGTATTGCATATTGTTTTTATACTGCATATTAATTGATTATTGCCATATTGTATTGCATATTCATGTTATACTGAAATTCCATTGATTATTATCACGCATGTTACTCATCATTATTAATTTAAATTGTTAAAAATAAAAATTATATTTTTATAACAATTTGTGATTTTTAATTACCGGTATATGGTTATACATTTCATTTAACACGATAATGATTAGGGATCTGAGAATTGAAATAGTGGGCAATTTCTCATCTGTTTACATTATTATCCCATAAATATCCCCACAAATTGGAGGCACTGCTGAGATCGTTTAAGTTGAAATTATATTCCATATACAATAATAATATTTGTGTAATTCATGCAATTAATCTTAATATAGAAAAGAGTTTTGTATTGAGATTAAATCACTGTATAAAATATGGCCAGCGGCAGCGATACATCTGTAACAGATAATTGTGAAATAATTGAAGACCTAAGAAAAAATGCTCTAATCAATATTCATAAACATATGAAAAATGATTTAAGCTATGATGTTTGGTTAAAAAGTATTGAATGGGATGCTAAATGCACAATGATAACTGATGAACACATACTAAGAAACCTTAAAGTAATTGCTGAACAAAAGAACATAGAGAAAAAGATGGGGTACATAATACACTCCTGGCCTTTCTTTATGACAGCACTTCTTAAGGCGTTAGATGAAAACAAGGTATTGAATACCAAACTGGACACGTACAGTGAACAATTTGGCATTCAAGATGGGAAACTCCAAGATTTACTTGCTGAGCATAAAACTCGTCAGGCTGATCATGAAAAAGAAATGACAGCTGTGGTGGATAAATATGCACAGGAAATAAATCAACTCAAAATGCAATTGGATAAATATGAAAAGGAAAGCCAGGAATCAGGCAGTGAGGTTGATAGCCATCATTCTGTGCCAAAAAGTTGCACAAAAATGAAAGAAAAGACTATCTATAAATCCCCTCCTTGTTATGATGTTCCCACACCAAACCAGGTTTTCATAAAACAGTCTGTAAGTAAAAATGTGAGTAATTCTGAGAAAACACCTGTAGATTCTTGGCAATCTTGGGCAGAACAGTTTGAAAAGACTGTCCTGGCCAAACTTGACAAAGGGAATCAGACTCAGGTTGCTAGGAATGAAAACAGACATGGTTCTGTACACTGGCAGGATTCTGATGCTGATCAGAATTGTGACAGTGAACAAGAAGCTCAGAGTGATGGGAGTGAAAGTGATTGCACTGTCCACTCTGAAGGCCATGTGACTGATATGCCATCTGCACTGTTGTACGGGTCTAATTCCTCTTCAGCAGACAGATCGCATAGACGTTTAAAAAAAAAAAACAGAAGTCGCAAATCAACGACGCCTGTTTATGAATCGCCAAAGGTTGTTAAGTTCCTTAGAGAGACTGTCCCACAATTTTCTAGAGGTTCAGGAAACATATCTGAACATCTGGAAAATTATGATAGAGCCATGAATTCATTGGGCATGTATGATGACATTCAAAAGAAATGGTTCATTACATGGACCTTTGATTCAATGTGCCGTGTTCATCTTGAAAGTCTTCAAGCTATGCAGTTAATGTCCTGGTCCAAGATGAAATATGAAATAATCATGGAATATGGTAAGTATAAAACCGTTGCTTCTGCAAAGAAGGCGCTTTATAACTTAAAGTGCCGTCCAGATCAAAGCCCCAGAGATTTTTTAGTAATTCTTAAGAATGCATACTCCATGGCCCAAAGAAAACCCAGGTATGAAAGCACAGATTTCAAAGATCTGTATTTTCATGCCATGCCAGTAAGTATACAAATGAATCTCGCAAGAGATTATGATTGTAAACTACCATTAGAATGGCTAGTCAGTCAGTGCATGAAATTGTATACCATACACCATGCACATGACGAAAATCAGCCAAAGGTTAAGAAACCTGGTGATAAAATGGTGTCAGAGACTAAAATTTATTTATTTATTTTTAATTTATTTATTTAATTTATTTATTTATTTTTATTTTATTTTATTTTATTTATTTTATTTTTATTTTTATTTTATTTTATTTTTACTGATTTTCTTCATTTCGTTCGATCTTTTTTACATTTATCAGCACCCCTCTATATATCCACTTGTTCTGCATGATCTTTGGTTTTATATACATTACCCTGCCTGTAATAATATAACACCTTGACCTCTAAGTTATGCTATGTATGATATTTATTGTAAGATAATATATTTTTACTCATTTATGTAATATATATATTTTGTCTTATGCATAATATTTATAATTTTACGTTTCCATTATATTTATTATAAGCAATTTTAGCTCTATATACTTATGCTATACCATATATTGAGATATATATATATATCAGATTACCCCTAAGGTTGAGAGTACCCCACTTTTATATTGCTTCAAGTTAATGTAATATTCGTTGAAATGTTAGTAACACCTTATAATATACACAATGCCCATAACCAATATGGCGGTTAAGTATTCAGATTACTGTGCCCACATTCATTTTTCTATTGCAGTTATTTGCTTATACAGACACTCTGGAACGCAACGCACGCTGTTTTCGGACGTTGCGTGCGTTCCACCTGAGCGTCACGATCATTCTGGCCAATATTCCGGAATGACGCATCTATCACGTCATTTCCGTTACGACGCGAGTGCCGCGTCATCATTATGGCGACACCTGCGTTCCACAGACACTACCCGGAAATGGAAACGAGCGTTCCAGGACAGCGAATCCGGAACTAGAAACCACTACACCACCAACTAACTTTCCTAATTGACAGCCATATATAAACGGATCCATGAGGGAGATGATCCACACTTCTGAAGAAGCCCTGTGAGGCGAAACGCGTAAAGTGGACTTTTATTTATACTTGTTATTATACCTGTTTGTTTTATATATTAAAGTACTTCTTTTAGCCTACTTATATATATATTTTTATTACTATTATCTTCTACTCCCTGGATCCTGCATATCCCTGGTGGGGATTATACCACCTAGGCTGTCTATACTAGAGCAGGTTTTATGCTCTAGAAATTGTAAGTATAATACCTTTTATACTTGTTACTACTCTATCAGTACGTACTTCACCATATGCTGCCATATTTTTATTTTTGGATTTTATGATCTACGCACCACTGCACCTTGAAAAATCCCTGAAGCAATACCACCATATATCCCGAGACGGGGATTATACCGTCCAGGCGCATCACAGCTGAGCTCTGTTATAGCTCATCCCTATGTGAGTGGACTGTGTATAGCTTTATTTGACCTTTCTTGTTTATTTACTGTATTGCACTATTATGTTTTGCTTTTTATTTTGAGGTTACCATCCATTGTCAAAATTTCCATCGACTATATGTATGTAAAATTTCTTATACTAATACCTCTAGGCGCGGTATACACTTCTCTCTTCCGATTTCTATTTCACATACAAGGTTTTGGGAATCCTTGTTTTGTACACTGCTGCCTGCCCATCACTTACTATAGCGAGCGCCTATTACCCTCTGCTTTGTAAAATTCAGTTAGGTTTAGAAACCCAACAGAAAAAGAGGACCTATTCTGAGGTTTTGAAAACACCAAAGCCCCAGAAACAGGAAAATACCAGAAACAATTCTGCAAACTCCTCTGACAATAACTCTGAGAAATCCAATGCCAATGGGAATAAACGCCCCTGGGTTAATAAAAACCAAGGCAATTCCCAATGGAGAAGGAATCCTCAGGGAAATAGGAGATATGGAAACAGAAACAACCAATCTGCTTCCAATAACTCCCAACAGTCTCAGCCATCCCAGCCAAATTCTAATGGGCAAAGACAAAACGGCAATGGGGGAAATAATTTGCGTCATCAGGTTGGTCAATTGACAGACCAGATGGGCAAATTAATGGAGCAAATAACAAAGATTAACAAAGCCTTTGCTATCAATCCTTTTTTAGGGACAGCTCAAATTGCAGAGACACCTGTGCAATTGCAACAGCAACAACAAGTGCCGCAGCAAATATAGCCACAGTGACTAAACAGGCTAGGTTATCCGTAGATGTAATACCTAACCCTGTTTCCTTTCCAGGTACTAACAGTCAAATAAACAATAGTTGTGTTAGGAAACCCATTGCCAATCCCGTCACTTCACTTCCGGGTGAAGGAGGCGCAACGTGTTCCTCTGTTTTTTCATTTCAGCCAAAGGCTAAAGAAGCCCCAGCAACCACTAGTTTCCAGGATCCAGCCCTGAAAGGGTTAACTGATAAGATGCCGACCACTAGTTCCCGCTTGACAGTTCAAGATATTCCTAAAAAGGATGGGCCCGTGGGTAAGACTGAGCACTCCTCAGTACAGGTAGAAACTACTGCTGTGACCGGTAATGTATGGAAAACAAGTAATATGTTGACACATTCTAAATTCTTATGTGAATTAGAAGAACATGAAGGTAGGTACTACATGTCTGTAGAAATACAGGATTCGCTACCCCAGCCTTTTAAAGGGTTAATAGATACTGGTTCACAAGCCACCATCTTATCCAATACCTACTTCCAGCAGGTAATGGACTTAGCAGCGGATAAGCCGAAGCTAAGAGATTTCCCCAATGCTCTGTTGAGTGTTGGAGGAAATGCACTTCATGTTATTGGCAATACCTGGTTAAAGTTTAAAATAGGTAACAAAACCTTTAGACACCCGGTGATAGTTGTAGATCTCCCCTATAACCGACTGATTCTGGGTATAGACATACTCAGAAGACTTAACACAATTATTGACTGTGTGAATGGAATTGTATGGTCACAAGCTAAGGTTCCTATAACCTATGAGAAATCACATGTACAATCTGATCGTAACTGCCATGTAATAGAAGAAAGGCCTGACTCGATAGAGGTACATTTTAGGAATAGTCAGTCACCTGACGTGACTATTCTGCAGGTCAATGATGCAATCGCACCTGTAGATGAGCATTCCGTAAGAATTGCTCCAGAGAGGATCCAGAATGTCTCTCTGGAAGGTGATGTTTTAACCATTTCTCTCCACAGGGACTATGTTGAATCTGTAGATCTGGCAGGTCATGCTCAATTCCTTGCCAGAATTGAAAGGGTTAATAACAACTTATTCTTTCCTATTCAGATAAATGACTTAGGAAGAAATAGGAATGCAAAGCTGGTCTTACAGAGTGAGAACAGCTATATTAGCAGAAGTCTGTTAAAGCAGATCGCTAATCCTAAAATGATCAGGTACGCTTCCCCACATGACAGGTGGATCCAGAACCTGGATGGCGAATCAGAGAGTTACAATGTGATAGCAAAATGTTTACTATCTATTTCCATCGGAAATAAGACAGTTAAACATTTATTCCTAGTGATAGACGAACCTCGCTATCAGGTTTACATTGGCAATGATGTCATACATCGTTTTGCCATACACCTTGACCTGATTAATTCCAACTTGTGGACAAGGTTAAAAGGTAATCCTTGTGGATACCTACACGAGGAAAACGCCCTGAAATCAGGACAAATACTCCCTTATGCGGTAAGTATCCAAATACCTGATGACATAACCATTCCACAAGGGACAAGTAATTTTCTTTTACCCCTACAGGTCAAGGAGGGTCAGAGATTAGAAAACTCTGATGCCCTAATCTGTTTATCCAACAGGATACAACAATTAGGGATGGTGGTAACACATACACCAATGGTAAGTATTGGTAAGAATCCCACCTACATAATGGTTAACAATGTTACACCCAATAGTGTTACTTTACCAAAAGGAACATTATTAGGTCTAGCATTGGATGCTGAGTACTATACATTTGGTTTCCAAAACCAAATTATAGGCCTCATCCCTGAAGAATACTTAACTGAGGACGAAATTGTCGATCAAATATTCCATTCCTCCCCAGAAGGATTATTCACTATCCTATCTGTGTATCCCTTTAACGTCGAAGACGGCTTGTGTAAAATCGAAGAAGCATCAATAACCTTCGATCATCCGCTCAATGAGCAGGAATCACAAGAGTATCACGACCAAAGAGAAAAGGTAAGTCAACACCGAACTGACCTAACTTCTAGGCTTGAAGAAGCTTATGAGATAGGCCAGCCTGAAATCTTTCCAGGATTTCAGGAAAGGCTAGAAGAGCAAATATCTTTAGCTGACGGTTGCTCCAACGATGCTGAGCGACAGCAGCTAAAGGAAATCCTTTTGGAATTCCAAGATATTTTTGCCAAAGATTCCTACGACTGTGGGTTAACTAACCTACACGTAGCCAGAATACAAACTGATCCAAATTTACCACCTGTATTTATCAAACAATATAGACTCCCATTAGCGTCATACGATGGTCTAATAGACATCATTCAGAATTTAAAGGAAAGGGGCATTATACGTCCAGTGCACAGTTCGTATAATAATCCGATCTTGGGGATTCTGAAACCTAATGGACAATGGCGTTTATGCGCTGACTTATGACAGCTAAATAAACGCGTCTATATGTCTGGTTGGCCAGTGCCATACATAGACCAATGCTTGGTACAAATGCAGGGATCCAAAATATTCACTGCCATTGACTGTGCGCAGGGATATTGGACTGTACCAGTCCATAATGAAGACCAATACAAATTGGCCTTCACATTTGGAAAGCAGCAGTATACCTGGACCCGTATGCCTTTCGGTTACATAAACTCTGGTCATGAATTCGCTGTGTTCATGCATAAAGCTATGCCTGACGCACTCGAGAGAGGAACATTATCATATGTCGACGATGTCTTGCTGAAAAGCACTTCCTTTGATAAGCATATCATAGAGATTAGACATGTTCTCACTCAGTTAAGAGAGGCAGGGATTAAACTGTCTTTACAAAAGGCGCAATGGTGTCGCACCCATGTCAATTTCCTCGGACATGAGGTAACCTCTGAAGGATTAAATCCCCAGAGGAAGAAGGTTGAAGCCGTACTGAAGGCTAAAACACCTTCAAACATCAGGGAATTAAGATCGTTCCTTGGTATGACTAACTACTCCCGTAAGTTTATAGACAACTATGCAGAAATAACAAAACCACTCTTACACCTGCTTAAAAAGGAAACTACCTGGAACTGGGGGGAGCCTCAGGACCTAGCGGTAAGTGAACTGAGGAGGAAGCTCACTCAGGCACCCTGTTTAGCATACCCAGAGGGGGGTAAACCCTTCTATCTGGAGACAGGATATACCGATTTAAGCATAAGTGCTGTTCTGTATCAGAAGCAGGATAGTTTAAACAAAGTTATTGCATATGCTAGCAAGACTTTGTCACCTGTTGAAGTTAAATTCAACACGTGTGAGAAGGCGTTATTGTCGACTGTATGGGCACTACAACATTTTCGTAGCTATATCCAAGGTGAGAAAATAATTGTAGAAACAGCTCACCAACCTCTACAGTATCTGCAGAGTGAAAGAATTAGAGACGGTAATCTCTCTAACAGTCGGATTACTGCATGGACTCTATCCTTACAGGGATGGCCATTAGAAGTCCGTTATAAACATAATAAGAGAAGCCCAGTTGCCCAAGGTTTAGCAGAATTACATGACTGTACTGCTCCATCTCTGGATGATAATGACACCGGAGATGACTTCCTAGAAGAGCAATTGTTATCCCCTTATAAAGTTTATGATGAGGAATACTGTCGACCACTACCGTGGGTATACATTGATGGTTGTTCATATCACCACGTCGCTGGTGCTGAACGGAAGTTAGTTGCAGGTATCGGAATCGCCTGGATAGGTGATTATCCCAATGTATCTATAGGATACAGTATTGGTCCGAAAAGCAGTCAGATAGCCGAACTCTGTGCAGTATATAAGACCATTCAAATGGCAATAGAATATAGTATCACAGAATTTGTTATCATAACTGATTCCAACTATGTTCGCAACAGTTTCGTCGAATATCTGCCTGGCTGGAAACGTAACCAAATGCTGAAAAGCAATAACAAACCTGTTAAACATGGGAAATTGTTTTGTAAAATAGATGAACTGGTTAAGGAACATGGTTTAACCATATATTGGAAGAAAACCAAAGGCCATTCTAAGATAGAAGGTATTGACAAGGATGGTAATGACTTAGCCGATTCACTGGCAAAACAAGCAGCCATCAATGGTGAAACCCTAAACATTGATGATCTCATGGGTTCAATTCACGTTGAAGCCATAACTAGACGACAGGCTAGAGATACTGCCGACTTAAATGTCGTGCAATGGAGTCAAGAAACTCCTAGTGAGGACCTGATTACCAGTCAGAGGAACAATCCTGTCATAGGTATATTCTATAAACATATGGAAGACCCTACTGCCAATCCCATCACAGATGAGGATTGCAAAAATAATGAAGATTTACGAATCTTGATAAGATATAAAGTCCAATTTAGTATCATGGATGGGTTGCTGGTCAGAACTTCTAAACATGGTATTCAACAATGGATAGTCCCAACTGCATACCGAGGGTTAATGCTCCAACACGCACATGATGCACCTACATCTGGGCATCGTGGTGATAAGATCACATATGAGATATTGCGTGATTATGCATATTGGCCACACATGTTAAGAGATGTTAAGACTTACTGTCAGGGATGCTTGATTTGTCCGCAATATCAACCCCATGGTCATTACCCTGGTCTGATATTCAAATTGACTTTATAGGTCCTGTAACAAGATCTTCAAGAGGTAACAAATACATGTTAACCGTTACATGTATGTACACAAAGTGGATAGAATGTTTGCCTTGTAAAGAGAACACGAGTACTGCGTGCGCCACTTTGTTGATTAACCATGTCTTTTCCAGGTTCGGTCTGCCTCAAAGAATTGAGTCAGACAGAGGTAGTCACTTTACCAGCGAAGTAATGGCTAAGATGTGGAATATTCTAGGTGTTAAACGAAAGCTACATATTGCATACCGCGCTGCGTCTAGCGGGGGGGTAGAGCGATATAACCAGTCTATCGTTAATATTCTGAAAAAGTACGTTAAGGAGTCTGGTAAAGACTGGGACATTAAATTGCCCCTAGTTTTAATGGCGATTAGAGCTACACCTAGCACTGCTACCAAATTGTCACCTTTTGAATTGATGACAGGAAGAAAGATGGTTTTACCACAGCATTTATTATATCGTACTTCAGATCATAATTTGATCAATGCTGCCACTACGCATCAGTATATCGAAGATTTGCGCAAGCATTTACAGCATGCGTTTGCTTTTGCCCAAAAGAATCTAGAAAAAGCAGCGACAGGGGTTAAGACCTATTACGATTTAAAAACCACGAAAAAGGAATATGAGATAACAGATCAAGTCTATCTGTATAATTTTGCGCGAAATCAAGTCAAGGAAAAAAAAATTTTACCTTCTTGGAAAGGGCCATATGTCATCATTGACAAAATTTCCCCAGTAGCGTACAAGTTAAAAATTCCTAAGGATGGTGATTTTATTGAAAAGTGGGTTCACATTAACCAGTTGCGTGCTTGTCATCCTAAATCTCAATTAAGGATTATAGGTGTGGATTCGGATGCAGAAGGGTGAACGACTAACCTGGATGAATGCTTGATTCACGGGGTATAGTATGATGTGAAATGTTGTGATGTGTCATGATCTCATGTACGTTCATGTCATTAACCATTTCCTTGCCATCCAATAACTACATTTTTAAGCAAGTTACTAGCTAGTTTTACTGCTATAGGCATATTGCTGAGGAGTCAGTAATAAATGTAGTGAGGGATGAAGTTATAAAAATAGAATTAGAGAGAATACATATATTGATGAATCGTAATAATGTGTTGTCCTAGGCCAAGTGATGTCACACTGTTATAAGTTTGTATACTTAACAAACCTTGAATCATTAGTAGATAAGTCTGAAACGAGTTCCTGATCCGTGACTGTCGAAAGATGTCCAAGAAGGATGTGGCGTGTTTCTGGATCGTACTGCTCCTGTGCCAAGAGCTACGGACCGACCCGATCGCAGAGCTGGGACCATCCTCCGGCATCCTGATTCAAGAGACACCAGGGTTCATCTTAACAGAGAAGAGGATCCTTACCCGACGTGTGTTCGTCAGCTTGGACCCCAAGATTTCCATCGAGAAGGCGTACAACATTTCATCGATGCAGCTTCCTGAGTTACAGACTTGGTACCAGATGCACCTCCAAAGAGCACAGGACCGTGTGCGAAACATCTTGGAGCAAGCCCGGAAACCATTTGTATCCAGTTCTATTTCGATGAGTAACCGACCCAAAAGGTTCCTCACTGCTATAATTGTTGCATTAGTTTGTGCCACTGTTGGTGCAGTTGTCGCAACTGGAATGTCTGCAGCCAACTCTATTACTGTCCAAAAGCTGGATATGGAAATCTATGCGCTAAAGCAACACATTAACGACATTCATCAGGTGATAAAACAGCAAAGAACACTTCTCCAAGACGTGTTAACTATTGTGGAAGACACAGTTGTTACAACAAATTTGCATTCGGAGTTAATTGCCAAATCCACTGAATTGCACCAAAGTCATGACTTATTTAAGCGTGAACTTCTATTTCTGCATGACCCAATATTGTTCCACACACTTGCTTTTCTCGACGAAGTGCAAACTGGAATGATCGAATTGGCAGGGGGACGCATACCTCTGTATTTTGTATCCAAGGATATTGTTCATGCGATGCTTGCCAATGTGGATGGAGAAACAATTGAGCCTATGCAATTAAATCTGGCCTTTGAGATGGGGAGCGCTATACCTCTCTTAATTGACCCGGAACGTATGGAGATTTGCTTTTTATTGGCCATACCATATGTAACTCCCAAAAACATTTTTCAAATGAAAACAATTTACAATGTTGGTACATGGAAGGAAAATATCCATGTAAAAGTCCAAACCCCAGATGTTTTGGCTTTTCAACCGTGGATACCAGATTGGTATTCAATACCCATTTTGAATGACTGTGAAAAATTCAAAGACAATAATTTCCAGTGTGATGGAAAACCTTTTGTGTACGATTCTACCAATGCTTTGTGTGGAATCGAGTACCTTAAACATGGCTCTGAAACATGTCAAGTGACTATGTCAAAAACCGACAGTAATGCGTTAGTACATGCTATCTTAGTAAAAGATAAATGGTTGGTAAGCACGTGTCTTAAAAACATGAGTGTTTTTCGCAGGGATCAGGTGACTAATAAAGTAATTGCCTTACCAGCACCTGTATCAATGATCAAGGTTCCCCACGACTCTCGTATCACCATCGGTGACGTTACGCTATACCCAGTGTACACTGACATCCTCGAAAGTGCTATTGAGATGGTGGATCCCTTCCAGAATCTAGATATCCCTCTAGATCCTAATCTAAAGTTCTTGCTGGACCATAAGCCCAACCACACTATCCAAATGTCAATCAAGAAAGATAACATTTCTGTGGACACATTTAAATACTCTGAGTTAGATACTGACCTTATTGATCGTGTTGACTGGTTCATCCATGTTAAAATTGTTATTGGGTGTGTTATGATAATATGGTTGATTGTACTAAGCGTAAAGTTCAAAACACTTACAAGTACAAAAGCATGCGAACATGTTCATTCCACGCATGAGCCTATGTTAGAAATGATGTGATTGCACAATATGTCTTGTGACTTCCATAGTGCCTACTCATTAGCTAAATTATTTGGCTATGATATGCACTAAAGGGGGGTTATGTCAGGGTATTTATATCGGCAGACATTTTATGCTATGATAGAAATACAAAGTGTATATTCTGAAGTCAAAATGAACAGACCAGACTCCATTTTGTATCTTCAAGTTAACAAAGAGACACAAAATTTCTATCCTTTCTGTTACACTAACCTTAGCTTGAACCTAAAACTTGCCCAAGCTGAATGGAATGTGTATATAAACAAACCAAATAGATAAGACATTGAGAATGGGGGTGGACAGACTGTCTAATTGTCAATGGAATAAGAATAAATTCTAAACCCAGACCTGGGTGACAGAGGATTAAATAATTAAATTTTACTTTCGATATCGTACAACGTCCCATTATAGTTTAAGGTGAAACTTAGTTCACAAACTATCAATTTTAGGAATAATAGCAGAATTTGCAGACGCATAGTCTGGACAAAACTGAGAAAGACCCTGTGATCTGACAGATAAAATAAGTTATAGGCTACATAAAGATAACGTAAATGACGTCAAAAATAGCCACCAGGAAAAGTTAACTCTTTCCTGGATAGGTATGTTTAGTGGGACAATACTGCCCCCTTGAGTTCAAATAATAAAATGATTACCTAGAAGGCAACCACACCCCACATCTGTGATTGGCTATCACTTAGAGGAATTTCCCCTTTAAAAAGTTAAGACAAGGGAAGAGAGACATTACAACACTCTCGGGAGATTCGGAAATTCAAAGATTGAAGAGAGAGACATTACAACACTCTCGGGAGATTCAGAGAGATCCAGGCAGAATCGGGCGATCAGAGTAACCAAGAAAATCAAGACACTCCATGCAGAGAAAGAGACCCATGACATTTAGCTACCTGAGAACGTCTGATGAGAAAATATCTACTTAACTGGTAAATATACAGGCATTTAATTAATTAATTTAAATTAATTTAAATTAATAGCATGATATATGACTGGATAAATCATGTTTGATTTCATATTTAGAAATCTTAATTATTAAAGAATATATATATGGTTATAGCATCCCATCTGCAGCTGGGATCAATATAATCATTAATGTATTTGTGTGATTAATATCACGTTAGCATATCATGACCATTTATCCAGCTGTATTGATTGGCTCTAAAATAAGATAAAATATCTATTTAGACAAATTAATTAAAATATCAGCTAATATAACATAGTAGATTTCTCTCATTGGATAAAATCAAGGAAATGGTTGATGACGGGTTAAATGTTATTTTAATTAAAATTACATAGGAGTAGATCTTAACTACTTAGGAGGTCTAGCCAGCACTGCAAGGGTTATTTCTAACTGCTAGCTAAGTTCTATTGCCCTACACTGTAGCTCTGTGTGTGAAACATCACATTCCTTCTGTAAAGAAAGTCGTAAATTATTTTGACAGCTTGTAGATTCAATGCTGTATTAACCAGGAAGTAAACTGCCACTTTGTATTGCATATTGTTTTTATACTGCATATTAATTGATTATTGCCATATTGTATTGCATATTCATGTTATACTGAAATTCCATTGATTATTATCACGCATGTTACTCATCATTATTAATTTAAATTGTTAAAAATAAAAATTATATTTTTATAACAATTTGTGATTTTTAATTACCGGTATATGGTTATACATTTCATTTAACACGATAACGATTAGGGATCTGAGAATTGAAATAGTGGGCAATTTCTCATCTGTTTACATTATTATCCCATAAATATCCCCACAACTTCCACATATGATGCTCGCCTCCAAGACTTCTCCAGGGCTGCACATATTCTGTGGATCTCCCTTCCCTTCTCCGTGAGACTTTCACCCAGTCTCCACTCCTTCAAAAAAATCTTTGAAAACACTTCAGGAAAGCATATAATTTAAAATGTTAGCGGGTCTTCATCCCCCCACCCCCCATGCCTCCTCTCCTGCAACTGTCAAAAATAACCTACTAAGTTCTCAGTGAATACTTTTTTAGCAACCTATTTCATTACCCCTACTTATACCCCTTGTGTCACTATACCCCACTCCCTCTAGCATGTAAGCTCATTGAGCAAGGCCCTTAACCCCTCTGTTCCTGTGCGTCCATTTGTCTGGTTACAATTACATGTCTGTTAGTCCACCCATTGTACAGCGCTATGGAATTTGATGGCGCTATATAAATAATAAAATAATAATAATCAACAGTGTCAAAGGCAGCAATGAGGTCAATAAGAATTGGTATGGAGCCTTTGGATTTAGCTGCAATTAGATCATCTGTAAATCGAATCAGAACTGTCTCTGTGGAGTGGAGTGGAATCCAGACTGAAGAGGGTCAAGGAGAGAGTTGGAATTGAGGACGCAAGTCAGACGGGTAAAGACAAGTCTTTCCAAAAGCTTTGAGTTAAAATAGAGCAGGGATATGGGATGATAGTTGAAAGGGGAAACTGGGTCAAGGAGATTGCTTCTTGAGGACAGGTACACCAGTAGCATGTTTAAGGGGAGCTGCGACAACATCGGAAGAAAGACAGCAGTTGAAGAGGTGTGTTAAGGAAGGCACAAGACAAGGGGAGAGAGATCTGAGTAGGTGGGAAGGGATGGGATCAAGCGGGCAAGTGGTGGAGCAAGAGGAAAGGAAAGGCGCAGCCACCTCTTGTTCAGTTATAATGATAGTGTAGCGGTACTTACCCTCTCCAGGGGCCGGCCGGGGTCCTCTCTTCTCGCCGCACGCGAAGATCAGTCGGGCGGGCAGTGACCGCGAGAAGCGGTCACGTGTCCCGCCCGACACTAAGAGCGCGCCGCGCGTCTCGGGCGCGCTCTTAAAGGGACAGTGGGAGACTAAATTAGAATCAGTCTCCCATTGGCCCCTGTCAGGCCACGTTCCCCATACTCTCACGTTTTGGGGGCGTGGATATGACAGGGGCCAATCAAGGTGAACCTTAGGGTATTTATACTCACCTGTTTCCCTTGCTCCTTGCCCTATCGTGGTTTCTGTCCAGTTCCCTTTAGTGCTTGTATCGTTCAGTTGGTTTTTTGGTGCTTGACCTTGGCTTTGTTCCTGACTCCGCTCTCTCCTTATCCTTGCTTGCTTATCCGCTGTTTTGTCCTCTGTGTACCAGTCCTCGGCTTGTTCTACGTTACGCTGTCTCTCAGTTCCCTTGACCTCGGCTTGTTCTAGACTCTGTCTTTCTTACTCGTCCTAGTCCGGCCATTCTAAGGTCCGGTAAGACGAACCCTGTTTCTTGTCTCTTGACTATTGAACTATTCCTGCGTGTTGGGGTATATTACCGTGACATTACGATAGGGCCATGGACCCCGCAGGTTTAGGACAACAGATGGCCACTCATGAGGCTAGATTCGCAGAACAGGATCACCGTATGGATCAAATGGCTCAAGCCATCCAGACACTGTTATCCAGATCAGCTCCGGTACCTGTACCTGCGCCTCCTGTAAACCCTATACCAGACACAGCTAATATGCCTAATGCTTCAGCACATCTAACCCCGCCACCTAGGTATGGAGGGGACGCTAAGACATGTAGGGGATTCCTTAATCAAGTGGAGTTCCACTTTGAAATGAACCCACATTCATTTCCCACTGATAGATCTAAGGTGGGTTTTCTTATGCACCAGCTTACGGATAAGGCACTAGAATGGGCAAATCCTATTTGGGAGGCTAATGGGCCTATGGTACACGACTTCACTAGCTTCCTCACAGCGTTTCGTAGAACATTTGACACGACTAAAAGGTCAAAAAATGCCGCCAGGGCATTAATGAGAATAAAGCAAGGATCTAAATCTGTAGCCGATTATGCTATTCAGTTCCGTACCCTTGCCTCACAGGTAGATTGGACTAACAATGGGCTTACTACTGCCTTTATGGAAGGTCTGTCTGAAACTATGTTGGATGAGGTAGCAGCTAAGGACCTCCCTGTACCCCTGGAGGACCTGATTGACTATCTTATCGATATAGATAACAGGATCCGTGACAGGTTATATACCAGGTCCAGAAATAGAAATTTTGTTCCCGTTAACTCCCCTAGAGCTGAGACTCCCGAGGGATCTAAAGGTTCTGAGGAGGAACCTATGCAGTTAGGGGTTGCCAAACTTACTGACGCTGAAAAGCTTTATAGGAGAAAGGAGGGACTTTGTCTTTATTGTGGTAGGAGGGGTCATATGAGACAAGAATGTCCCGTGCGTCCGGGAAACTATCGCACCTAAGACCGTATAGAGGACTGGCCTTGGGTGTGACATCACAGTCCTCACATTTGCCTCTTAATAAATTACTTCTTCCTGTTTCCCTGCACCTTGGTAGTAACTGCATAGCAGGGAATATACTAGCCCTGGTTGATTCCGGAGCGGCCGAAAACTTTATTGATTCCAGTTTTGTCAAGGAGAATAACATACCCACCAGAGAGAAGGAGACACCGTTGGCCGTTGAGGCCATAGATGGTAGACCATTATGCTCTCCAGTTATCACGCATGAAACTGTTCCACTACATATGTCTACAGGGGTGTTACACTCTGAGACCATTCGGTTTCAGATCATTACTTCTCCTTCCTCTCACCTCGTGTTAGGGTATCCTTGGTTACGTACTCATAATCCCACCATTGATTGGGAGTCAGGACAAATAGTTTCTTGGAGTGATTCTTGCCAAGAGTCTTGTATTGTTAAAATCACCCCTTTGAATTCTACTAATATTCCTCCCGTGCCTACGGTCATACCCTCTCAGTACCTGTCTCTTAAATCTGTTTTTGATAAAAGGGAGGCTGAAAAATTGCCACCTCACAGGCCTTACGATTGTGCTATTAATTTATTACCTGGTACGATGCCTCCCAAAGGGAGAATATATCTTTTATCTCCTCAGGAGAATCTGGTTATGGAGGAATATATTAAGGAATCTCTAGAGAAGGGATTTATAAGAAGATCCTCTTCCCCGGCAGGGGCGGGTTTCTTCTTTGTATCTAAGAAAGATGGCGAATTAAGGCCTTGTATTGACTATAGGGGCCTAAATAAAATCACCGTCAAAAATGCGTACCCCATACCTTTGATCACAGAACTATTTGATAGGCTTAAACAGGCCACAGTTTTTACTAAATTGGACCTCAGGGGTGCTTACAATCTCATACGTATCAAAAAGGATCACGAGTGGAAGACCGCATTCAATACCAGGAGTGGCCACTACGAATACACTGTGATGCCCTTTGGTCTTTGTAACGCCCCAGCAGTTTTTCAAGAATTTATTAATGATGTCCTACGTCAATATATACATACATTCGTTATAGTATACTTGGACGACATATTAATTTATTCTACTGATTTACAGACTCATCACATGCATGTTAAATTAGTGTTGAGAACTCTTCTGGTTAACGGTCTCTATTGCAAACTCGAAAAATGTTCATTTGATCAATCTGAAGTCCAATTCTTGGGTTATATAATCTCTGCCAAGGGTTTTCGTATGGATCCCAAGAAACTGTTTGCCATTATGGAATGGCCTCTACCCCAGGGTTTGAAAGCCATTCAGCGTTTTCTGGGGTTCTCTAATTATTATAGGCGTTTCATTAAAGGGTTTTCTGCCATTGTAGCACCTATAACCAGAATGACCAAGAAGGATGGTAATACTCATGTCTGGAAACCAGAAGCACTCGAGGCCTTTGAATTCCTGAAGGCTACATTTGCCTCTGCTCCTGTTTTACAGCATCCTGTCCCTTCACTGCCCTTTATTCTTGAAGTTGATGCTTCTGAGATAGGGGTAGGTGCTATCTTGTCTCAAAGAGATTCACCTGAAAAGCCGTTACACCCTTGTGGTTTCTTTTCCAGACAGATGTCCAAAGCAGAGAGGAATTATGATGTAGGCAATCGTGAACTCCTTGCTATCATTTTGGCGCTCAAGGAATGGAGACATCTGCTAGAGGGTACTAGGGATCCCATCCTCATTTTAACGGATCACAAAAACCTCTCATACCTTAGTGAAGCAAAAAGATTGTCTTCTAGGCAGGCCAGGTGGTCTCTGTTTTTGTCTCGTTTTAATTACATAATCACATACAGACCGGGTGATCGTAATACTAAAGCTGACGCTCTGTCCAGACAATTCGAGACTACTGACAAACTCGAGGTCGATGTTACCCCTGTCATTCCGCCTGACAGAATAATAGCGACTACTGTTCTTTCTATTTCGTCTTCTCTCTTACAAGCTATTCAGGCTAAACAAAACTTGGCTCCTGGGGAGAGGCCTGCTGATAAGCTATTCGTTGATATACCGGAGAGACGAGACATCTTGTCATTATATCATGACACTAGAACTGCTGGACACCCTGGTATTTCTAAGACATTCTCAGCAGTTTCTAGATATTTCTGGTGGGCTTCCTTGCGCAAGGACGTCACCGATTACGTTAATGCCTGTAGCACTTGTGCCAGTATGAAGTCCTCCCACAGAGTTCCTTGTGGGTTGTTGCATCCGTTGCCCATACCCGAGAGGCCGTGGTCCAATATATCCATGGATTTTATTGTTGAATTGCCTCCCTCTAATGGTAAAACTGTCATCCTGATGATTGTGGATCGTTTTTCTAAGGTGGCCCATTTTGTGTCTCTTGTCAAATTGCCATCATCCAAGGGACTTGCCTCTATCTTTGCCAGGGAGGTGTTTCGGTTGCATGGTATTCCCACTTCGATCGTGTCCGATAGGGGTAGCCAGTTTATCTCCAGATTCTGGAGAACGTTTTGTACAGAGATGGGTATCTCCCTCTCGTTTTCTTCAGCCTACCACCCCCAGTCTAATGGAGCTGCTGAACGTGCCAACCAATCTCTAGAGCAGTATCTTCGTTGTTTCGTGTCCCACCATCAGAACAATTGGGCTGACCTTCTTCCTTGGGCTGAGTTTGCTCGTAATAACGCTGCTCATGAATCCTCCGGTAACAGCCCTTTTTACGTTGTTTATGGCCGGCATCCCGTGGTTCTTCCAGCTGCATTCTCCTTACAGGGCATGCCAGCTCTGGACGAACATTTGGCTAGTCTACGTAATACTTGGGAGCAGGTTCAGTGTTCTTTGGTGGCCTCAGCTACTCGCCAGAAGGTTCAGGCAGACAAGCATCGCAGGGCGGCTCCATCCTATGCTGTGGGAGACCGGGTTTGGCTTTCTACTCGCAATATTCGTCTTCGTGTGCCTTCTATGAAGTTGGCCCCTCGTTTTATTGGTCCTTTTCGTATCTTGCATGTGGTTAATCCTGTCTCGTATGCATTGGATCTTCCTAAAAATTTACGCATTCCTAACGCGTTTCATACCTCCTTGTTAAAACCCCTCCTGTGCAACCGTTATACTCGGCATGTCCCTCCTCCTCCTCCGGTTTCTGTGGAGGGCCATGAGGAGTTTGAAGTGGCGGCTGTAATTGACTCTCGTTTGCTTCGGGGTCGCCTCCAATATCTGGTACATTGGAAGGGCTATGGGTCTGAGGAACGCAGTTGGATTTCCGCTGACGCTGTTCACGCTCCTCGCCTTGTGCGTTCTTTCCACGCTCGTTTTCCTGCCAGGCCTGCTCCTCCCCGCCCGGTGGGCGTGTCTTCAGGGGGGGGTACTGTAGCGGTACTTACCCTCTCCAGGGGCCGGCCGGGGTCCTCTCTTCTCGACGCGCGCGGTCCTGCTCCTGCACGAGCCGCGCGCGGCTCAGCCAACGATAAGATCAGTCGGGCGGGCAGTGACCGCGAGAAGCGGTCACGTCTCCCGCCCGACACTAAGAGCGCGCCGCGCGTCTCGGGCGCGCTCTTAAAGGGACAGTGGGAGACTAAATTAGAATCAGTCTCCCATTGGCCCCTGTCAGGCCACGTTCCCCATACTCTCACGTTTTGGGGGCGTGGATATGACAGGGGCCAATCAAGGTGAACCTTAGGGTATTTATACTCACCTGTTTCCCTTGCTCCTTGCCCTATCGTGGATTCTGTCCAGTTCCCTTTAGTGCTTGTATCGTTCAGTTGGTTTTTTGGTGCTTGACCTTGGCTTTGTTCCTGACTCCGCTCTCTCCTTATCCTTGCTTGCTTATCCGCTGTTTTGTCCTCTGTGTACCAGTCCTCGGCTTGTTCTACGTTACGCTGTCTCTCAGTTCCCTTGACCTCGGCTTGTTCTAGACTCTGTCTTTCTTACTCGTCCTAGTCCGGCCATTCTAAGGTCCGGTAAGACGAACCCTGTTTCTTGTCTCTTGACTATTGAACTATTCCTGCGTGTTGGGGTATATTACCGTGACAGATAGGCTGTGTGGTAGGAGACCAACACCAGCCAATAGGTGGAGCGCTAAAGGGTACGAATAAAATAGCTCACCTCCCCTCTCTCGTGGATATGAATGCAATAAAATCCAAACCAAAAAATAAGTGCGATGAATATTTATAAAGTGCAAATTTTAACTCACTGTATCAAAAGTGAGAGTGCAAGCAGTAAATACCACTTTAGTGCAAATATACAAGTGCTACATACAAAACACTTATAACACTCTTTATCAGTGCAATATAAAAATGTCCTTAGTACCAAGGTAATAAAGTGACCTAGTGTATTCAAACCAAATATGGTACACTTACTAGAGTTATATGCTTGGTTCCTTGGTTTCAAATGGTGTAATATAGAAAAAATACAATACAAGACATATATAGTGTATTGCTATTTAAAATTAACACAACATGTATGTAAAAGTGCCACTCACAAGCAGAGAGCAGATGAGCCTGCTCTACTATTGACAGCTCCAAGGGCAGAAAAATCCACTGCAGCCAATTAAGTAAAACGATTTATTTTCAGATTAAAACCCAGCATTCATTCCGGATCCCTATAAAAGACTGTCCTTTTGTGCGTTCTTACATCTGCTGGCTAGATTAGTCAGTCCGTGCGCCCTCACGATCGGCAAAGTCCGCAGGGTACTTCCGGGAGGCGTGGCGTACGTGATGACGTCGCGTAGCCAAACAGATAACGCGTTTCGCCGAGAGGTTGGCTTCTTCAGATGTGCCTCATTCCTATCTTAGCAGTCTTTTTATACCGCCCATCTGGGCGTGATTTATTACACAATCCTTCCTTTATTGGCTCTTAGAACATAAATAAAAATAAAAAATAAAAAAATTACAATATTTTCAGCATTGCTAATATTCATATCATTTAATCGATTAACCTCTATAGGCTACCCTATATGTCCATAGATATTATATTATTGTCCCAACACCTAAAAATACTAAAAATGCAGCTAAGTGTTGTCATAATATAACACTTTATATTTAAAGTGACAATGAACCTTACACACTCACATTAATTTGCATACAGTATATATATAAAAATATATCTGAAAATTATTCATACATAATAAAAATCAAAAAAGGAGAACATGAAGATAAACAGATTAGAAATATTCTATATAGAGAAAAAAAGAAACATTCTAGAAAAAACTGGAGACCAACATGATCCCCTCCTCTTAAAGTGACAGACACAGTCTATTAACCATAACAACTATATTACAGAGAACAGCCCAGATGCATGTAGAAACATATTATAAAACAAATTATAAGAAATACCTTGTACTGAAAAAGAAACAATACCTCATGTTGAAGATATTTAACCTGCTCAGGAAAAAATAATAAAATTAATAATAATATAATTACCATAAAAATTATAAAAATATAAGTTTCTAGGCACTATGGAATGCGTGTTTTTCAAAGTTCCTTATGCCATAAAAATTGTGCAGAACAAACAACATGTACAGTAAGCTATCTGATGACAAACTGGAACGTTATATTTGAACATGTCCTGTTTATATGTGAAACTGACAATGCACTACATAAAATAAAGAATAAAAAAATAAAAATAAAAAAAAATTATAAAAATACTTGTAAAAAATGATTTATAAAAAATTAAAAAGATCAAATTCTACGTTGAGTCCTTTTGGCTCTAGAGTGTCCAATCTATAAACCCATTTCATCTCTTCTCTTCCTATATCATTAATGTGGTTCCCTGCCCGCCATGATTTATTAACCCCTTAAGGACCAAACTTCTGGAATAAAAGGGAATCATGACATGTCACACGTCATGTGTCCTTAAGGGGTTAACTAATTTGATTCCTAAAAAAGTGAATCCTTCTGGATTCTGGTTGTGGTATTTTTTAAAATGGGCTGATACGCTATGATTTTCATAGCCCTTTTGAATATTATTTACATGTTCATAAATTCTTTTATGTAAAGGCCTAATAGTGCGCCCCACGTATTGTAGGCCGCAAGGACAAATTAAAAGATAAATGACGTTTAACATGTAATAAAATCTTTTATAGTATACTCCTCATCCTTATACTTTATCTTAAATTTACTTATACCTTTCAGGGTCCTATTTTTACTGCATTTACAACCCATACATAAACCGCATGAATAAAAACCATTCTTTTCATTTAAAAAAAGTTTTTTTAGGTTCTCTTTTAGGGTGATTAAAACTCAACATCTGTTTAAAATTTGGCGCTCCTCTAAAAGTGATTAAAGGTTTATCTGGAGGAAGTTTACATAATTCATTATCTTCTTTAAGTATATGCCAATGTTTTTTCACTATAGATTTCATCTTATTGCAGTCTCTATTAAAATCAAAGACCAAAGGGATTTTATTTCTTTTATCCTCTCCATTTTTTCCTTTTGTGCCGCTTGTTTTAGAGTTTCCTTATACGCTTCTTCTATGAGTTTAATGGGGTATTCCTTTTCCAAAAACGTTCTTTTTAAAATATCTGCTTGGCTTTTAAATCCTTCTACCTCTGTACACTTTCTTCGAACTCTTCTAAATTGTCCCTTAGGAATATTGTTAAGCCAAGCTGCGTAATGTCCGCTATTATACATTTCATAGCTATTGGCATCTACTTTCTTAAAAAATTCTGGGTTTTTAAAAAATCATTTTCTACATAAATATTTAAATCTAAAAAATTAATATTTGAGGTACTAAACTCACTTGTTAAACATATTCCCCATTCATTAATATTTAACCCCTTAAGGACCAAACTTCTGGAATAAAAGGGAATCATGACATGTCACACATGTCATGTGTCCTTAAGGGGTTAAAGGGAATCTCCAGTGCCAGGAAAACAATCCGTCCCACTCCCTCCCACCCCTTCAGTGACTTACCTGAGGCAGCGACGATGTCCCTCGTCGCTGTCTCCTCCTTCTGTCTCCATCGGCCGGTGGGCATGCGCATTATTTCTCCCCATAGGAAAGCATTGAAAACGATTTTCAATGCTTTCCTATGGGGATTTGAGCGACGCTGGAGATCCTCACACAGCGTGAGGACGTCCAGCAACGCTCTAGCACAGGTTTCCTGTGCTATAGAGCAGGAAGTGCCCTCTAGTGGCTGTCTAGTAGACAGCCACTAGAGGTGGAGTTAAACCTGCAAGGTAATTATTGCAGTTTATAAAAAACTGCAATAATTACACTTGCAGGGTTAAGAGTAGTGGGAGTTGGCACCCAGACCACTCCGATGGGCAGAAGTGGTCTGGGTGCCTGGAGTGTCCCTTTAAATATTTTTAAAAATTCCTTAGGCCAACTTCTGAACCCTTCCATATAAAAAACAAACCAAGAAAAGGTTCCATCTGTCCTGTTGTGAATACTTACTAGCATATGCAAGCAAAATACACTACAAGCACCTTTAGAAACATATGATGTTTGCATAAGATATTTTAGTGCTACACTGATTTTCTGAGAGACGATTTTGATGTTAAAACATATACTTCTCAATCCATCCATCAAGCCGTGATAGCTGAACAGCTAGCAAAACTTGCTCAAGGCATTAGTCAACTAGATAAAGAGCTTCATGTACAGGTCGTTGCCAGACATGAAGATCTTTTGGCTCAAGCAACAGGAATTGAGTCTTTAGAAGCCTCCATCTCTCCACTGAGAAGAGAAGAAGCATCTTAAAGAAGACTGTTTATACCCTGCCTTTTTACACCTTTTGTTTGTGAGTGCATTTTAGTCTTTTTTCATGTTATGTGTTTTTATTTTTCTGTCTGCACTATTCGGTCTCCCTTTGTACTATTTTAGGTTGTGCTTTTTAGTGTTTTACATTTTCGATATTTGAAGACATTGAGGAGTCTTCGCACTTCCTAATTGGGGTATTTATATATTTTATATTTTTCCCCTGTTTGATAGCCACGAGGGTTGTTTTGCATTGTCTTTGCAAATCATTTTTTGTTTGTATATTGTCTCCCATTCTTGGCTGGCATAAATATACGTACTTTCCCAGCCTGCCATATATAAATTTGCGTAGCTGGGAGCAAACCTGGTCCCCATCGCTGTACCCTGCTGTTGTAAATAACATTTAGTATTAAATAGTATTAAAAAAAATGATTATTTAAAATCCATTTAATACTCTATTAAAAATTCTACATGTTCATCCGAGAATTTCGTAGTTTCTCTTAATGTATCATATATTACTTTACATCCTAAAGAATGAGGGATGGAAGTACATAGTGAGGACACGTCGCTCGTTACTAGGATGTATGACTCCTCCCACTTGATATTTTTTATTTATAATGACATCAGTAGTGTCTCTTACGTATGAGGGCATTAGTCTAACCAAATCCTGTAGCCATATATCTACGTATTTTGAAAGATTGGCTGATACAGATCCTATCCCTGAGACAATAGGTCTACCAGGGGGGTGTTTTGCATCTTTAAGCACCTTAGGAAGGGTATAGAAAGTAGGTATCCTAGGGTATTCTACCAGTAAGAATTTGTATTCATTATCACTAAGAACCCCACTTTCTTTTCCCTTGTCCAAAAGCGATATAAGAGACTTCCTTATATCTTCAGTTGGATCACCTTTTAATTTGTTATACACCTTTGTATCCTTTAATTGTTCCAAGCATTCCGCTACATAATCGTCTGTATTTTGTATGACTATACTTCCACCCTTGTCTGCTGGCTTTATTACAATTTCTCTATTATGTCTTAAATCTTGTAGGGCTTTCCACTCTATGTTATTTAAATAGTTTCTGTGATGGCTATTTTTATTCTATTCCAACTTTTTAAAATCCTCAACAATCGCTTTTTCAAATATGTCAATAGCACTAGATTTATTCGCCCTCGGATGGCAATTTGACTTTGCCTTTAAATCAGTATGATGTGAAATACTATTCTTATCCTGACATGTATGCACTCCAAAAAACCTCTTACGTGCTAAGGTCCTATAATACTTAAGAATATCAATATATGCAGAGACGGAGTAAAATAAAAAATAAAAAATTTTTGTTAAATACATTTTATTCCTTCCAACTCCTCCTTGTGGACGTAAGCGGTGTTCCTGATACTCACTTACAGGGTTTTGTGCCCCCTTATTGGCACATACACCATTACACCCAGAGCCAGGTCTATAGGCTCTGAATTAGGTGAGCAATTCTGTGTATTTAACCATCAATTGCAATGTACCTACATTACACTACACCATATTCAGTCTCCCTTTATATTTAAAGGAACAGCACCACTTCCGTGTTCCCTTTTAAACCACGTACGCCTGAGTTATCTGAGCCTGTCCTGTTGAGGCTCAGTACCATATGAGTGGGTCCATATATTTCTATCACCCCACTAATTTTTGAACGTATCACACGATTGCACTTTTTCTCTCTGCAGGTAACGAGTTGACTTGTGCCACAGTTGGAAGCGCGTGCTTGGCACGGGACTGCAGCGTCTAGGGTCGAGGTGAGGGTAGCTTTATATGAGGAGATAGTCAGAGGGGCAGGAGAAGGCAGGGATTGGACATGTGCAATATGTTTCGGTCCGAATTTAAATTCGGCCGAATTTCAGAAATGTGGCAAAACAGGAGATGGAGGGAAAATTAAGGGAATGATGACAGGAATACAACACTACCCCTAGCAGGGTTAGGGTTGTGGAAATTGCCGAAGTCACGGATTTCAGAAGTGCCAAACCGAATCTTTTGCCCATGCACATCCCTAGTAGGGATAGATGAGAGTTCAGAATGGAGATCAGTTGAGAGCTGCTGGAGGTCAAGAGAAATCAGATTCCTCCTGAGTTGAGGGGGTGTTAGGCTGAGGATATTGGGTGTGTGGGCACTCAATAACAAGTGATCGGGGGTGGTGTAAATCCCTCATGAAGCTAGCTAGATCACCTAAGGCCCCCTAAAAGATGGGTATACCGCATTAATTGCCTAACACACTCCAGAGGTATACTGACAGGGTTCACGTAATGTAACAGACGAACACACACAAACACTGACAGACATACAGCTACACATACATGCATGCATATACACATACAAGTCAAATTATACTGTTTTATAACCACCCTCCAGTTTACTACCTTTTGGGTGCTGGAGAGTGGTTTCCCTGATGTCCAGTCTGCAGCCTGAGGATGTTGGGAGTTGCTCTTGCAGCCTGAAACCCCTCCTCTCCTGCTTTCCCCCCCTCTTTGTCCTGACCTGGCCCCTTCCTCAGAACAGCTCCCCTGCGACTCCAATCTCTGAAAGGAAGTCACTCGTGGCAAACACTTCCTCCAAGGCTGCTGCCAAGTAAGGTGCCCAGTTGGGCTGTCAAAGGCCCACAGGACTCGATGAGGCCCTGTTGACAAGGGCCCTTCTGGTGGTCTTAAATGAAGAGTCCACCCGATGGGCCTTAGTGTGCCCATTTTAAATTGCTTACTGGGGACTGGTGGCCTAAACGGTGTTATCACTATATTGCTCCTTTAAAAAAAAAAAAAAATTAAATTATATTATATTACTAATGCAGAATTGTAACAGACAGGAGCCAGGTCACAGGACCCTCTATTTGTGGCTTAACACATAACTGGGGACTGTGCAAGGAGCACTGCAGCTTTATCACCACTACCGTCATACAGTAAGAAGACAGGCTGTATTAATACGTTTTTATTGACGAATCATGATTTCATACAGCAGACTCTATAATGAAGTCTCCATGGCGCTAGGCAGGTTCTGTGATTAGATCCACCACGGGTAGATATTCTTCAGGTTACTTTTAGGGCTACGATCTTTGGACACACTCCCATCACTGCCACAGAGGAGAAGACAGACATCAGTTACCGAGCAGAAAAAAATTAATAAATAAACCTGGACATACAAAGGATAAATAATACAAAATCTGTATTAACCGAGGACTACTGGGCAAATCTAATAAATTCACAAAGATTGTAACTTTTTTTTTTATTCTTAAAGGGTTACGACAAGCATCAAAATCACAACAGGTTCTTGTAGTACTGAACCATTACTTGGGGGTAAACTATTCTGCACAGACTGCCACGAAACTGCTTTCCAATGGGTGCACAGACACCAAGAATGGCAGCCGAGCTACATCCAGATTCCGCAGAGCTGCAGACGCCTGATGTCGGTATTGCCATTTATTCACTGTCTGCCAATGGATGCGTGCCTGCGCATGCTCACTCGGGGCCAGCTATTGAAAGTTGTTATGGTAGCATCAGCAGCAACATCAGTAAAAAGCACAGTTTATCACATCAACACGGCCTTTCTTATAGCAACGATTTTCGTAATTCAATTACGAAAAGGTAAGGTAATTCAATGGGGGAAAAACCTTCCCAAAAATGGAAAGCATTTGTACGATACAGAATTGCTTTTTTTTTTTTAAATAAAGCATCAACATTCTCTACAGCGTAGATTTAAACTAATACAAAACACTTATTTTTCTTTATACTGGTGAGGTCTGAGATCTAAACTTTTTGGATAATCTTTTAAAATGATTTAATATTTTGAAAGATGTGTTAATATTTTGTTAGCGGCAGGGAGAAGCCTCAAACTATCCCAAGCATGATCAAGCAAGCTGTGCAGGAATAAATCGAGGCTACCACGAGCCAGGCCAACTCCCCTCCCCCCTCCCCCCCCATCCCCTCCACCCACCACGAGACGGCACTAGGGTTTTATTAAAACTTTTTTTGGTGATGTAACCCTTTAATTAAAATTTCCTACACACAATAGGCTGCTGTGCAATAACCATCGAATAATGTCTGAGATTTTCATAACTTCCCCCCGGAGTGTCAGGGAGACGCCTCAAACCATCCCAAGCATGATCTAGCAAGCTGTACAGGAATGATCGAGGCTACCACGAGCCAGGCCACGCTGGAAAGCTTGCACAGGGGGTTCAGGCCACTAAAGAGTCCATGTCACTATACGAACCTTAGGTCACAAATCTCTTCAATTATGCAACAATGCGACCACTAGCCGTTTTTCTCCCCCCCATCTTCTTCCTGCAAAATAAATAAATGTTAGACTCACCTGAAAAGACAATAAACGTTGCTAATCCTTTCCACACCCGAGGACTGAACATGGCATATTGAATAAGCATCAATTAAAATTTAAAAACCTAAATATTTGTACATATTACATAATATACCTTTAATTTAAGTCACACACACACACACACACACACACACACACACACACACACACACACACACACACAATAGGCTGCTGGACGATGACCATCCAATAATGTCTGAGATTTTTATAACTTCCCCCCGGAGTGGCAGGGAGACGCCTCAAACCATCCCAAGCATGATCTAGCAAGCTGTACAGGAATGATCGAGGCTACCACGAGCCAGGCCACGCTGGAAAGCTTGCACAGGGGTTCAGGCCACTAAAGAGTCCATATCACTATACGAACCTTAGGTCACAAATCTCTTCAATTATGCAACAATGCGACCACTAGCCGTTTTTCTCCCCCCCATCTTCTTCCTGCAAAATAAATAAATGATGAGACTCGCCATAAAAGACAATAAACATCAGTAATCCTTTCCACACCCAAGGACTGAACAAATTGTAGGTGGCTTTAACCCCTTAAGAACACATGACATGTGTGACATGTCACGATTCCCTTTTATTCCCAGGGTTTGATCCTTAAGGGGTTAAACCAATCATGACAATTTGACTAATAGAATTTAAAAACTGCAAGAGGAAAATAGATTTACATATTAGATAATATATTTTTTAATGGGTATTCCAAGCACCATGACCATCTCAGTGATCTGAAGTGGTCATAGTACTTAGATACTGTAAGTTCAGTGTTTCAGTTTGAAAAGCTGCACATAAAGAGTCAAAGCACATAGCTGCCGTCAGAATCATTAGCCAGCCCAGAATAAGATTTCCAGGCAGACTCATTTTAAAGCTGTGTATACTTGGTATCTGTCATCACCACGCATAGCATGCTGGCATGAAACATCCAATGATGACACATCCCCTGCCCCCCCGGGACATCACTCCACCTACAGTGAGCTTGCTGGCAAGAAACATCCAATGATGGCACATCCCCTGCCCCTCCCCCCAGGATGCCACTCCACCTACAGTGAGCTTGCTGGCAAGAAACATCCAATGATGGCACACATCCCCTGCCCCTCCCCCCGGGACGCCACTCCACCTACAGTGAGCGTGCTGGCAAGAAACATCCAATGATGGCACATCCCCTGCCCCTCCCCCCAGGATGCCACTCCACCTACAGTGAGCTTGCTGGCAAGAAACATCCAATGATGGCACACATCCCCTGCCCCTCCCCCCGGGACGCCACTCCACCTACAGTGAGCGTGCTGGCAAGAAACATCCAATGATGGCACATCCCCTGCCCCCCAGGACATCACTCCACCTACAGTGAGCGTGCTGGCATGAAACATACAATGATGGCACACTCCTTGCCCCCCCCCCCCCTCCCCCCCGCCTCACACAGGACATTTCGCCCTCTACAGTGAGCTTGCTGGCAAGAAACATCCAATGATGGCACATTCCCTGCCCCTCCCCCCGGGACGCTACTCCCCCTACAGTGAGCGTGCTGGCAAGAAACATTCAATGATGGCACATCCCCTGCCCCCCGGGACGTCACTCCATCTACAGTGAGGGGTAGTGTGACCAACACAGGAGGGCTGGGCTGCATGAAGGACTTGAATCGAAAATACATCTGTGGTTTGTTTTATTTTAACTTTTCTTGGGGAGGAGGTACAATGCAAGGAAGGGTTATTTTAACCGAAAACAGGGTTTTATTAAAAATTAGTTTTTTGGTGATGTAACCCTTTAATTCAAATTTCCTACACACAATCGGCTGCTGTGCAATAACCATCGAATAATGTCTGAGATTTTTATAACTTCCCCCCGGAGTGTCAGGGAGACGCCTCAAACCATCCCAAGCATGATCTAGCAAGCTGTACAGGAATGATCGAGGCTACCACGAGCCAGGCCACGCTGGAAAGCTTGCACAGGGGTTCAGGCCACTAAAGAGTCCATGTCACTATACGAACCTTAGGTCACAAATCTCTTCAATTATGCAACAATGCGACCACTAGCTGTTTTTCTCCCCCTCATCTTCTTCCTGCAAAATAAATAAATGTTAGACTCACCTGAAAAGACAAACGTTGCTAATCCTTTCCACACCCGAGGACTGAACATGGCATATTGAATAAGCATCAATTAAAATTTAAAAACCTACATATTTTTACATATTACATAATATACCTTTAATTTAAATCTTATATACACACACACACACACGGCTGCTGGACGATGACCATCTAATAATATCAGAGATTTTTATGTTCCTTGCTACACTGTTTTTATTGGCTTACATGTTTTGTGTGTCTGTGCCCAACTAGGTCCACATGGGTGGCACCTTTGCTGTAAAACTTGTATAAAAGAGCAGCTGTACCATTAAACCTGCTGTTCTACTTCACCCTCAATCTAGAGTCCTGTCTCTTATTGGGGGAATCTGCTACAAGGGATTGCTTCATACTCCCTTACATAATCACTAAGCTCTTGTAAGAGCTAGTTCCTGCTTCACTCTCTGGGGAAAGAGGTTCACCCACTGGAACCTAGAGCCTTGTCGTAGGTCCAAGGTGGGTAGGAGACGGAGAGACCCCAACCAAGCTGCGGCGGTTACTGGGGTCTGCAGTGCCTATGGTGTCAAGTGAAGCGCTTGGAGCCCTCGGGAAGCACTAGGAGCATCCATCAACGGAGGTACCCAGTTGGGGTGCCAGGTGATCCGTTACAAGTGGGTTCAGGTCACTAAAGAGTCCATATCACTATACGAACCTTAGGTCACAAATCTCTTCAATTATGCAACAATGCGACCACTAGCTGTTTTTCTCTCCCCCATCTTCTTCCTGCAAAATAAATAAATGTTAGACTCACCTGAAAAGACAAACATTGCTAATCCTTTCCACACCCGAGGACTGAACATGGCATATTGAATAAGCATCAATTAAAATGTAAAAACCTAAATATTTTTACATATTACATAATATACCTTTAATTTAAGACACACACACACACACACACACACACACACACACACACACAATAGGCTGCTGGACGATGACCATCGAATAATGTCTGAGATTTTCATAACTTCCCCCCGGAGTGGCAGGGAGACGCCTCAAACTATCCCAAGCATGATCTAGCAAGCTGTACAGGAATGATCGAGGCTACCACGAGCCAGGCCACGCTGGAAAGCTTGCACAGGGGGTTCAGGAAGCAGATATTGTACATGTAATCCTCTTCACCTCCACCACTAAACTACATATCCCAGATAGCCTTGCTGGATTGGAAAACACAGGGTGGGCTAGGATTGGCTGAGTGGTTTCAATCACTTCCTAGTCCTTCTCATATAATATTCCAATAAAGTTCTCGCAAGCTGCAGAAAGTAGGCCACACCAGGAGACTTACACCTACCTCTGATACAATTTAATGATAAATTGCACTTGAATAGAATCTATTTCCCACATACACATGTCAGAACCCAGAACTGACCTGCAGGAGAAGGAATGATGGATACATGTCTGCCTGGTCTGTACTGGACATTGAATTCTTCATCCTTTAACTGATTTACTGTGAAATTAAAAACACAGAACAATAAAAACGGAACCAATGACCTGGAGATTCAATGTACAATAATATCCCTGCACTAAGCCCCCTTTATCCTGTGTTTTATCCCTCATGCCAGGCTTTCTTGCAGTGTGTCAGGATCTCAGTGCCCTATAACGTACTCCGTGTCCCATAATGTAGTGCCAGCCTCCCACAACATATGTTCAGAACTTTATGTCCCAGTCTGTATTCCCCCATACACAAGTCCTGTGCCAGTCTGGATACGCCATACACAATGTATCAGACTAGTTCCCCCCTCCCCCATACACAATGTATCAGACTAGTTCCCCCCTCCCCCCATACACAATGTATCAGACTAGTCCCCCCCCCATACACAATGTATCAGACTAGTCCCCCCCCCATACACAATGTATCAGACTAGTCCCCCCCCATACACAATGTATCAGACTAGTCCCCCCCCATACACAATGTATCAGACTAGTCCCCCCCCATACACAATGTATCAGACTAGTCCCCCCCCCATACACAATGTATCAGACTAGTCCCCCCCATACACAATGTATCAGACTAGTCTCCTCCCCCCCCATACACAATGTATCAGACTAGTCTCCTCCCCCCCCATACACAATGTATCAGACTAGTCTCCCCCCCCCATACACAATGTATCAGACTAGTCTCCCCCCCCCATACACAATGTATCAGACTAGTCTCCCCCCCCCCATACACAATGTATCAGACTAATCTCCCCCCCCATACACAATGTATCAGACTAATCTCCCCCCCCCCATACACAATGTATCAGACTAGTCTCCCCCCCCCCATACACAATGTATCAGACTAGTCTCCCCCCCCCCATACACAATGTATCAGACTAGTCTCCCCCCCCCATACACAATGTATCAGACTAGTCTCCCCCCCCATACACAATGTATCAGACTAGTCTCCCCCCCCCCATACACAATGTATCAGACTAGTCTCCCCCCCCCCATACACAATGTATCAGACTAGTCTCCCCCCCATACACAATGTATCAGACTAGTCTCCCCCCCATACACAATGTATCAGACTAGTCTCCCCCCCCATACACAATGTATCAGACTAGTCTCCCCCCCATACACAATGTATCAGACTAGTCTCCCCCCCCATACACAATGTATCAGACTAGTCCTCCCCATACACAATGTATCAGACTAGTCCCCCCATACACAATGTATCAGACTAGTCCCCCCCATACACAATGTATCAGACTAGTCCCCCCCATACACAATGTATCAGACTAGTCCCCCCCCCATACACAATGTATCAGACTAGTCCCCCCCATACACAATGTATCAGACTAGTCCCCCCCATACACAATGTATCAGACTAGTCCCCCCCATACACAATGTATCAGACTAGTCCCCCCATACACAATGTATCAGACTAGTCCCCCCCCATACACAATGTATCAGACTAGTCCCCCCCCATACACAATGTATCAGACTAGTCCCCCCCCATACACAATGTATCAGACTAGTCCCCCCATACACAATGTATCAGACTAGTCCCCCCATACACAATGTATCAGACTAGTCCCCCCCATACACAATGTATCAGACTAGTCCCCCCCATACACAATGTATCAGACTAGTCCCCCCCATACACAATGTATCAGACTAGTCCCCCCCATACACAATGTATCAGACTAGTCCCCCCCCCATACACAATGTATCAGACTAGTCCCCCCCCCATACACAATGTATCAGACTAGTCCCCCCCCCATACACAATGTATCAGACTAGTCCCCCCCCATACACAATGTATCAGACTAGTCCCCCCCCATACACAATGTATCAGACTAGTCCCCCCCCATACACAATGTATCAGACTAGTCCCCCCCCATACACAATGTATCAGACTAGTCCCCCCCCATACACAATGTATCAGACTAGTCCCCCCCCCATACACAATGTATCAGACTAGTCCCCCCCCATACACAATGTATCAGACTAGTCCCCCCCCATACACAATGTATCAGACTAGTCCCCCCCCATACACAATGTATCAGACTAGTCCCCCCCCATACACAATGTATCAGACTAGTCCCCCCCCATACACAATGTATCAGACTAGTCCCCCCCCATACACAATGTATCAGACTAGTCCCCCCCCATACACAATGTATCAGACTAGTCCCCCCCATACACAATGTATCAGACTAGTCCCCCCCATACACAATGTATCAGTCTGTATCCCCCCCCATACACAATGTATCAGTCTGTATCCCCCCCCATACACAATGTATCAGTCTGTATCCCCCCCATTCACAATGTATCAGTCTGTATCCCTCCATACACAATGTATCAGTCTGTATCCCCCATCATACACAATGTATCAGTCTGTATCCCCCATACACAATGTATCAGTCTGTATCCCCCCCATACACAATGTATCAGTCTGTATCCCCCCATACACAATGTATCAGTCTGTATCCCCCCATACACAATGTATCAGTCTGTATCCCCCATACACAATGTATCAGTCTGTATCCCCCATACACAATGTATCAGTCTGTATCCCCCATACACAATGTATCAGTCTGTATCCCCCCCATACACAATGTATCAGTCTGTATCCCCCCCATACACAATGTATTAGTCTGTATCCCCCCCATACACAATGTATCAGTCTGTATCCCCCCCATACACAATGTATCAGTCTGTATCCCCCCATACACAATGTATCAGTCTGTATCCCCCCCATACACAATGTATCAGTCTGTATCCCCCCCATACACAATGTATCAGTCTGTATCCCCCCCATACACAATGTATCAGTCTGTATCCCCCCCATACACAATGTATCAGTCTGTATCCCCCCATACACAATGTATCAGTCTGTATCCCCCCCCATACACAATGTATCAGTCTGTATCCCCCCCCATACACAATGTATCAGTCTGTATCCCCCCATACACAATGTATCAGTCTGTATCCCCCCATACACAATGTATCAGTCTGTATCCCCCCATACACAATGTATCAGACTGTATCCCCCCCCATACACAATGTATCAGACTGTATCCCCCCCCATACACAATGTATCAGACTGTATCCCCCCCCATACACAATGTATCAGACTGTATCCCCCCATACACAATGTATCAGACTGTATCCCCCCATACACAATGTATCAGTCTGTATCCCCCCATACACAATGTATCAGTCTGTATCCCCCCATACACAATGTATCAGTCTGTATCCCCCCCATACACAATGTATCAGTCTGTATCCCCCCCATACACAATGTATCAGTCTGTATCCCCCCATACACAATGTATCAGTCTGTATCCCCCCATACACAATGTATCAGTCTGTATCCCCCCATACACAATGTATCAGTCTGTATCCCCCCATACACAATGTATCAGTCTGTATCCCCCCATACACAATGTATCAGTCTGTATCCCCCCATACACAATGTATCAGACTGTATCCCCCCATACACAATGTATCAGACTGTATCCCCCCATACACAATGTATCAGACTGTATCCCCCCATACACAATGTATCAGACTGTATCCCCCCCCCATACACAATGTATCAGACTGTATCCCCCCATACACAATGTATCAGACTGTATCCCCCCCATACACAATGTATCAGTCTGTATCCCCCCATACACAATGTATCAGTCTGTATCCCCCATACACAATGTATCAGTCTGTATCCCCCCCATACACAATGTATCAGTCTGTATCCCCCCCATACACAATGTATCAGTCTGTATCCCCCCCATACACAATGTATCAGTCTGTATCCCCCCCATACACAATGTATCAGTCTGTATCCCCCCCATACACAATGTATCAGTCTGTATCCCCCCATACACAATGTATCAGACTGTATCCCCCCCCCCATACACAATGTATCATACTGTATCCCCCATACACAATGTATCAGACTGTATCCCCCCATACACAATGTATCAGACTGTATCCCCCCCCCATACACAATGTATCAGACTGTATCCCCCATACACAATGTATCAGACTGTATCCCCCCCATACACAATGTATCAGACTGTATCCCCCCCCCCCATACACAATGTATCATACTGTATCCCCCCCCATACACAATGTATCATACTGTATCCCCCATACACAATGTATCATACTGTATCCCCCATACACAATGTATCAGTCTGTATTCCCCTGCTACACAATGTATCAGACCAGCTCTCCCCCACTGTTACCTCTCTGCTGCTCAGACACGTGCAGAATGGGCAGAGCTCAGGGCTGCAGTGAGCTTCCTTCCGCCTGGATCGGCCCAATGTGTAAAAAAACATCTAGATGTACCCTATTCCCTTATAGCTGATATCTGTTTAAACTAATAAACAATAATTAGTGAATGTGTAAAATAACATTTATTTTTCCAAACAATCAGGCATAATGGTAAAAAAAAAAGTTATCCTGAAACCCCCCCCCCCCCCATTAACCCTGGGATGGTTCAGCCTGTAGAGGCTGCAGTACTCCGAACTGACAGCAGAGGGCGGTCAGCCTTAGTGCAGGTCAGGCTGATTGTACTGGCTCAGGCAAACGCAGGACTTTCTGTCTGTTTAACCATAATTATATTGATATTCAGTTCATATCTCCACTTAATATGTATTTATACATACTGTATTTATAATGTGTATTTATACATACTGTATTGCTTTCCCAGTAGATGTGTCAGTTTTATTTAATTTCCTATCAGATTAAGTCTTCATTTGAACCCTCTCCCGGTTTAAAAACATTCTTCTTCTCATTTTAGCACAATTACTGTGCTGGTAGTTTGTTGGGCATTTATTCATTTTATTTAATCTATTTATTTTCAGATCAAACAAAATTATCACAAAACCTACTGCACCACCTATTTTTTTTTGTTTGTTCAAAAATAAAGGAGGGCTTTTGTGTGTGACCCCCAATTATTTTCTGTATTTATTGTCATTGTGGGTGACCCCCACCAAAAACACATTTATTGCTACTCAGTTAAGGTGTACCAACACCAATATTAAAGTGGGTGACCCCCACTTAACTTTATGCTAATAATACATTTACCGGTGAATTCCACCTTCTGATTTCCTGGTGGTAACCCCACTCTCTATTTATAATATTGTGGATATACCTACTTTGTTTGAACCTTACAAATGGTTGCTCCCACTTGCTGTTATTACTACAGTGGGTCAACCCACTTATTATAATTTAGTGGCTAACCCCACTAACTATTTGTGTTGCCGCCCTTACAAATATCTCTAATCTCATTTGGGTGACCCCCATTCATTGCACAGTCTTTTTTCATTTAATTACTATAGTACTACCACAACTAAGCATGGCTCATTTCTACTATTGCGGAATCTATTTCCAAGGTGCTAGCAGCCTTCCATGACAAAACTTCTACCGAAGTTAACGCCACTGCGCGCATGCTCTCTGATTCTGAGGACTCTCAGCCTTCGGATCAGGAGAAGGTCACGCGCAAATGCCCCTGTAAAGGGGATAGTGTTTCTGTAGGCAATGGCAAGGCTCAAGCCAAGTCCCTTAAATTTACTTTCACTCGCCCCACCCAGGCTACTTTAGACCCCTTAGAGGGCTCAACATCTAATACAGGCAATGTGGTAGAGGATTACTACCTCGGCTTTTCTGATGAGGAGTCCTCGGCGAATGCGCTATGGGACCCCTCGTCGGAATATGACAAAGAGACATTTGTTGCCAAGAGAGACCCAGATTCAAATAACACTTTGTCCAAGGAACCCGATTCAGACACCCTTCTGGATGCTTTGAGCGTTCCCTTCTTTGACCCTAGGGTCATCAGACATCCACACTCTGCCGAATGGGCCCCGCCGGACCACATCTCTAAATTTGTGACTGCGCAAGCCCCTAGAAAAGGAAATCAGAGCTAAACTTAGAGCCGAATGCCCTCGGCCAACTATCCCAAATAAAGTGGCACTCATGCCAGAATTTGACCCAATGTTGGTGACGTTCCTCACTAAATCGGGCAAAGACCCTCGCAAGGGTATTGAGTAGGGTCTAAAGGCAACTCAGGACAAGCTTCTAGATATTGCTGGTCCCATTATTCAGAGTTTTATTTTGGCTGACGAAGCTATTACTAATGGATAATTTGATCCACACACGGGGCAAGAATGGGCCCAGAGGGCTTTATGCTTTTTAGGCAATGCCACTGTGGTTAAGTTCACGGAGAGATGTAAGGCGGCACTATACAAAATTGATGCTAAATTAGCGGATTTGAGTTCTCGAGAATTGGGACCAAGAGCCAATGGCTTATTATTTGGAAACTCTTTTATGAGAGATCTATCTAAACATGTGTCAGTCTTTGCGACCTTAAATAAAGCCCAATCCTCACTACACAGGGTATTTCGTACCAGAGGCCGAACAACCAGCAGAGCTGCTTTACGGGCTACAAGCCTTGTCCCACAGACAATTACTGGAATATGGGAACCACCCGACTATACCACCGACAGTTGTTCACCAACAGGGGATCCATCCGGGGACGTGGATCTGCTTCCCTATGCAGACGCACTGCTCCAGGTAATAAACCTTCCTTTTTTCAATGTACCTATAGCAAGTCGACTAACCCATTTTTTCCAACAGTGGGAATTGCTTTCACAGGATCTATGGATCCTACACACAGTCAAGGGTTTAAGAATAGATTTATTTTCTATTCCCTTTCAGGACCCACCACCTACACTGCTAACAATGTCAATTGCAGACAATCTAACATTACAAACAGAGTTGCACAAACTGGTGGCAAAAGGAGCGATCGAACGATCACCTTTCCCACATACTTTTCTCAGCAACATACTCCTGGTCCGCAAGAAGATGGGAGATCTTCGCGCAATTATCAATCTGAAAGATCTGAATCGCCATTTCAAGATGGAGGGCATCCACCTTCTCAGGGACCTCCTTTGCATGGGAGACTGGTTCTCCAGATTCAATCTCAAGGACGCATAACTCACAGTCCCTGTTGTCCGCAACCATCGGGCTTTCCTTCAATTCCTCTGGCAAGGATAAATTTGGCAGTCCACATGCCTTCCTTTCAGTCTTTGCTCCGCACCATGGTGTTTCACAAAATTAATTAAACCAGTTATAGTGCTGCTCCGATCGCAGGGGATTCGTTCCATCGTATATTTGGACGACATTCTGATATTGGCTCAGAATCCATATCTTCTCCGTCAAGAAATGGACATGACAACTAGGCATGTGCATGGGGAAAATTTTCGGTTCGGTTTAGCATTTCGCAATTCGGGACTTCGGCACTTCAACACTTCGGAACTTCGGCAACTTCGGAATTTCAGAACTTCGACATTTCGGAACTTCGGCACTTCTCTTGCAGCCGCTTAGTAGATAACTCCCGAATTCCCACGGTATTAGGGAGTTTTCTACCAAAAGGCTGAAAGACCTAAATTGGTCTTTCAGACAAATTTACTAATACTAAGTAAAAATTACTTAGTATTAGTACATTTTGCCCCTACTCGCTATACCGCGAGTAGGAGCATGTCTATTAAACAGTGAGCAGCACTGTTAAAAAAAAAAAAAAAAAAACAACAACTATTGCCCCCCCCCGGCCTCCACCTGCCGCTCAGGGCTGGGGCCCTTAATACTAATAAGGGGGGGCCTAATGGGCCCTATTAGTATTTAGGGCCCCCACCCACTGCTCAGGGATGGGGGCCAGGGGGAGGACATTAGGTCCCCCCCTTATTCCAATTTAGGGCCCCCACCCGCCGCTCAGGGGTGGGGGCCAGGGGGGAGGCCATTAGGTCCCCCCCTTATTAGTATTTAGGTCCCACCCCCTTATTTTACTGTAGGGCCCCCATCCACCGCTCAGGGGGGGAGGACATTAGGTGTCCCCCCCTTATTAGTATTTAGGGCCCCCACCCACCGCTCAGGGGTGGGGGTCAGGGGGAGGACATTAGGTCCCCCCCCCTATTCCAATTTAGGGCCCCGACCCGCCGCTCAGGGGTGGGGGCCAGGGGGGAGGCTTATTAGTATTTAGGTCCCACCCCCTTATTTTACTGTATGGCCCCCACCCACCGCTCAGGGGGGAGGACATTAAGTCCCCCCCCTTTATTTTACTGTAGGGGCCCCCACCAGGACATACCCTTATTAGTATTTAGGGCCCCCACCCGCCGCTAGAGGTGGAGTTAACCCTGCAAGGTAATTATTGCAGTTTATAAAATACTGCAATAATTACACTTGCAGGGTTAGGAGTAGTGGGAGTTGGCACCCAGACCACTCCAATGGGCAGAAGTGGTCTGGGTGCCTGGAGTGTCCCTTTAATTTTGGCATCTTCTCATATATTCTCTATAAATATGATATTATTTTCTCTCCATTTTTTTTGCAATATATTAGAAATTACTTTCTCAATAATATCTATTTTTTGGAAATCAAACAATTTATCATTGACTTTTAATTTCTTCTTAATTTTAATCCACATTGGTATAAGCTGATTCAGTACAGGGCCGGCGCGTCCATAAGGCGGCACAGGCGGCCGCCTTAGGGCGCACCGGCTCTGGGGGCGCAAGATTTCGGTGACCGGCAGGAGGGAAGCGCTCCCTCCTGCCAGGTCACCTTCTGGACCCCCGGCGGGCGGCAGCAGTTCTAATGAGAGGCGGCGAGGGAGCTCTAACCTGTCTGCTCTGCTCCCTCGCGCGCCCTGTGCTGATTCTGCGGGAGCCGGAATATGACGTCATATTCCGGCTCCCGGCATCAGCAGACAGCCTGCGAGGGAGCAGGGCAGAAAGGTTAGAGCTCCCTCGCCGCCTCTCATTAGAACTGCTGCCGCCCGCCGCACTGAAGCCCCACTGGACCCCAGGGACACATCCACACCAGCTCTCTCCAGGTAGGGAGGCTGGGTGGATATTTATTATTAATTTGTGTGTGTCTGAAAGTGTATGTGTGAGTGTGTGTGTCTGTGAGTGTGTGTGTCTGAAAGTGTATGTGTGAGTGTGTGTTTGTCTGAGTGTGTGTGTCTGTGTATGTTTGTGTGTGTGTGTCTGTGAGTGTGTGTCTGAAAGTGTATGTGTGAGTGTGTGTGGCTGTGTATGTGTTTGTCTGTGAGTGTGTGTCTGTGAGTGTGTCTGAAAGTGTATGTATGAGTGTGTGTTTGTCTGTGAGTGTGTGTGTGTATGTGTTTGTCTGTGAGTGTGTGTCTGTGAGTGTGTGTATGTGTTTGTCAGTGTGTGTGTGTGTTTGTCTTTGTGTGTGTATATGTGTGTCTGTGTGTGTGTCTGTGAGTATGTGTGTGTCTGTGTATGTGTTTGTGTGTATGTGTTTGTCTGTGAGTGTGTGTCTGTGTATGTGTTTGTCTGTGAGTGTGTGTGTCTGTGTATGTGTCTGTGAATGATTGTATGAATGTGTGTGTCTGTCAGTGTATGAGTGTGTGTTTGTGAGTGTCTGTCAAATCAGTGAGATTATGTTTGTGATTGAGTGTGTGTCTGTCAATGAATGAGTGTGTCAGATCAGTGAGTCTGTGTCTGTCAGTGACGTCTGTGTGTTTGTCATTGAGTGTGTGTGGCTGTTAGTGAGTGTAGCGTGGCGGAGCGGAGCGGAGTGCAGTACAGAAGCTTCTGTTTCCTGTACCTGGTCACTGAGAGAGCACTTCCTGTCAGTCCAGCCAGCTACAGAAAACTGAATCTCCTGTAGAGGGTCTGCTCCGCAACGCTACAAGACAGGTAGGAGGCATACCAGGAAGGGGAGTGTGACCGCTAAGAGGGTGGGGGGTGCACCAAGGGACAGAGAGGGGAGGGGAGAGAAAAACCAAGGGACAGGGAAAGGAGGGGGGAGGAAAGAGAGGAACACTAAGGGACGGGGAAGAGGGAGGGGCTGGTTAGGAGGCACATAGGTGAAGATGTTAATTTTAGAGGGGGGGGGGGGGCGGAAAAATGCATCTTCGCCTATGTACCCAAAAATCCTTGCACCGGCCCTGATTCAGTATAAATGATAAAGAATAGTTCTCTTTCTTAGTGCTCCAAATCAAGATAGAGAGATCTTCTATGCTGGCAATCTCTGTTTCCCTTCTTATTTGTTCTTTATTTAAAAGGGCTTTATGGAAAACTATCCCAGCTTGATAATAAGCTCCAATATCAGGGAGACCCATCCCACCTTACTGAATTCCATTAGACAGTAATGACTGTTTAATCCTGGGTTGTTTTCCCTCTCCAGATAAAATTAGCAAAAGATCTTTTAATCCTAGCGAGCCAAGGTCTAGTCAAGGGTATCATGTTGATACCGGAGAAACTGACGGAAGCCAAGCACAGAGAGATGGACACAGGTTTCTTCAGGAAGGAAGAGATTCTTTATTGGATCACCGATCGGGACTCAGAGGGACTAGCGTCACCAAAATACAGCAAAGTCTGAGTACTGAATACATAGAGTACATTCCTTATATAGCACTGTAGCTCCTCCCACAATTAACTACACCCACACATACCCTTAACCTATTTAATAAATAGAGTCTAAACTCATCCATCCGGTCTAACCACGTGGCTCATCTGATACAAAGGAGAGGGACGCGTAATTCCAGTTCTTACATTCCTGCACCTGGTCAGTACAGTGATAACAGTATCTTAGCTACGTGTAATTAACTAACTGATACTACAAACACATATACATACATATGCCTTGTGGCAATCTTAGCCTGCTAAACTTGTATTTTACTGGAATTACATCACATTCCCCCCTTTGATGCCTCTGATATTTCACAATTACTTGAGGCATCACTTAACCTTGGTTTGCATATACCTCAGGTTACCATGAACCAGACCAGACTTATCTTATGATGTGAATCTTTTAACACTCATCTTCCTGCATTGGTTCTCCCTGATCTAGAGCCTTATACTTATATATCGCCATTATCTGTGCAGCAGCCTTCCTCTCTGCTATACTTCCTATCAGGCTTTGCACAGACCTAACTACTAAGGGTATAAGACACGGTAGGAGTAGACACAACAGTAAAATCAGTAGGACTCCACCTACCACTGCCTTAAGCCCTCCAAACCACTCATACCAGCTACCAAACCAACTACTTGGATTATACCCTTTCCATACCTGAGTAGGCACATGCGCTAGTTTAACCATATGGCTAGTAAGCTCAGCTATTGCTTGCCCTTCGTCATCTATTTGAAGACAGCAATTGCTCAGGTTAAACTTCCCACATACACCTCCCTCTACTGCCAAAAGGTAATCCAAGGCTAATCTATTTTGGTACACTGCTGTCCTCATCCTGGTATTATGCTTCGCTAGAAGATTGAGCGCTTGTGATGTCTCATTTGTGATAATCTCAACCACCGCCTGTAATCTTATAATACGGTTGAGCATATAAATAGGGGTTCTATAACCAAAGGTACCATCCTCAGCCCACGTGGCTGGCCCATAATAATCTATGATACGCTGGGGAGGCCATTCATTATCTTCCCAGGTGCCTATCTCTAAGGGTCCCCTTTTCTTCCTATGATTCACATCATACACTTTAACACCTAAAGTCTCACCTGTTTCAATTGGTAACAAGAAGAAGGATGGTTTGAGCATACCCAACACACATGCCCCTTCCCAGTCCTGTGGCAACTCCGAATAGGCTTTCTTACCACAGATCCAGTACAAATTTGCTGGGGCTCTCCAGGTAGATGTGATGGATAGATCAAACCACACATCCTTTAAATTGGCGTATCTAGCAAACGGGTTTGATGGTTCTGAGACATTTGAAGCCGACCACCAAGTTGTATTCTTTGTATCATCATCATAAGCTTTTTGCCCTAGACAAGTTAATTCTCCTACAGAAGTATTATACATCATTCCTTTCCTTGCTATGCAAACATAACCTATGATGGAGGTCTTTAATCTCCACTCAGATTTACCTCTAACACTCAAATGATAATCGGCTTGTGTAGATATTAGTTGGTCAACTGCCTCAGAACCGGACATTACCTCCTTTGCTTCCCAAGGCCATTGGTCTCCCATGTTAGTACCTCCACACACATAGCAGTTGGTAACATTAAGACTACCGGCAATACTTTCAGCTAAATCGATGAACAGGTTTTTAGCATTATGGGGGATCTTATTATCTATACTCATCTCTTCGTAAAAGGAATGGTATACTTGATGAGTCTGGGAGGATACCGTATCAGTCTCTATTCCTATAAACAATAATGTCCCAGGATCTAAACCCGTCCCGTATATCTGAAACCCAAATAAATTTCCATACTTATCTAGGAACTTGTCGGGGTTATTAATAAGTATATGGACTGGGTTGCATTCCATAGACTTACAATAAGGGCTAGTCGGCAACTTAGTCACTATCATGTCTTTATCTACTGTCTGTCCCCAAGTCGCCCACCCCACACAAGACCAATATGGACAAAAGTTATAGTCTTTATTTGGGCATCTAGGACTCACATATTTATTTTTACTACTGGGACAAATATATTTATCATTAGACCCATACGTCCTCTCCCATCTAAGATCCCCACATACATTCCACGGTTTTCTACCACTTGATATCGCCTTACATGCATCAAATAGCAGAACACCCGAAGAATGTACGGATTCTAACACCGTTTTATTAATTAGGGTCCCCTGAGGATCTCCATTCCTGAGAGTCAACCAAATTGTACGAGGCTGATACTCCGGACTGAAGCACTTAGGTTCTCCTACTCCTAAATGGCACACACTATAGTCTATATTTAGGTATCTACATCTTGATACCTCTCCTTTACACTCGTATTGTGAATGCCAAATTAGGGTTTGGGATATATGGTTACCTGTTCTCGTAGTCTTAATGCATACCTCACAGCTAGGAGTGTCGGTACCTCTACCTTCCTGAATATAAAAACACATATAAATAAACACTATCAAAAGCACATCTTTCGCCGTCATCCTCAGTCTTCGTCCGTGCGATGGAACCTCAGCTTCCAGGATGTGAGGGCTGCAGGGAATGGAGTTCTGCTCATCTTCACAGGTGTCCCTTCGAGACTTTCCTGGCTTATACACTATGTGATGGTAAGCGGACAGGCATTATTATGGCCTTCTCACTCACACCTGTAACAATAAAATTTGTAATCCACAATAATTCCTCGTTACTCCGACTGAGTAGTACGTTTTAACCGGATCTTGCAGGGATTCTCTGGATCTGCTGTAATTTGCCAAGAATCGACTGCTGCTGGTTTAACCCTAGAGTGATGTATCCACGGAGTCACTTCTGCTACTTTTATTGCTGTAGGGGTAGACAAAAGAACAACATAAGGACCTCTCCACTTGGGCCCTAACGGTACATTATTCCACTCTTTAATCCACACTTGGTCTCCTGGATGATAACTATGAACAGGGGGATAAATATTCACAGGTAATCTATCTTGTACCCATTTCTGTACCTCCTCCATAGTCTTACCCAACTCTACAACCTGCTGCCGGGTAATTCCTTCTCCCAACTGACTCAAGTCCCCTTAAGTTACCAAGTACGGGAGGTGGTCGCCCATACATGATTTCAAAAGGAGAGAGGCCCATCCTTCTGGTAGGGGTACTGCGGATTCGCAATAAAGCTATGGGTAAGAGAACGTTCCACTTAAGTTGGGTTTCCTGACACATTTTAGCCAACTGGTTCTTTATAGTTCTATTCATTCTCTCTACCTTACCAGAACTCTGGGGTCTATATGCAGTATGAAGCCTCCACTTTATACCAAGCATATGAGTCAGTTGTTGTAGGCACTGGTGAACAAAAGCTGGACCATTGTCCGATCCTATAGAACAGGGTAGTCCATATCGGGGTATTATTTCTCGTAGCAGGAATCTTACAACTTCTCCTGCTTTCTCTGTACGAGTAGGACATGCTTCTACCCAGCCTGAATAGGTGCACACAATTACCAACAGGTAACGATGTCCACCCGACTTAGGCATCACTGTAAAGTCTATTTGTAGATCGGACATGGGGAGTCCCCCCATAAACTGGACTCCTGGTGGCTTTACTGGTCCTTGTCTTGCATTATTTTTAGCACACGTTACACATCTGCGTACAATGGCCTGAGTCAAGTTGGACAATCTTGGTATGTAGAAATGTTTCCTGAGAGATTCTTCAGTACTGTCTCTCCCAGAATGTGTCCCGTTGTGATAATTTTGGACAATTTCTACCGCTAGTGATGCTGGTATGACTATTCTTCCATCTTCTAGCTGATACCACTTGTTCTCCAAATACTTTCCCGGTTCAGTCTTTAACCACTCCTCTTCTTGAGCTGTATAAACTGGAGTCCATTGGGACAGTGGAGTTGGTATAAGAGCAGCTATATGCCCCACATACTCCTGTCTTCCTGATTCAGCAGCACGCTTAGCTGCACTATCTGCCATCCGATTTCCCTTGGTTACATCACCATCTCCTCTCAGATGCGCTCGACAATGTATGATACCGACTTCTTTCGGCTCCCACACTGCTTCCAATAGTTGTAGGATTTCAGCTGCGTACTTGATTTCTTTGCCCTCTGAATTCAGTAGTCCTCTTTCTTTATACAAAGCTCCGTGGGCATGAGTGGTTAAAAACGCATACTTAGAGTCCGTATAGATATTCACTCTTAAACCTTCAGCCAATTGTAACGCTCGTGTCAGTGCTATCAATTCTGCCTTTTGTGCTGATGTTCCTTTCGCCAGTGGCCGAGCTTCTATCACCTTGTCTATGGTTGTTACTGCATATCCTGCATAGCGGATCCCTTCTTTCACATAACTACTGCCGTCGGTGTAATATTGAACATCGGGGTTCTGGATGGGAAAATCACGAAGATCTGGTCTACTTGAAAATACTTCATCCATTACTTCCAGACAATCATGTTGACTTTCAGTAGGTTGTGGCAAAAGGGTAGCTGGATTTAAGGTGTTTACAGTCTCTAAATGCACTCTTGGGTTTTCCACACAACATTGCTTGATACTTGGTCATACGGCTGTTACTAAACCAATGATTTCCTTTGTAATCCAACAACGTCTGTACTGCATGTGGGACTCGTACATAAAGTTCTTGACCCAGAGTGAGTTTATCGGCTTCAGCTACTAGCAGGGCGGCTGCAGCTACGGCTCTTAGACAAGGTGGAAGTCCGCTGGCCACTGCATCCAGTTGCTTAGACATGTAGGCAACAGGTCTTTGCCATGATCCCAAGTACTGTGTCAATACTCCCACAGCCATTCTTCTTTGCTCGTGTACATATAAGTAGAATGGTCGTGTGTGATCAGGTAGACCTAATGCTGGGGCACTCATCAAAGCCTTCTTCACATCTTCAAATGCCGTTTGCTGTTCTTGGGTCCATAAGAAGGGGTCGTGCTCTGTACCTTTGATAGCTGCGTACAGAGGTTTTGCCAGTATCGCATAGCTGGGAATCCATATCCTACAGAAGCCTGCTGCCCCCAAGAATTCTCGCACTTGTCTTCTATTCTTGGGTATTGGTATTTGGCAGACAGCCTCTTTTCTCTCTGGCCCCATAATTCTTTGACCTTCAGAGATATGGAACCCCAGATACTTGACAGTTGGCAAACACAACTGAGCCTTCTTTCTAGACACCTTGTATCCTGCCTTCCAGAGAATGTGTAGTAGATCGTGCGTTGCTTGCTGACAGATTTCTTTTGTAACTGCTGCTATCAACAAGTCATCTACATATTGTAACAATACACACTCTCCTGGGATGGACTCGAAATCCAATAGATCTTGACTTAGGGCTGAACCAAATAGGGTAGGTGAATTTTTAAACCCTTGGGGCAGTCTTGTCCAAGTCATTTGGCGTTTTGAGCCCGTTACAGCGTTCTCCCATTGGAAAGCGAAAATACATTGACTTTCTGCGGCAATTCGGAGGCAAAAGAAGGCATCTTTGAGGTCTAAAACTGTGAAGTAAGTAGCCCCGCCCGGAATTAAAGCAAGCAGGTTATATGGATTGGGTACAACTGGATGTATGCTAACAACCGCATCATTGACTGCTCTTAAGTCCTGTACAGGTCGATACTCATCTGTACCGGGCTTTTGAACAGGCAGCAATGGGGTGTTCCAGGGGGAAGTACAGAATTTTAGGATACCATACCGTATGAACTTATCCAGATAGGATTGGATGTTCTTCTTAGCCTTCTGCGGAATGTGATATTGTCTTAGGCTCACTGGATAAACCCCATGTTTCAGTTCAATTTTTATTGGTGGAATATTGCGGGCCAGTCCTGGTGGGTTGTTCTCTGCCCAAACTCCTGGTATGTTAAACAATGTCTCATCACTCCTAGGGTTTTGGCTAGTCAACACTGTATAAAGTCGCCACTCTTCTTCCTTTGGTACGGATAAAGTCATAATACCTGAAGGTCCATTAAACTTTAAGGATGTTGTTCCATTTGGTAGGAACGTAATCTGCGCTTGTAATTTTGATAGCATATCACGTCCCAGCAATTGGACTGGACATTCAGGCATATAAAGGAATTGGTGTTTTACTACGTGGCCTCCCAATGTACAGAGTCGACTTTTAAGAACCGGTCTTTCAGCACTTCTTCCAGTTGCTCCTATCACAGTAATAGTCCTTCCAGATGGAGGAGCAACTAGATTAGTCACCACTGAATGTTCAGCACCAGTGTCGATCATGAACGCACTCCTTTTCCCCCCTATTGATACATCGACCATAGGCTCCGCTCGACCAAGGGGGATGGAGCCCGGTCGGTATCAATAGTCCTCCATGACAGTGTCAGCCAATCCTACAAAGTCCCTACCTTCTCTATCGCGGGACCTTTGCGCTGCTGGAATATACCTGTCTTCCCTAACACTTCCTCTGTTCCCATTACTCCCTCTATAACCATTACTCCCTCCGGGGCCTCCTCTACCTCTCGCTCTACCTCTAAAGTTTCCGTAGCCTGCCCTGGGTTGGTCTCTCTCGTACTGCTCTCTTTGCGGACATTCGTTCCTCCAATGCCCTTCTTCCTTGCAATACGCACACTGATCCCTACTCAAAGGCTCCCTACTCCATCTATTATTGCCTCTATCTGGGCCCCGTTTATCTACGCCTGCGATCGCTACCGCTAGCATATCAGCCTTTTTACGCATCTTGCGCTCTTCCTCTTTCTTACTTTCTGTATCCCTGTTCATATAGACCTTATTTGCTACCTCCATTAGTTGGGTGATGGACATACCTGCAAACCCTTCTAACTTTTGTAGCTTGCGCTTAATATCTCCGTATGCTTGGCTGACAAAGGCGGAGTTAACCATTCGGGAATTGTCTGCGTCTTCCGGATTAAAGGGGGTATACAAGCGGTATGCCTCCAATAATCGGTCATAAAAGACACTGGGCGCTTCATCGCTTTTCTGGATCACCTCAACTGTCTTTGACATATTAATAGCCTTCTTTCCTCCGGCTTTCATGCCAGCAATTATAGCGTCTCTATAGGCTCTGAGTTGAACCATATCAGCACCATTTACGTTCCAATCGGGATCGGTGTTGGGATAGTGTGTCGCGGCCCATGCTGCTGGATTGGCTTGGTTCAAAGCACGGGCTCTATCCTCTAATGCTTTAATGGCTGCTTGATTTATTCTTGTCCTTTCCTCATTGTTAAATAAAGTCATTAATAACTGCTGGCAATCAGCCCATGTCGGATTATGCGTCTGTACTATTGAGGTGAACAGATCAGTCATAGCTTGTGGTTTCTCAGTATACGAGGAATTATGGGTCTTCCAGTTTAAAAGATCGGTTGTGGTAAATGGGACATATACGAAGACTGGGTCAGCTTGTGCCATTTGACCTGCGGCATTAATATAGGCTGACCCGGGATTCAGACGAAGAGGCATCTGATAGTGTCTCAATTGTTGGGCACCGGTCAACTGTCGGGTCTGTATGGGGCTACGTGGAGGGGCGTCAGTCATGGGTTCCGGTCGGGGAGAGATAGGGTATGGGGATGTGGGAGGTCGGTTTTGGGAAAAGGTCGTAAATAAAACACTTCGAGCCGAGCTAGATGAAGCTTGACCGGAAGTCTGAAGTGGCGCCAAATCAGGATATTCGTTTCTAATGGGGGTGGATTCTGGTTCCGGAAGGGGAGATTTAGTACGAGGGGGGGTGGATCCTGTACTGGAGGAGGAAGCGGAAGTGGATGAGGGTAATGAGGGGAGGGGTGCAGGACTTCCTGCGTTTGCGTCACTTCTTCTTAACGGAAAGTAAGGGGGCGGCAAAGGGATCTCGGACTCAGGGGGCGTGTCCAAAATGGGCCTAACACCAGTCCTAGTGGACGAACAAGTCCTAGCTACCATGAGGCGACACTGCTCCTCGTGGCATGTCTGGAGCCATTTTGGCGAGTCATTTACGGCCTGTCTCCAACAGTCAATATAAGGAAACTGGCCGTAAAGTTCAGGCCTACCCGATACAGCCACGTGTAAGCGCTGTACCAGAGTTGGATCCAAACTGCCACGTGGCGGCCATGCCGCAACCAAAGTAGGCCACTCCCTAGTACACAAAGTGACCAAACGTACAGGAGACATCTTTACCCCAAAATCACAAACTTTGAATCCCTTTTTAAAATTCTTAACCATACATCCTAAGGGATCCGGAATCGTTGACTGCGACGCACCCATACTTAACAATGGAACGTCGTCGACAACGAATACTATACACGCGTACTATTCAACAGTCACACCCGTTTCCTCTGGCAACAGCACCACGTGGTACGGTTACCAAGTGAAACGTACACAATAACAATAAACACTCAGGGAATTCCCGTACACACACAGCTGTTACACCAGTCACTATATAATCAATATTATGCCCTTTGGCGTAACTATACAGTCACCCACGCTATAATTCTCTATATACGAATTACCCGTCTATAACACACCCCAGTAACATCGTCTTTTACAAATAGCGGTTACAGTACGGTTAGCATAGGTCAAAGCACAAGTTAAGGTCACAATACAATTATTAGTGGTTATGGTGTTAAACATGCAATGGACGACAATGATTAGTACTTATTATATAATGTCAGTAAATATACAGGGTTATGGTACCGTGCACTATAATACAGCAACACACTATTAACACTCTCGCTAGACGGCTGAGCTCGCGCTATCTAACAAGATATACACTTTACTAAAACAATCGTTAACACATTTACAATTCCCAACTAAACTATTGGCCAGTACCTTGAATGGACTACCTAAAACTATATACACCCGTTTTGGTTAGCCACACTGCCCAATCACCACATATACATAGCGAGCTAGAGAACCGAATTTACACAGGCGCCTCTTAGTCGCACTATACAACGAGCTAGAGATCCGAATTTACACAGGCGCCTCTTAGTCGTACTATCAAAAGTCTAGTGGGTTCCAAATTTACACGCCTTCCCACTTAGCCCAGATAGGATGAGAACTAGCGAACCGAATTTACACAGGCGCCGCTTAGTCTCCCGGTCCCTCCGACCTAGCGAACGTAATATACACCCTAGAACGCTAGTCTAGACAAGACACCGGTGTCCGGCTAGGGCTATTTACACCAGGACCCCGCCTGACTAACCAAATCAAACGGTCTGACTAAAGAGCGTTCGATCGAGCGGTGCGCCTTCGCTCCTTCCCTCCGACAGAGGGGGCAGATACACAGATTCAAAACCCCTTTGGGCCTACCGCACAATCGGTATACCCCTAGTGGGTCCTGCCGTCTAAAACAGCAGTTGTCTTACCTCCTCGTTCCTGAACCTGAGTTCACACTCATCGACGGGGACACCCCAGCACTTCTTACGTAGAGGCCGATGATCTCCTGGACAACAGACCAGTGGCGCCGAGACGAAGGGAGGTCCACGCAGAAGTTCAGGGGTGCAGCCGTAGAGAACGTGGGCAAAGATAGACCGTCTCACGCCTCTGCCTCTCAGCTACCGTTGAACGATGAGCTTCCCGGCCAATGCACCAAATGATACCGGAGAAACTGACGGAAGCCAAGCACAGAGAGATGGACACAGGTTTCTTCAGGAAGGAAGAGATTCTTTATTGGATCACCGATCGGGACTCAGAGGGACTAGCGTCACCAAAATACAGCAAAGTCTGAGTACTGAATACATAGAGTACATTCCTTATATAGCACTGTAGCTCCTCCCACAATTAACTACACCCACACATACCCTTAACCTATTTAATAAATAGAGTCTAAACTCATCCATCCGGTCTAACCACGTGGCTCATCTGATACAAAGGAGAGGGACGCGTAATTCCAGTTCTTACATTCCTGCACCTGGTCAGTACAGTGATAACAGTATCTTAGCTACGTGTAATTAACTAACTGATACTACAAACACATATACATACATATGCCTTGTGGCAATCTTAGCCTGCTAAACTTGTATTTTACTGGAATTACATCACAATGTGAAACATGTAGATCCATTTAGGAAGTACATAGGACTTTATTATATTAACCCGCCCCCACTGCGAGACTTCTGCTCTGCTCCATTCAAATCTGCCCAGAGCTAAAGCAGTTCTGGAACTCTGTAATAACGATGGTAGAATTGTTGTCCGGGCTCAGACGCCCCAGGATGCCCGAGTATTATCTACTTCACATGTTCCGTGACCTTTAACCCCTGCCAAACAGATGATATGCACGAGACAAATAAGTTTGTGGTTTAAATGGGTACCTGGAGTGGAATTAACCCTCCCCCTTCATGTCCCCCCTTCTTCTCTACCATTTTTCTTACAGTAGCGGACAGCTAGCATAAAGGCACTAGTTAAAACCTCTTGTGGAAGGAATGAAACCAGGCTACGCAGACTCCTAGAGACACACATCTTGACGATGTGGCATTAAACGGAGCTACACCACAAGCGTAGCTGTACCTGCCATACCTATTCCACAAGTTATGGTCACATACTGCAAAAATAACTGTATAAGCTAATTGTGTAACGCTCACAGCAGATTGAATTCTGATACATTATGCAACCACTGCTGTACCTTTACCCTGTTACAGTGTGTGCAAGCTGGCATCGATGTGCATGATATTTGCCAACGTGCACCTTGCTTTTCTGTAACCGCTATGCTTCTCCACACAATAGATAGATAAAAACATATTTTTCATCATACTATCTATTTGACCGCATATTTTTACCCCCAAATATGTGAATCCTTTAGGATATAGAAAGTTCTATTTCTGTTGAATTCTATTTATTTCAGATGTTTCTATATTTTTACACAGTGCCACAGATTTTGACTCATTCCGCTTATAGTTAGAGGAATCACTGTAATCATCCTAGATTTCAAAGATTTTAGGTAGGTTAATCGCGGGATTGGGGATATACAACAATATATCATCCGCATATACCGGAATGTGTACTTCCCCCTGAGGAATTTTAACTCCCTCCCATTGATTCATATCTCTTACTCTAGATCAGTGGTAGTCAACCTTTTTCTAACTACCGCCCACTAATGCATCTTTTTGGTTGAAAAAATTTCCTTACCGCCCACCAGTTTTCGCGCAAGTGCGGAATATTTTTTTCGAAAGGAGGGTGTTTTAAAAAAAATAAATGTACGTACATTTATCTTTTTATTTGCAATTAATGCATGTGATGTGGGATTATTAAAAATCTTTATTGTACTTGTATTGAATTATTGTACTAACTCCATTTTAACCTTATATTGTGACAATCCTCCATTTTGTCCTCCTAACCTGACTTCTTCAATCCTCCATTTTGTCCTCATGACTTAACTTGTTCATTTTAAAACTACCTTACGTGACTGAATTTCCCAACCCAATTAGTATAGTAGACAAAGACTGTATTTCCTGCAAAGACACAGGAGTTGCTGACTACTCCCTAAACTTGTAAGATAGTATAGTTTGAAGGCCACGAGAACACAGTAGTAATGAAATGTTCTATTCATAAGAGACCTTGCACCTGGACATGAGGCCTGATATCACTGACCGTGTAAAATGACGCTCAAGACCCCCCTTGTCCCCACCCGTGTCCAAAATAATACCACCTCTTGGTGGGTGGACACGAAGTTAGTCACATAATGTTTAATCCAATTAATGATGTTTATTTGTTATTATCTGATATTCAATGATGATGTCATTTTGCTTTTAAAAAGATCTGCATAACTGTTTTCCAACCAGATTGCATTAAATTTTCTGAAGTGCTTTTAACCTGAACTCCATGTGTCAGTGTGAGCTTACTTCTGCGTATACGCAATTTAATCATCTCAGATTTGGACAGGAACAGATAGACATTTAAACATATTTGTTTATTTCTAAATTAATCTACATCAATTTGGCGCCCAACGTGGGGCGCCAAATTGATGTAGATTAATTTAGAAATAAACAAATATGTTTAAATGTCTATCTGTTCCTGTCCAAATCTGAGATGATTAAATTGCGTATACGCAGAAGTAAGCTCACACTGACACATGGAGTTCAGGTTAAAAGCACTTCAGAAAATTTAATGCAATCTGCTTGGAAAACAGTTATGCAGGCCTTTTTAAATGCAAAATGACATCATCATTGAATATCAGATAAGAAGTGAGGAAACATTGTCAATTGGCTAAGAGAAGAAGTGGTTAGTTAAATGCCCTCCCTGTTGGGTGTTACGTCTTACATCATAACTGACGTCATAAAGTTCTCCTCCAGATTTCAGCGCCATCTTGCTAGCACGAGGAGTTCTTTCGATGGGAGGGGGCATTTTGGCAGCTATCCATAAAGAGTAGCTGGTACCTTTAGTCTTTCAAGGTTAGTATCCTCAGTATTCTCAAGGCCTCTTTGGCAATTATACACTCTATCAATACTATCTGCTACAGTGTGTTCCTTGAATCAGAAGATTCTAGCATTTTCTGCTGACATGCTGTTTCTACGAACAAAGGAATCTTGTAAAGTTTAAACTACGAGGCATGAGAGCTGAATATGAGAATATAGTATTAAAGGGGCCCAGTAAGGATTATATAGTTTATAAGGGGCCTGATAATGGATATAAGTTATAAGGGGTTAATAATTCTACAACACATGTTTATAATGTTTTTAACTTTATAAAAAGTTTAATGAGAAAACAATAAAGTAAATTGAAATTACCTTTACTAGTGATTAATGAGATCCTTGAGGTTGTAAGGAACAAACAAAGGTCTCCTCTTTCGGTGATATTCAGACGACTTCTCTGTTTGCGCATAATATGATTTCTCATCTGTGCGTCAGCTCCCCTCTTCTCCCTCCTCAATTCCCCTCCCCACCTTTTTCCCCCCTTTTTTAACCTTCCTTATAGCAATGCCCAGTAGGAAGGCTGAGCTAGGTATCCCACTATAACAGACTGGCACACATACATACAGACATACAGACACACATACAGACATACAGACAGACAGGCACACACACACACACAAAGACATACATACAAAGACACATACACATACAGACAGACACAAGAAACAGACACACATACATACACACATATATACAGACAGACACACACACGACACATACATACACACATATATACAGACAGACACACACACACGACACATACAAAGACATACATACAAAGACACACACACACACACACACAAAGACATACATACAAAGACACACACAATACATAGATACAAAGACACACACACACAAGACATACATACAAACACACACACACACACAAGACATACATACAAAGACACACACACACAAGACATACATACAAAGACACACACACACACACACACACAAAACATACATACAAACACACACACAAGACATGCATACAAAGACACACACACAACATACATACAAAGACAAGACACACATATATACAGACATACACACAGACACAAACAAGACATACATACAAAGACAAGACACATGTATACAGACATACACACACACAAGACACATACATAAGACACACACAGGACATACATACAAAGACAAGACACACATATATACAGACATACACACACACACAAGACACATACATAAGACACACATACAGACACACACACAAGACATACATACAAACACAAGACACATGTATACAGACATACACACAAGACACATACAAGACATACATACAAACACAAGACACATGTATACAGACATACGCACAAGACACATACATAAGACACACACAAGACATACATACAAAGACAAGACACACATATATACAGACATACACACACACATAAGACACACACAAGACATACATACAAAGACAAGACACATGTATACAGACATACACACACAATACACTTACATAAGACACACACAAGACATACATACAGACACACACAAGACATACATACAAAGACACACACACACACACACAAAACATACATACAAACACACACACAAGACATGCATACAAAGACACACACACAACATACATACAAAGACAAGACACACATATATACAGACATACACACAGACACAAACAAGACATACATACAAAGACAAGACACATGTATACAGACATACACACACACAAGACACATACATAAGACACACACAGGACATACATACAAAGACAAGACACACATATATACAGACATACACACACACACAAGACACATTGTGGCGAAACCAGCTTCGCCACTGTGAACTGGAGAAGCCTGGTTGCTAGCCTCCTGCCCGCTGACTATGGCCCCTGGACATGTTGCACTTTAAAAACTATATTTGGGCATGTAATAATTTATATTGCTGCTACTGGCCCTTTAAAATCAGCGATGGACATATTGGGACTTTTGGGACTAATGTCCCTTTAAGACTTTGTAACATATCACAGTAATACTGTCTTAAATATTATGTAGGTATTTATGTGTTCAGTTAAACTGGGGATATGTAGAAATGTGTGTTTTATGTGTTAAATGTATCAGTATGTAATTTTGTGTCTTTTACTGTCTTTTTGCAACCATGTGGTTAATGGAGTCTGACTCTAGTCCTAGATAATTGGATTACTTCTCCAATTAACTCCAGGGCAGAAGGGAGGAAGCCGGGATGCATTGTGGGGGATGTTTTACTTCTGTTTGAGCCAGATTGTGCCATGCTGCAAGCCAGGGCCCAAAATATACTTTTAGTAACTTTTAAACCCCTGGTCGGATTCATGCCATTTTTAATATGTTGTTCCCTTGAATGGATTGATTGTGGATATGTATTTTTATGTGAATGTGATGTATGGTTTTAAAGTTATGAAAGTTGTGTAAAAGTATATTTTACTCTGTATGCATAATGGGATTATGTGTCACACTAAGGGGAGGGGATGTGTGGGAGGTAACATCTATGTCATTGGTTCTTTTATGCCTCCCCCTGGGTGTGGCCTGTATGTGTGAGTTGGAAATAAAAGCCAGACTGGGTGTCCCAGTCTAGAGTTCTTGCTTAACCCTCAAAGCGATGTGTCGTCTCGGTCTTTGGGGGAATGGGATTGTATGCTGACTGCCAAGAGTGTAAGCCGATGTCTGCTTTTCTTGTTCAGCTGTTCCAGTGTTCGTGTGTCTCCAGTCGGGAGAATGGTGTTTGCAGTAGCTGCCTGTGCATCTGGAAAGGGGATTATCGCCTAAACGGATTTTAACCCCTCATATGCTGAAACGGTCCGTTACACACATACATAAGACACACATACAGACACACACACAAGACATACATACAAACACAAGACACATGTATACAGACATACACACAAGACACATACAAGACATACATACAAACACAAGACACATGTATACAGACATACGCACAAGACACATACATAAGACACACACAAGACATACATACAAAGACAAGACACACATATATACAGACATACACACACACATAAGACACACACAAGACATACATACAAAGACAAGACACATGTATACAGACATACACACACAAGACACTTACATAAGACACACACAAGACATACATACAGACACACACACACAAGACATACATACAAAGACACATACACAAACAAACACACATTATATTTAAGTCACCCTCCTGTTTCCTACCTTTAAGGTGCAGGAGGGTGACTTTCCCTGGGGTCCAGTGGTGGCTCAGGTGCATGGGAGTCAGAGTTCCCACTCTGACTCCCTCCTCCTCCTTCCTCCCGCGCGGCTCTCTGTATGCTGGGAGGAGTGACCGGGGAATCACTTCCTCCCAGCAGATTTGATGTCATCACAGGGGGCCCGGTCGCGCTGTTAAAGCGCCCAGCGCTGACCGGGCCCCCTCACAATCCACATCCATCGGGTGGCCCTGACAGCATGGGCCACCCGATGGACCCCTCCATATGCGGCCCCGGCGGTTTGCCGCCGGGGCCGCAAGTGGTGATGGCGGTACCCAGTCACAGTGGTACCGCCGGCTCGCGCCTGCCCGCCTGCCCAATTTATAAAAAAAAAAATTGAAAATCCCTACCGCCCACCTGGAATCCTGAAACGCCCACTAGTGGGCGGTAGGGACCAGGTTGACGACCCATGCTCTAGATGCTAGCACTTCAACTGTTAAGATATACAGGATAGGAAACAGGGGACAACATTACTAAATCCATCTGGCCCTGGAGTTTTACATTAAACCAGATTGTCTACAGCTTTTTCTGCCTCTTCGTTTGTAATTTCTTTATTTATTGTATGAAGTTGTTCTGTAGAAATCCTTGGAAGCTTTTTTTTTTTTATAATTTTTAATTTTACTGAAGTGTGTGGAGAAGCATAGCGGTTACAGAAAAGCAAGGTGCACGTTGGCAAATATCATGCACATCGATGCCAGCTTGCACACACTGTAACAGGGTAAAGGTACAGCAGTGGTTGCATAATGTATCAGAATTCAATCTGCTGTGAGCGTTACACAATTAGCTTATACAGTTATTTTTGCAGTATGTGACCATGACTTGTGGAATAGGTATGGCAGGTACAGCTACAATGTAGAAGAAATAGTCATCCGTGTAGGGGCTATGACATGTTTAGCAGGCACTATAGGTAGATCACCTTCTGGTCTCTCTAGTGTTTACAATTGTCTAGATAAGGCATCAACCTTCTATTTGTGGTAACCAGGTCTGTACGTAATTATGTAATTAAACCGGGAAAGAAAAAGAGACCAGCGAGCTTGACATGCAGACAGTCTTTTAGCCTCTGAAATGTATGAAAGGTTCTTATCATCTGTTATTACTGAAACAGGATCTTTGGTGCCCTCTAACAAGTCTCTCCATTCTTCGAATGCTAATACAATGGCCAACAATTCTCTATTACCAATGTCCTAGTTTCTTGAGAAGAAACAACATGGATGTAGACGTTGGTCCAGAGCGGTTCTTTGGGATAATATAGTCCCAATACCATTTTCTGAGGCATCAACCTCCATTATGAACGGTTTGGAAAGATCAGGATGAGTCAAGAGAGGGGCTGTGGAAAAAGCTGCCTTAAGACCCAGACACTGTCCAGGCGGCAGTGCGTGGACCAGGACCCAGTATGCCTGATGATAAGTAGGAGTCACAGTGTGGAGGTGGATTAGCAGGGTCTGGTGCAGGGTAACCGCACGCCCCCTGGTGTTGAGCACCAGCGTTTGTGCGGCCACATACCAAGACCCTGAATCAGCTTATGCGGATACCAGGAACTAGAAGCAGGAATTAAGCAGACCTCCCAGGAGCTGAATAGGGAGCCTCTGCAGCAAGATTGTATCCAGTACAGAAACAAGACAAGGCTAGAGCTAGGCACCAAACATGAAAACAAGACAGAACTAATAGAACCCAGAACCAGAGAAAGATAGTAAGCTAAACCCAGAACATATACACAAGACATGAGGAAAACATGAACATAACATGGGCAAGACTGGACAGGACTGTACATGGACTGGGTATACAAACTAAAACAAGACAAGATAACATAGGCAAAAGAAGAGGAGAAATAACTAAGCACTACATATGGAAATTATGGGGATTTAGTCACACTATATGATCATACATTGCATAAGCCTGCCAACAACACTGTAACGGATCACCTGGCACCCCGACTGGGTACCTCCGTTAATGGATGCTCCTAGTGCTTCCTGAGGACTCCAAGCACTCTGGCAGACACCATAATCACCGAATCCGAGAAACCTTTAAATTCTCCCAAGCGTATGAATGCTGTAGACCATTGAATAGGAACCATACGAATAGGCTTGTACTCCTAGCAGTCAACTGGAACAGCATACAATAAATCCTTCCCCCAATAATGAGACGACACATCACTTTGAGGTTAAAACAGGAACTCTGGACTGGCTCATCCAGCCTGGCTTTTATTCACAAACAGGTACATACAGGACACTCCCAGGGGGAGGATGAAATTGACCAATCACATGGATGTACCTCCCACACATTTCCTCCCCTTAGATTAACACTTAACCCAATTATACAGTACACACTTTTCCCCAATTCCTGGATGTACCCCAAAAACAGGGGGTACACCTTTAAATCCAGCATCGCTGGATAGCCCTTATTCAGGGGGACAACATACTCAAAATTCAAGTCATTCGGATGAATGGTTCGGCAGATATGGGTTTCCAAAGATTTGACGGACCGCATGGGTAAAGTATCCGAAAACAGTTCCATGCATTTTGGCCCTGCGGTCGGTCACAAACAAGGGAATGAAACAGACGAATTGCTGGTGTTATAGAGACTAAGGGGGATTCACATGAATCCCCTAGTTCGTGAGTTTCTTTCTACCGAACGGCGGGCCGTTCGGTAGTTTCCCCACGAAATCCTGGAAGTCTGGAGGTCTCAGCGGTGTTTGCCTAGTCGAGTGTCCGATTTTAGTTCCAGACGCTCGACGGCAAAACACCGCTGTTCGGTAGTTTAAGATGGCCGCCGCCACGTGTTCGGCTCCCGAATGGCGGCCACCCAGAGGACACAGACCACACTGCACTGATTGCCAATTACCCGTTTGCAACATTGTTGCAAACGGTAATTGGAGGCACACTCATTCCTGGGTGGTCTGGTTGTTCGGTAGTTTCACTCAATATAATGAATGGAGTGATTCTACCGAACAATCAGATGAATGCTGCATACAAATCACCCAGGTTAAACTTAACACATATATAAATACATATATAATATTACAGGCTGTACACTAGAATATGCTTCACAGTCTTAAAGGGACAGTAGTCCCAAAAGTCCCAATGTGTCCATAGATGCTGTTAAAAGGGCCAGTAGCAGCAAGATACAGTACAATATGCCCAAATATAAATCTTTAAGTGTACCAGTTTTCCAGGGGCCATAGTCAGAGGGTAAGAGGCAGGCAGCCAGGCCCCTCCAATGCTCAGTGGCGGGGTGGGTTCCGCCACAAACACCAATGTACCCCATATCTGGCAGGTCCTACACTGCCTAATGTATGCTAAAACATCCAAAGAAGACATATATAGTAGCACTTACCTGCAAGAAAGGACAGAAGCCATGAGCAGCTGCCTGCAGGACTCTGAAACAAAAGGAATGATGGAAAACAAACAGGTGTGGCAAATAAAACAAACATTTAAAGGAACCCAAGAGACTGGGAAATCCAGGGACGGAATATAAGAATGAACCCAGAAACCCAGCATAAAGAAAACCAGACACAGAATAGAAAACCAAAAAAAACAAGAAAAACTAAACAAGAATAGTATAAAGAGTACTGGATACCAGAAGCCAAGGCCAGACATCTCCGCAGAACAGAGCAGGATGTGACACTCTACAGCGGCTAGAGCCTCAGGGGTCCAAATTAGAGGATTGACTCCTTTTTTAGTCATATTGGTTAAAGGTGTTATAATGAAAGAAAAGTTATGTATAAATTTTCTATAATAGTTAGAAAACCCAATAAAATGCTGTATAACATTAAGACCTTGTGGAAGGGGCCAAGTAATAAGCCTTACGTTTGGAGGTATCCATGGAAAAAACAGATTCAGAAATGACATAGCCCAGACGCTGAACACTAGAACGATAAAAATAACATTTTCAAATTTGCAAAACAAACCGTATTCTAAAAACTTAGTAAGAACCAGTCGGACGTGTTTGTAATGCGGCTCAAGATCAGGTGAATGTACAAGAATGTTATCCAGAACAACAACGCATATAGGTGACAACTCTCTTAATGCGTAATAGATGAGATCCAACAACCCAAAAGGAATAACAAAGTACTCATAATACACACTACGGGTGTTAAAGGCTGTCTTCCACTCATCTCCTTCACATACGGCCAACTCATGCTGGCAGGACTTCTCGCGGGCGGCTCCCTTCCTATGGAATAGTCTGCCTACCGCCATCAAACTCTCCCCTAGTCTTCAATCATTTAAGAAGTGCCTTAAAACCCATCTCTTTAGGAAAGCTTATGGCCTCCCAGACTAACCCCTACCTCACATACCTGTCTCTCACTCTCTCCTAAAGGGCAGCCCTCTACTCTCTCCTCCAGCTCTGCTTCACTCCCACCTTATTTGATTGCTATTTCCTGTCCTAATGTGTTTTACACCCCACCTCCTATAGACTGTAAGCTCCTTTGAGCAGGGTCCTATTCCACCTATCGTTCCTGTAAGTTTTCTTGTAATTGTCCTATTTATAGCTAAATCCCCTCTCATAATATTGTACAACGATACGTAATCTGTTGGCACTATATAAATGGCAATAATAACAATAATAATAATAAGGAAGGTTTTATACCTATCTATAGTTAGATTGGGGTCATATTAACATTATAGGGTTTTATTTTTTATTTTAGTTTTTACTGTGGCAGCTGTTTAGCAAGCACTGGCCAGTTGACACTCACTTAACCCTCGCACGGCTAAAGGTTTATTTTAATATTGTCCGCTGGCTACTAGCGCAGCCACTGGGCAAATAATTCAGACTTTTAAAATACGGGAACAAATCATAGCAGTCCCGGACCATATTTTAACATTTAGATCAGGATTTCAGCCATTGAGTCAGGCTCAGTGGTGTATCCTGGTTTTGTGCTGCCCTGACGTCATATTCCGGCTCCCAGCCTCACTCTGCAGCGTGCGAGGGAGCTGAGCAGACAGCTCAGAGGAAGTGCTCCCTCGCCAGCCGCCCAGCAGCGCCGCCCGACCGCCCAGCAGCCCGCCGGCAGCCCAGCATGTCTATTAGCCGCAAGGCCTTGGGCATTTGGGGGCGGCTTTTTTTGCCGCCCCCTGGAAAATGCTGCCCAAGGCAAATGCCTTGTTTGCCTCGCGGCTAATACGCCCTTGGTCATGCTGATAGCCAGATCCGATTCAAGCTCATTCATACGCTGTTCTGCAAATACTATGAACAAAACCCAATAGTTTTATCCCATTCAGTACAGGGCTATTCGAACTATACTGGATAACCGCCTCATTCTCATTCTTCACTATTAGGCGAACCTTGCTTCTATAATCAAAATTCAATATCATATTTTTTGTACTGTTACAAAACGTATCTATTATTTGACATGTTTTCCTATCAAGTAATAGATTTCTATTGTGTGTATGATAAGATGATTTATAAACGAGATACTGTCATATAAAATGAAGATGAACTTAATAATTTTATAATGTTAAAGGTTCACTATAGTGTCAGCAAAACAAACTCGTTTTTCTGACACTATATCATCCTCAGGGCCCCCCTCCCTTGGCGCTGAAGGGGTTAAAACCCCTTCAGCTACTTACCTGAATCTAGCGCCCTCTCCTCCCCCACCAACGTCAGCTCCCGAGTGGAGTGGAATGCGCACGCTCGGCAAGAGCTGTGCACGCATTCAAACAGTCCATAGGAAAGAATTTCTCAATGCTTTCCTATGGACGTTCTGCACGCTGGATTAACCCTGCAATGTAAACATAGCAAGAGAGAGAGAGAGGAAAAAAGAAGGATCATTACTTGAATCACGCCCTGTGTATGTATCTTTCTTAATCAATCTTACATTTAGTTTAATCTTGTGCAAAAGTAATTGTGGCTCACATGGCGCCTTAGTATTGACTGTGTGATTTCTCCATCTCTTACTGTGTACAAATGTACCAGATTCTGCGTTTGTCATATTATCTAATTTTCATTTTTATCTTAATTTCCCTTATTGCTTTATCTAGTGTTACTCCCATATCCTCTTTAGCCCCTCATAAAAAAAAAGTGCCTGTTCTCTCGCCTTTATGGCCTCTTCCATTTTACTTTTCTTTCCCTCCCTCACCCATCCTTCCTGTGTAAATTGAGTGATATTGGTGCCAATTTCCTTTAGTTAGATTGTTGACGGTTTATTTGTTGGATGGTCGTTAGTGCCATTTCCAGCTTTTTAGATCTTCTGCTTGATTACAAAAGGGATAGTCCTTCCTTCGTATAATATTAGAATCCACCAATATTACATTTTGTTGGCTCTCAGGATAGCTGTGCCATCTGTAAAGGTTTTCCTCTTTTGTCTGGTTGGCCATGACAGGTCTTGAAATATTTTGAAACTTTCGTATTCTCCTGCACATTTATTCTTTTTTATAGCTCTCAATATCTGCGTCCTGAGTTTAAAAGAGGCGCAACAGATCAATACGTCTCTTGGCAGGTGATCTGGGACACCTTTGGGTTTATTCACTCTATGACATCTTTCTATCATGGGAATTTTGGTGTCCAATTCCACTTCCAGATGTTTGAAGAAAACCTCTATATATGTCTCCAGATCTTTGATCTTCTAGATCTCTCCATTTTGTTCCGATAATCCTCTAGTTATTTAATCTTGACCTGTCTTTCATATCCATCAGTTTATTCTCCAGATCAACCAATTTCCTTTCTATGGCCATATGATCTTCTGGTTGGACCTTCCTCATGTTTTCCATCAGGTCCAACTGTTTTTCTGTCTCGTATCTGTGGGTTTAGAAGCCAAGGTTGTCCAGTGTGTTAGCTTGCATTTCTTCCTTCAGTTTCCCAAATTGTGTATCTAGATATCGGAGTAAATGCTCGTACTTGTTTTCTTCTTGCCTTAGCTCTTTATTTATCTCAGTTTTTGTTTTGTTAGTGTCTGCCTCTCCTGGGTTGTTTAACAAAAGTGACTCCTCCAGAATGGATTTATTACCTGAGGGTTGAGGTGGAAGAAAGGAAAGGCGTTTGTCTGGTTAAATTTCAGGCTTTTTTTTAATTTTATTTTTTATGTGTTTGCCATTTTGTGTCTTTTTTTTTTGTAGCCATTTAAAAAAAAATTATTTCTTTTTGTTGTGCATAGTAACAAAACAGCGTGATCCGTAATGCCCCAACAGCATAAACAGACATTGTGCAACATTTCAGTGCATTGTGGTTAGCATTGAGACTACACAGCGCATTTTATATTTAACGGCAGTCTACATGGACAGTGACGTGTGGAGAAGGGCAAACAATAGGGCTGATAAGGCCTGATACACATCAGAACCATTGTATGTGAGGACTATTAGTGTGGTATAGTATATTAATAAAATAAATCCAGAGTGGCTCTGCATAAGTCCTGTAGTAAGGTAAGTTGCATGCCTTCAAATTTAAACACTTGAGTGCCTCCTGTATTGCCAGCCTATCCCGGAAGGAGAGAAAGCGGAGTAGGACATCTCTAGGGGCTGCTATCGGTGCCCTCGGAGACTTGGGGAGTCAGTGGGTGCCATCTGTAAGAGCCTGTTTTGTGTATCGTGTGGTAGTAAGACCGCGAACAGACGCCTGAAGAAATGTGGTAGTTCCTCAGGGGTGACCGATTCCACCACGCCTCGGACCTTAAGGTTCCTGCGTCGGCTTGCATCATCCATCACGTCCTGCCTTGTCTGCATGGCCTTAAGAGAGGTCTGTAGCTGGCGGACCTGTTCCACGTGCCGGTCTGGTTTTGCGAGAGTGAGGTGATGTCCTCCTCTGTTGCCCTGACTCTATCTGTGACCGCCATCACCTCCTCCTGGACCACCGCCAGATCAGCCCGAAAGAAGACCCAGATGTTGACCATAAGGTCCATAATGTCTCCTTTGGTGGCCAGGGCCCTGGGTGTAAGTGAGGGGTTAATTGTTCTGCCTCAGGTATAGGGTGAGGAGCATCTAACAGGTCTTCCTCGGAGGATGAAGAACTGGGTTTGTCAGGTGGCGCCACCATCTTAGGCCTAGGCCGCGTGCGGAAGAGTTCACCGAGACTTTGGTTTCCGTCTCCTGAGTGCGTTTTAAGTTTCTTGGAGTGGATGGTGACTGTGTTTGAGGGAGTGTACTGTATCTAGGGGATGCAATATGTGTGTTAGTGTATTGTTTGTGGGAGGAGGATGGTCACTGTGTGTCACCCTTTGTCTAGGGAGCGCTCGGTCCCAGAACTACCAGTCAGGGCACTTTTTTGGAGGAGTAACAGAGGAGGTGGCGAGGCATCCAAAGAGACCAAGGACTTGAGGGAGCTCCATGTACTGACTGAAGAGCCATCATTTAAGGTGGACGGAAAACTCTTCCCGGCCTCATGGAACCCCACGTCGGATCGGAGGCTAGCTGCAACCCACTGAAACTTTGAATTCCACCCAACTCAGGCCAGCCACATCCGATCTGGGCGCTTTTTGGACACTCTGTGGGCACTCTGACCCAAGCTTCCTGGGGACACCAGTTGTCTGGGATGTGGACACAGGAACTTAAGTTATATTGGCACACCAAGCTCACTCGAAACCTCCAAAAATGCTCCAGAACTGCTGAACGCTGTTGGAGAAAGTCTCACTGTGCATCTGACTTTCTCCACTATAAATTTATGCTGAGCTCATACAGCTTGGCTCTTTCCTCTGCAAAAGTTAATTACTTCAATACCCTCATAACCACACTCTCCTGCGAACCCAAACGACTATTTCACACATTTAACTCTCTTCTTCGCCCTGCTCTTCCTCCTCCACCTACTAACTTGACCGCCTCAGACTTTGCAACTCACTTCACTGACAAGATCTCTACAATCAGAGAAGAGATCTCTCATCTTTCTTCTTCCCCTTACAATACTTCCCCTAACTTCACTCCCTCTGCTGTTCTATGTTCATTCGCATCCGCTACATCAGAAGAAGTTTCTGCTCTGCTCCAATCCTCCCGCCCCACCACCTGCTCCCTAGATCCAATTCCCTCGCATCTCATCCGTACTCTGTCTTCTTCTCTTTCTCCACCTCTCACTAAAATTCTCAATCTCTCTCTCTCCTCTGGTATATTTCCATCGCCTTCAAACATGCAACTGTAACCCCAATTCTAAAGAAGCCCAATCTTGACCTTAACTCCCCATCCAACTAACGTCCTATCTCGCTACTGCCTATTGCATCCAAGATCCTTGAAAGAATTGTGTATGCGAGATTGACAGACTTCCTCGAGTCCAACTCTCTGCTAGACCCGCTTCAGTCTGGTTTCCGCGCTAAGCACTCTGTGGAAACGGCACTGACCAAAGTATCCAATGATCTACTCGCTGCAATATCTCGTGATCACTACTCTATCCTAATTCTCCTTGACCTGTCTGCAGCTTTTGACACCGTTGATCATCAACAGCTTCTTCTCATCCTCCGCAATATCGGTCTACAAGATATTGCTCTCTCCTGGTGCTCCTCCTACCTCTCCCAGCGCTCTTTCAGTGTTTCTTTCTCTGGCTCTTCTTCTTCTCCCCAACTCCTCTCTGTTGGTGTTCCCCAAGGTTCAGTCCTTGGTCCCCTACTGTTCTCCATCTATACTGCCTCCCTTGGTAAACTCATTAGCTCCTTTGGCTTCCATTAACATTTCTATGCGGATGACACGCAAATCTACCTGTCCTCTCCTGATCTCTCCCCGTCCCTCTTGACTAGTGTCTCTGACTGCCTCTCTGCTATTTCTAACTGGATGGCTGCCCACTTCCTTAAACTAAACTTGACCAAAACTGAAATTCTGGTCTTTCCTCCCTCAAGTGTTGTTACTCCTGTGTCTGTCTCCCTCCAAGTCAACGGTGCTAACATCAGCTCCACCACGCAGGCTCGCTGCCTAGGTGTTCTCTTTGACTCCGACCTCTCCTTCAAGCCTCATGTTCAATCTATCGCCAAATCCTGTCATTTCCATCTCAAAAACATTGCGCGCATCCGCCCCTACTTAATGCCAGATGCGACTAAGGTGTTGGTCCATTCCACTGTCCTTTCTCGCCTTGACTACTGTAATCCGCTTCTCAGTGGCCTTACGTGCTCCCAACTGGCGTCGTTACAGTCCATAATGAATGCGGCGGCGAGGCTCATCTTCTTTTCCGCCCGCACCTCCCACGCCTCACCCTTCTGTCAGTCCCTACATTGGCTTCCTATAAGATATAGGGCTCAATTTAAAATTCTAGTTCTTGCTTTCAAATCTCTACATAATGCTGCTTCCACCTATCTATCCTCTCTTATACACAAGTATGTCCTGTCTAGGCCCTTACGATCTTCTGAAGACTTACATCTATCTTCTGTCCGTACTCCCACCTCTGATGCTCGCCTTCAAGATTTCTCGAGGGCTGCACCATTCCCGTGGAACTCACTTCCCTCCTCCGTTCAGGGCCGTCTTTAAGGAGGGGCAAAAGGGGCAGCTGCCCTGGGCCCAGTTACTCCTGGGGGCCCCATGGGCCCCCTGCAGCACCTGAGGTAATCAGGGGCCACAGCCCTTTAATACTGCTCCGGACCGGGGCCCTGTAATATGTGGGTTGGCTGAATACATACTCACAGACTGCCCTGTGATCCCTTTTCTTCTCCGTGGCATGCTGGGAGGAAGTGAGGTCAGATCGCTTCCTCCTCAGTGCCGCTGGGGAGGGGGCACACACCACATGGAGGAGAATACAAGCATTGTGGGGGAGAGGGACTGAGAAAGCCGAAGGCAGACTCCCATCAGCCTGGGCCAGCAAGCTCCCACTGGACCCCAGGGAAGCCACCCCTCTGTACCCAAAAGGTAAGGAGACAGGAGGGTGGCTAAATATTGTTTGTTTTTTGTTTTGCTTATTTCTGATTTCACTTTTATTCATGTGTTGGTGTTTGTAATGTAACAAATTCTGGACCAAATACAAATTCTGGACCATGGTATGTAAGAACAGAGTTGAGGCATTATATTGGCCAAGTTTGCTGGGAGTTGCTGTCCAAGAGCTGCTAGAAGGCAAAAATTAAAATATGTAAATGTACACATATATGTGTGTATCTGGCTGTGTTTGTGTCCTTGTGTGTATCTGGCTGTGTTTGTGTCAGTGTGTGTATCTGGCTGTGTTTGTCTGTGTGTCAGTGTTTCTGTGTGTATTTGTACATGTGTACCTGTGTGTGTGTGTGTTTGTATGTATGTGTCGGTGTGTGTAAGTGTGCATCTGAGTGTGTGGTAATGCATACATCCCAGCATTTTAATGCCAACACAAATACACTCCTATATTCCATCTCTAGCACTGTAGGGGTCCTCATAATTTTTTGTAGTTCTAGGGGTCCTCATAATTTTCTCCCATATAGGAGTTCGAAGGGGGAGAACCCTGTGGACTCTTGGGGCACTTTCCAGTAGGCAAACAGGAGGTAGGAAAGGAACCTTTCCCAGTGCTGACAGGAGGTTGTAAACGTTTTGAGCATCTGCCTCAGTGTGCCATTGAATTGTTCACAAATTCCATTGGTCTGGGGGTGGGGGCTCACAAAAAAAAGTGAAGAAAATTCTGGGCCCGTCCCTTACAACTACGTCCTGGGCCTTACACATCTTGTGTTACTGTGCACCTATACACTGGCTCTATTCTTCTCACAAATAGTTCCAAGATTTTAGGATAAATTACCAAGTGAAAAAATCTAAACCAAATTATTTTGTCACACCCAGAATTAAAGAACTAGAGACCAGGATCAACTCAATGAGAGCTCCATCTGTCTAGCGAGAATATATACTATCCACACCAGGATTGGTTTCTGGCTGATAAAGACCCTAGCATTGGTCAGATCATCAGATCAGTCCAGAATTGTAACGACAAGTTTATTGGTATTACTTTTTGAAGACCTAGAAGTAGGGACCCCATCCTGTCAGACTATTATCATGCCATCACCATGGCATACTGACCCAGCTAGATTTCAAGTAATATCGCAGCACTGAGGCAGTCCTGGCTCAGGTGGAAACAATCTTCTTATTGCAGAGAGACATTGGAATCCTCAGTGCCCACAAGATTTTAGACATGATCTACGTGATCTGTTATGTACAGCTTTCACCAATTCTGGCAGAACATGTTATTTAGGATATGGGGCCTAATAACACACCATGGCCCATGTTATCTCCTAAGTAAGCCGATCAAGCAGTACCCCTCGTGGCATATAAAAAACGATAAGGCCCTGGCAGCCTCGCAGCTCAGAGACCTGGAAGACTTCCTCGCAGTACAGAGATTAGAGAGACACACACAGCACTATTAACCTATCTTAAAGGTGTGGGTAACATTGCCTTATAATGCATTATTTCTACCTACCTCTGGATTACATAATTTGCTATAAAGATAACCAAGCTATGGGTTCTGTTATAGTTCACAGTCACAGATATGGAAAACCCCCCAAATAAATGTAAAAAAACAATGTTTATTACAGACATAACATAAAACGTTACACTGCGTATGAGGTTGCCTCTCATTGTACATTTGTGCACCTGGCACTCAATTTGATGTACACTGGCAGCAGTGCCAGCCTGGAGAGTACGCACTGCGTGCCATCATCAGACTGACACTGGATGAAAACAGACATCTTAGAACAGAATAGTTGTGTACATTTAAATCTGATTCTTTGAGTTCAATCACATTAAAGATCGTAAAGGTCAGCACCATAGGTAATGTAGTCCATCCCATGACCGTCCCAAGCTTGGCACTAAGTGGTACAGCTACGGGATAAACAGAGGATCATCACATTGTATACAACAAGGAGGTCATATCAGATATGCTACAGACTGCAACTCCCATTGGTTGGTCGTTATGTCATGAACGCCAGTCTCTTTCGATTCCTTTATTAGCACAGAAATGTCCTCAGGTTTGGACAGCTCACTGGGAAGTGGTGTTTATTTCTTGCAATTTCCTTTAGATCATCCACTGGTCCTGGTCCTGCTCGGCTCCTTCCATATCAGCCTGGCAACAGAGATAAACAGGTAATTGGTCGCTGGGATACAATGTGACTAGTGAGCATGAAATCTGTCTTATCACAAAAACGAGGCACAAACCAAAAGATTCAGATCCTTCCATAGGAGAAGTGGTCAAGGTGTTATTGCATAAAATGTCAACCACATGAAGAAAAAAAAAAAAAAAAAGTTTAAAACGAAAACCAAAGGAAAATGAATTAGGCAAAAACATAATTTTCATTAAAACAATACATTTGTTACATTCATTTTAGTCCCAATAAGATTTCAAAAATGTACCGAAGCCCAAAATTGGTAATGGTTGTAATTTCTAATAAATAATACAAAACAGTGATAGAAAAGAAAAGTGCATCCAACTTCCTATAAGTTATATTGAAACGGTTTTCCACAATTTTACCACAAGGTGGCCCCCTAAACCACAATAAGCCAGGATAGTCACAGAAATAGGGAATGGCTGTACCTCACAACCAATTCCTCTTATGACACCATGGTTTCTATAGCAAAAAAACTAGACTTGTCACCAGGGGCCCTGCTAGGTAGCTAAAAGACCAGGTGCTTCGGCCCAAGGGTACATTTCACGGCCCCCCTCCTGCATGATGATTTAAACCCCTCCCAAACGCTCAAAATCGTAATATTCCTGGCTAATCATGGCAGCATCACTTATGGGTAGCTCCGCCCCAATCAGGAACAGGACAGGACAAAATCAATTAATCCAGACCAGACTGGGTATAAAAGGTCCCTCCTCCATCTATCCCACAGTCTTTTTTCCTGTCCTTTCAGGACACACAGGATATTTTATTTTGGGCCACCTTCCCATGTGTACCATGGGCCTCCAGATGAAGTTCAGCCTCTCTTCATCTGAAGAACTCAGTAAACAGCCTGCACGGGCAGGACTAACTGAGTTTAGTACAGATTAGTATCTGTACTATATGGGAGAAATTAATCTTATAGATCGTGATGTGGGGTCGGCTGTTGCCTTAAAAATTTCCCCTTATGGCATCCAACCCCCCACCCCCTGATCTGAGGTCAGTGTTTTGGAGAGCCAGGGTAAGTTTTATTTGGTATATTTCTTTCCTCTAATTTTTTATGGAGTTTTTCCCTGGGAGAGTAAAGGTCTGAGTCTTGTTCTCTAATATTCTCTGCTCAACTAACTATTTCCTCGGTCAGTTTGTTTGTCTGTTCCCCTTACCTTCTTCATTCTTGATTCTGGGTAAAGACTGGCTGGCAGGGGCTGTGTTTTCCTCCGATCCTGCTCTTCTGTGTTCGGGTTGCCGGCGCATGCGCAGAACGGCCGCCGGACGCCGACGATACTGCGCATGCGCGGGCTAGTTGCGCGCTTAAAAGGTATATCACGCCAAAAAAAAATCGAAATTTCTAAAATCACTCAGAATTGATCCTTGCTTCTTCCCTGATCATCTGGTAACAAGGAAAGCTGCCTTTTCCCTCCAGAATCTTTTCATAGTTTCTTTATAATTGGTTCTGCAATAAGTGTATTATTTCCTAGATGGCTTCTCCCTCTGCCTCAAGATCTCCCTCTAGAAGACATAGGTGAGCCGCATATATTCTTTTATATTAAAGGGGGGAAAAGAGTGCCATTACAGGCCTATAATATATTTCATATTGGCCTCTATTTCAGCCCAGAAAAATCTCAAGAAATTTCTCCCAGAAAATATCGAGAGAAATCTAATCGATGTGCAAACTGCAACCAAGTGGCTCCTCCAGGGAATAATTTGTGCAGATCTTGCCTGACGGAAGCAGCGAAAGACAGTTCCCCACAGACGGACTTAAAGAAATGGATATCGGAAGCGATTGCTGAAGGGTTCAAAGCCTCTAGTAAGATGACCATCTCTAAACGTCCCAGAGTGGAAAGCTATGTGGAATCAGAAGAGGAATCTGATATGATGGAAGACTATTCCGAGGAAGAAGAGGATGAGTGTGACTCAAAATCGCTGGATTCCAGGTCTGTAGATAAACTGGTTTATCTTAGAGACACGTTGAGAATTCCTGAAGAGAGCAGGGAGAAGAAGGAGTCCGACAGATACTTTGAAGATCTGAAGCCTAACAGACCCTCTTTTCCAGTACATTCGGCCATCAAGGAAGTCATAGGAGAAGAATGGAATAGACCTGAGAGGAAGGTAACTCTAAAGAACAAAATTCCTAGATTATACCCGTATGCTCCTGAGGATTGCAAATCATGGATGTCGGTTCCGAAAATTGATGCAGCGGTCATTCACATGGCAAAAAGAACGACTCTTCCCATAGATTCAATGGCATATTTAAGGGAGCCAATGGAAAAGCGATTGGACGCTGACCTGATTAAGGCATACCTGGCCTTGGGATCAGCATTACACCCAGCCATTGCCCTTACCACCTTGTCCAGAGCTCTTAAAATATGGGTGAATAATCTAGAAGAAGATATTACTGGGGGAGTCCGTAGAGAACGCCTGTTGGAGGGCCTTAATGATTTAAAATTGGCCACAGAATTCTGTTCTGAAGCTTCCCTGGATCTCACTAAAATGGTGGCTAAAAGTATGGCGCTGTCCGTAGCCTCCAGGAGAGCATTATGGCTTCACTCTTGGGGAGCAGATTACGCCTCTAAGGCCTCTCTATGTGCGCTCCCTTTTCAAGGTGACCTTCTATTTGGCAAAGTCCTGGAAGATGCTATCCATAAAGCAGCAGATGGAAGAAAGGCTTTTCTCCCCCAAGGGAAAAGAAGATATGGTGCTTCCTACGGGAAGGATAAAAAATTCAGAGACCGATCCTTTCGAGATGTCAGAGCATACAGGCCCGGAAGAGAATACTCCAGGAATTCTAATTGGAGAAACTATCAGTCCACTTCATCAAAACCGGTCAGAGGAAGAGGATCTAGACCAGCTAATAAAAGCTTCTGAACGTTTGCTGGCCCAGCCAGATGTTATAGGAGGCAGACTTCGCTTCTTTTATCCGGTTTGGGCCAGAAGTATTCAAGATTCTTGGGTTCTTTCTATCCTCAAGGAAGGATACAAGATAGAATTCAAAGAATTCCCGTCTCTAACCTCCTTTATCCGTTCAAGAGTGGCAAAAGGAAGAAAAGAAGTTGCTCTGAACGACATTATTTTACAACTACTGCGGAATCAGGTCATAGAGGAAGTACCTTACGGGGAACGTTACAGAGGCCACTACTCTACAATATTCTTGGCCCCAAAACCTCAAGGGAAATGGCGTCTAATTCTGGACCTAAAAGTTCTGAACACTTATTTAGTTCCAAGAACGTTCAAAATGGAGTCCATTACCACGATCCTGCCCAACATAAAGACAGGGACCTGGATGACTTCTATCGATCTCAAGGACGCCTACTATCAGATACCGATTCACATCAGTCATCGCCGGTTTCTGAGGTTTTGGATTTCGGGCAATCATTTCCAGTTCAAGGGACTTCCTTTCGGCTTAAGTCTGGCGCCCAGAACGTTTACAAAAATTCTAGTTTCTCTGGTGGCCTTTATAAGAACGAAGAACATCAAGCTTTTTCATTATCTGGACGATTTCTTGATCGTAGGTCCATCCAGCCAGATAGTAAATGTCCACACGGCAATGACCATCAAATGCCTTCAAGATCATGGTTGGCTGATAAACCCCAAGAAGAGCTCTTTGGTGCCTTCTCAGAAGATGATTTTCCTGGGAGCAAACATAGACTCGGTGAATGGCCTGGTATCTCTGTCTTCAGACAGGAAAGAACGTATAATAAAGAAGATCAGAAGCATGCGTCAAAAATCCTTCGTCACAGCAAGAGAATTCATGAGCCTGTTAGGGTCCCTTACGTCCACGATAGGCCTAGTAAAATGGGCCCAGTGGAGGATGCGACCCATTCAAAGGCATTTCCTCCTACAGTTCAAGAAAAACTCAGGGAATTGGGATCAGAAGATTCATTCTCTCCCGAGGATTTTGAAAGAGCTGTACTGGTGGACAAGAGAAGAACACCTTCTTCATGGGTTTCCCCTGGAAGAGCCGGTTTGGATGACCATAACTAACAGATGCCAGCCTCCTGGGATGGGGAGCACACTTGAACGACTCATGGATTCAAGGAACTTGGTCATGGAAGGAGTCAAAACTTCACTCAAATTTAAGAGAAATGAGAGCTGTTCTCAAGGCATTAATAGGGTTCCGTCCTCTATTAAGGGATGCCTGGGTGAGGATACATACAGACAACAGAGCTGTGGCATCCTACATAAATCATCAGGGAGGCACTCGAAGCTATACTCTACTGATGGAATTATCCCCGATAATGAGGTTTGCTCAACTACATTTACAAGGCCTAAAAGCGGTTTATCTTCCGGGACCAGAAAATCTTTTGGCGGATTACCTCAGCAGAACAAGGATTCTCCAAGGAGAATGGAAACTGCACCCAAAATTTTTTCACTTGATCACCCTGAGGTGGGGTGTACCCCAGATCGACTTGATGGCTTCATACCAGAATACTCAGGTGAAGAGGTTTTACTCCCTTCATACAGATCATCGAGCTGTAGGACAGGATGCCCTGTCTCTTCCATGGGAATTCGATCTGGGGTACGCGTTCCCTCCCCTACCTATGATTTACCGACTACTGAGGAAAGTATGGAAGGAAGGCCTCAAGGTCATTGCCATAATCCCAATCTGGCCTCGCAGACCTTGGTTTCCCCTGCTAAACAAGATGAGCTTGGAACCTCCTTGGCCTCTTCCTCTCAGCCCAAACATCTTGACTCAGGGACCAGCAGTTCATCCCAACCCCAGCCAGCTGAAATTGGGGGCATGGCTCTTGAAAAGGAGAGACTACTAGCTCAAGGGATCTCAGAAGCTGTGGTGTCTACACTCCTTAAATCCAGAAAGGTATCAACCTCTTCCTGCTACCATAGGATATGGGAAGTATTCCGTTCCTGGTCTCAAGTTAATAATGTGGATTTTCTTCAACCATCTAACATCAATATTCTACACTTTCTTCATACAGGTCTGGATAAGGGACTGAGTCTTAGTACTCTTAAAGTCCAAGCTTCGGCTTTATCTGCTCTCTGCAACAAGTCCTGGGCATCAGATCCTCTAATTGCCAGATTCTTTAAAGCTACCATCCGTATAAGGCCTCCAAATAGGAACTACTCTCCTCCGTGGAATTTACCTATGGTACTGGAGGCGTTGTCTGAAAACCCCTTTGCTCCATTAGATGAGCTGGGTCTGGTCTTATTAACATATAAGACATTATTTCTGGTGGCTGTTACTACAGCAAAGCGCATGTCTGAAATTCATGCATTCTCCTGTGATGAAAATCACTTTCAAGTGTTCCACGACAGGGTGATCTTGAGACCTAGACAAGAGTTTCTGCCTAAAGTCGTCTCGAATTTCCACATCTTACAGGAAATTGTTATTCCTTCCTTTTATCCATCTCCTTCTACTCCAGAGGAAGTGAAACTTCATGAATTGGATGTCAGGCAGTGCCTTCTTAAGTACATAGAAGTTTCTACTCAATTTCGGAAGTCTCAACAGCTGTTTGTTCTTCCGATTGGCCCCAGGAGAGGGGAGGCAGCCTCTACTTCCACCTTGAGACGTTGGATTTCCAATACCATAGTCAAGGCTTAGCAGTTGAAAGACCTTGTTCCTCCTAGCAGGATCAAATCTCACTCTACAAGGGCTTTAGCAACATCATGGGCTAATTGGGCAGAAGTTCCATCTGACGACATCTGTAAGGCAGCTACGTGGTCTTCTCCTCTCACTTTCATCAAACACTACAGACTGGATTTGGCTTCTTCCTCTACGGCCTTTGGTAGAGGTGTTCTGTCCTCTGTGGAATCTATCTAAATTAAACTTTTTTCAGCATTATCTGGTTTGGAGTTTCTGTTAATTTCCCACCCTATGGTGAAGCTTGGGTATTACCCATACGTGATGCTGCCATGATTAGCCAGGAATACGGAAAATTTTATCATACTTACCGTAATTTTCTTTTCCTGGCTATTATTCATGGCAGCATCAGCAACCCTCCCTTTTTATTTTGGAATTAGCTTTGGGACTAGACTGTGGGATAGATGGAGGAGGGACCTTTTATACCCAGTCTGGTCTGGATTAATTGATTTTGTCCTGTCCTGTTCCTGATTGGGGCGGAGCTACCCATAAGTGATGCTGCCATGAATAATAGCCAGGAAAAGAAAATTACGGTAAGTATGATAAAATTTTCCGTATTGTGTTTTACAGATCAGAAGAAGACCCCACGGGGTATATTCACTAAGCCCTGAATTATAAACTGAAATCTGAACGGATACAATTAGCCATAATAGTGGTTCTAGGTAAATTCTAAAACTCTGCTCTTTTCAGTACAGCGTTTTAATGTTGGTTTTCAATTTACTATAATCTGTTGTTTAGTGAGTGACTGTGAATTAACACTATTTAGGGGTCATTTCACATGTGGGAAGCATGATATCACTATATATCACCAGACTTTTTGTTGACATGACTAAAATTTGATGGGTTAAAGGACCACTATAGTGCCAGGAAAACATACTCGTTTTCCTGGCACTATAGTGCCCTGAGGGTGCCCCCACCCTCAGGGACCCCCTCCCGCCGGACTCTGGGGAGAGGAAAGGGGTTAAAACTTACCTTCCTCCAGCGCCGGGCAGGGAGCTCTTCTCCTCCTCTCCTCCTCCTCTCCTCCCATTCGGCTGAATGCGCACGCGCGGCAAGAGCTGCGCGCGCATTCAGCCGGTCTCATAGGAAAGCATTATCAATGCTTTCCTATGGACGCTTGCGTGCTCTCACTGTGATTTTCACAGTGAGAATCACGCAAGCACCTCTAGCGGCTGTCAATGAGACAGCCACTAGAGGATTTGAGGGCTGGATGAACCCATTTATAAACATAGCAGTTTCTCTGAAACTGCTATGTTTATAAAAAAAATGGGTTAACCCTAGCTGGACCTGGCACCCAGACCACTTCATTAAGCTGAAGTGGTCTGGGTGCATAGAGTGGTCCTTTAAATTAAAGCCTCTGTCCGTTTTACCCCAGCCCCCAGAGTTTCTTTGTATCGCCCCAGCCTCTCAGGAGTCTCATTCTCTCAGCCCCCAATGTGTCTCATTTCTTCTCCTCCCTCAGCCCCCAATGTGTCTCATTTCTTCTCCTCCCTCAGCCCCCAATGTGTCTCATTTCTTCTCCTCCCTCAGCCCCCAATGTGTCTCATTTCTTCTCCTCCCTCAGCCCCCAATGTGTCTCATTTCTTCTCCTCCCTCAGCCCCCAATGTGTCTCATTTCTTCTCCTCCCTCAGCCCCCAATGTGTCTCATTTCTTCTCCTCCCTCAGCCCCCAATGTGTCTCATTTCTTCTCCTCCCTCAGCCCCCAATGTGTCTCATTTCTTCTCCTCCCTCAGCCCCCAATGTGTCTCATTTCTTCTCCTCCCTCAGCCCCCAATGTGTCTCATTTCTTCTCCTCCCTCAGCTCCCAATGTGTCTCATTTCTTCTCCTCCCTCAGCCCCCAATGTGTCTCATTTCTTCTCCTCCCTCAGCCCCCAATGTGTCTCATTTCTTCTCCTCCCTCAGCCCCCAATGTGTCTCATTTCTTCTCCTCCCTCAGCCCCCAATGTGTCTCATTTCTTCTCCTCCCTCAGCCCCCAATGTGTCTCATTTCTTCTCCTCCCTCAGCCCCCAATGTGTCTCATTTCTTCTCCTCCCTCAGCCCCCAATGTGTCTCATTTCTTCTCCTCCCTCAGCCCCCAATGTGTCTCATTTCTTCTCCTCCCTCAGCCCCCAATGTGTCTCATTTCTTCTCCTCCCTCAGCCCCCAATGTGTCTCATTTCTTCTCCTCCCTCCCCCATGTGTCTTACCCAGCAGTGTTAATTTTGGCGGCACATTCCAATTTCGTTTTAGTCATAGTCTTAACTAAAGCAATTTTAGTTGAACTTAACTAAAACTGAAACCATTCAGATGACTAAAGTAAATCTCAAAAATTTTAGTCAACTAAAATCTCAATAAAATTATTAGTCGACAAACTTAACGCTGATTTACACAAACTAGTCAGACTCTGCGGCTTATCTCCAGCTCTGTCACATCTAACACGCCCCGTCATAACACCCACTACTACCCCACAAATATATGAACGCAAACTGTCACTTCACAAATCAGAAACAAATCACTTTAGCAGATTCAAAAAAAAAAAAGAAGGAGAAAATACACTAGAATTAGATCCAGGAACCACGGGTCCAAATATAGCCCATCTGCTTATTTTCACTGAGAGTGTATTAAACTGGCCTTAATTACACAGATATATCAATGCATTAAAGTAGTATTGGTGTCTGGAGGGTCCCTTTAATTACCCAGGTTTAATGTATTAACGTTGTATTAATGTCGGAGTGTTCCTTTAATTACCCAGGTTTAATGTGTTAAAGGACCACTCTAGGCACCCAGACCACTTCAGCTTAATGAAGTGGTCTGGGTGCCAGGTCCAGCTAGGGTTAACCCAATTTTTTATAAACATAGCAGTTTCAGAGAAACTGCTATGTTTATAAATTGGTTAAGCCTTCCCCCTAATCCTCTGGTGGCTGTCTCATTGACAGCCGCTAGAGGCGCTTGCGTGATTCTCACTGTGAAAATCAAAGTGAGAGCACGCAAGCGTCCATAGGAAAGCATTGATAATGCTTTTCTATGCGACCGGCTGAATGCGAGCGCAGCTCTTGCCGCGCATGCGCATTCAGCCGAAAGGGAGGGTCGGAGGCGGAGAGGAGGAGGAGAGCTCCCCGTCCGGCGCTGGAAAAAGGTACGTTTTAACCCTTTTCCCCTTTCCAGAGCCGGGCGGGAGGGGGTCCTTGAGGGTGGGGGCACCCTCAGGGCACTCTAGTGCCAGGAAAACGAGTATGTTTTCCTGGCACTAGAGTGGTCCTTTAACGTTGTATTAATGTCGGAGTGTCCCTTTAATTACCCAGGTTTAATGTATTACAAACCATAAATCCTACATATTGTACAAAGCTGTGACTCCCAAACATCTGGCGTAAACCCCAGGTAACATATTGCTGGACTGTTTCACTCCACATATCAGTCCGCTGATATCATCTTGCTGTATGAAGGGGGGGTTCACAAAGGACACAGCAGCCAGCACGAAGGGTGAGCACTTCTGTGATGTAATCAGAGCCCAAACCAGATCCAGTCACATGATCAGCACGCAAGCGTTGTAAGAGGTCCTGCCTTTCTTAAAGATGCAGTAACAAAGTTTCTCACTCAGGGCTGGCAAGTCAGTCAAATTTAAAACAACACATTTGGGTCGCTAGCCTGGGTCAGTGCTTTAATCTCCTCTCTCCATCTAATATTCACTAAAGTGAGAATTCAAAGTGAATTTCATATACAAGGCCAGAGTAATTGAACTGGAAGCATAGCAGATTAGAGACTTTTTCTAGCTTGGCTATTTTGACCTTAAATTTGATTTCACCATAAATTCTCAGGTTAATGAATAACGCTGTTACTTTCTATTTTGGTGCGAATGGGCCGTAGGTGACAGTTATAGTCTATTGATATTGGGAATGGCTATATCTCTAATTCCTTCTAGTTGGGTTATTATCCTTATTTGTAGTATTAAAGGGCCACCTTGTGGTGGAATTTTAGAAGACAGTTTTAATATAATTTATAGGCAATTATTATTATTATTATTATTGCCATTCATATAGCACCAACAGATTCCGTAGCGCTTTACATTCATACTTTTCTCTGCTATCACTGTTTATACATTTTGGGGAAAAACTACAACCAGTACCATTTTTAAAATCTTATTGTGACTAAATCCAGTGTAACAAATGTATAGTTTTAAAGGAATATTAAAAGTTATGTTTTAGGCTGGTTAGATTAGTGGTAGTCTCTGCTTTAGAACCGGGAAACCCAGGTTGTCAAATATCCCCTTTCTAGAATTTGTCAATCTCTGAAAATATGTTGGGGTTACATGAAACAATGCGAGGCTAATTCATTTTATTTTGTTTAGATTCCGCTCTGTCCGAATAAGCGATCGACACAAGATTCCACAACATTGTTATCTCAGAGCGGAGTTTGGTTCAGTTTACCAGATGTCAATATAGAAGAGATAAAAAATCCAGCATCTTCCCGCCAGTGGGACTTATTCACTTAACAACCAAATGTAATGAATTTAAAACCAATTGGCAAACAGTGCTAATTTAGGAAGATTATTGGATCAGTAAATAAACACAGTGCATTTAATGTGTCATTAACAGTGAGCAAGGCAATATTTTGCCATGAGAAGATCATCACATGTCAAAATGTTCTCCTGACAGTATGTTATAACGTGTCACTAAGGACCAAGAGTACCAGATTTTTTCTCCTTTTCACAAAAAAAATAAAAATAAACTTTTAGCCGTTTGTGTAAAATTCTGCACACTCGTGGAATAAGTGTTCGCCATGTGGCTAATCCAACCATATCTGCCCATTGCAGTTTAATCAAATGACTTTACGGGGACTGAAATAGCATATTGTCATTGGAATCTGGTGAAACAAATACCAGAGAAAAGATCTGGCAGTCACAAAGTTCCAGGACGGCTCTTGATGGGGGATCCACAAGCCAAACAATGTTTCAGCCCAGACATGGACGATTTGTCCCGGATCTATTCTCAGGTATTTGTTACTGTGTCATTGAAGTGCAAAGCTCTGGATTCTACAGAACCATAATTAATTGTGTTCCAACCCAGTCTAGTGAGAGAGTGGTAGAAAAGTCCTGAAACTCACCTCTATCTCCCCATCATCAGGAGACTCATTATAATCATTCATTTCATCCATGTCCTGCATGTCTTCATCATCTTCTGAGTCTTCTTCACTATCTTCATCATCCTCATCATCTTCCTCTTCATCCTCGTCATAAGGCTAAGGAAGAAAAATAATAATCACAGACGGCAGTAATGAGGCTGGGAACCCTCCGCTCGATCACAATGTGTCTAGAAGACGGGTCATTCCAGCCACACGAGACCAGACTCCCTGCTCAATGTTAGCTCTTAGTTCATGTCTAGAGGAGGTAAAATCTGTTTTGTTGAAAACTATCAGGAAAGAGCACAGAAACAGATCATATCTAAGATATCAAAGGATTGATGTCAGCTTTCATCATTCATTCATGGTTTAGCATAATGCGTCTCGCCCATACTTAATATTAAAATCCACAAAAACTAAGCACCTTATTTTACTTTTGGTTTTAGGTCACATGACATGAATCTAATTTGTTATAATTTATTATGTAATGCTTTAATGATTTGCATAATATGTTTACTTATCCCTATATTTAACAAATATGTAATTGAGAGGTGTTAAAAATCAAATTAAATATAGGAATCCAACCCTCCTTATCCTGGAACGGATTGCCCTGATTGCCATAACTGACCCATTACAACCAAACCGCCAAGGAAGAAATATTTAAACATTTGTTGCCGCCATAATTCCTCCTAGGCTCCTCCCACTCTGTAACCACACATTAAGCGCACATTGCTTCTGCTCAGGGAGACAGAAAATCATATATCTTTCATAGAGACTGAGAATGGATGTAAATGGATATAAGCTGCCACACTTCCACCAATACAGGCAAACGTTCATACCTCAGATGCCGGCTTGCCGATGGGAACCAAACTGTTGTCCTTCTCAGCTATGCTCTGGAGCTGAAAGATGAAAACATCTTTTAGATTAAGCATTAACAATATTGTATGTGTGGGTGGAGGGTAAATAGCCAGGGTTTTACAAATAACACGGCAGCTCTGGTTTGGATAATCCCATAATGGTAAATGGGTAACAGGCCTTAACAAATAATGTGATCAGTCAGTAATGTGAAAACACACCCTACAAGTGTAACACTGCCAGTTTGTATCAGGTGAGGGTTGCGGAGCAGCAAGCTCTTCCCCCAGCGCAGTTTTAACATTAGAGCCTATCAACGCCTTTCGCATTATCTGACCTGTTTATGCAGAAGGTGCCAATCAGTTACTGAACTGTGAGATTTTATTGGTAGTCTCTTACAGAGCTGTCACACGGACAGCCAATAACCCAAGGACGGAATGCTGCTTGGATGAGTGTCCGTCAGAACACCCGCGGAAGGGACATTTCATAGTGAACTGGCGTTCTGTTTATGTGATTTTGGTGTGAAAACAGTCCTTCTTCATGGATTGTACGCAGCATTGTCAGTAATTTAAGATACATTTATGCAAAAAAAGCTCCCAAGTCAGGAATTCACTTTGAATTCCCAGAAATTCTCATTGGTTAAAGGGACACTGTAGGCACCCAGACCACTTCAGCTCATTGAAGTGGCCTGGGTGCAATAATTACGGTACCTCTGATTGTTAACTCCACCTCTAGCGGCTGTCTAGCAGACAGCCACAAGAAGGACTTTACTTCCTGAATTGAAACAGACCTTCGGTCCAGTATCTGACGCTGGACGTCATCGCTCTCTGCACGAGTACTTCCGTTGCCAGTGAATAATGCTTTCCAATAGGGAAATCCTAATGCGAGCGCGACCATTGCCGCACTTGCGCATTAGGTCTCCCCTGACAGGTGACATCGGGGGAGGAAGAGTGTGGGCAGAGACTGACCCAGCGCCGAGGGACATCGGCGCTGTATAAAGGTAAGCCACTGAAGGGGTTTTAACCCCTTTAGCGCCGCAGGAGTGGGGGGGCACGAGGGACGGGGTCACTGTATGTACCTATAGCGCCAAGAAAATGGCCTTGTTTTCCTGGCACCATAGAATCACTTTAATAACCCTGTCCATGTATGAAACAGATTACACAAAGCAACATGAACGCTTTGTAAAATGCTAATCACAAGCCCAGCCAATCATCAGGTAAATATTACGAGTAGGTTTCCCACCAGGATGGAGATTGACGACCTGTGTTTCAAGATGTACAATCGGAGTCGCTGTCAGGATCAGTGTGGAACATAAACGTGCGGACTATAACAAAATGTATAGAATAGCCGCGACCAGTCCTTAGAGTGCCCGGACTAACGATAGAGGAGTCAGAGAGAATGTCAAGGACAGGAGAGACATGGATAAACGTTATAACAAGTCACGGTCACAGGATTACAGAGATCAGGAGAAGTATACACAAGCAATGCGCTCTTTGTCTACTAGAACTACAACAGGGCAACATGGAGTTGGAGAGGTAAACATAAATCGCCTAATTTGTATTGGTCCATATCATAATGAAATTCCCTATGAGTAATGGACTTAGAAATCCACATTAGAATAACTCTACACGTGATAATTATGCGCCAAATATAGTCTGGCGAATTTGCCATTAGGACTCGAATTCGGCTTCCCACATAACCCCATGGTGCAGGAGCACTCAGCATCGCAGAGAATTCCTGGGGACTCAGGTAGGACACACATGCTCGCTACAGTCGTTGACTCACCCAGGCCTGATGTTGCTGCTCCTGCTGTTGCAATTCATTCTCATCGACACATGGTCTGTCCAGATTAAACCACAAGGACTCTGTGACTTGTGGCAACAGTGACGGGAACAATGTGGACATTCTCTGTGGGTGAGAGGATATAAATTAACAAATGATCTATTGATTGCAGTTTTCATGTTCATTTAACTGATATCTGTCCAAGATCCAATAAATCACCTTGTATTCAGACGGCAGAGGTCTAAACACGGATATTTCAGACACACAACGGAAATGCATACTTCTGTAAGCACAACCGTTTTAATACATTGCCTCGATACATCAGGTTTTCACACAAACTGCCATTTAGTTACACCGGGGCACAAGCACCAATTCTTTTAACATATACCTATACCCAATATTGTGGTGAATGAAAGTGGTTTGATTTATAAACCAAATGTAAATAGCAGTAGAAATGCTAACTGGCTCAGCACAAGGAGAGTAAAGTAAAAAAAACTGCTTGCAACGAGCAAATTCCATCAATTTCATTTTAAAAAAATTCACGAATTAGGAGAATAAGAAGACCAGAGAATTTTAATATCTGGAAAGGTCTCCGAAGATATTGTTGTTATTAAGGTGTGCCACAGGAAGTGAGGGGGGTATAGTGTGAAGGGGGATTAGTCGGTTATCCTTTGCCACCTATTTCAAACAAGGAAACGCTGTGTAATAAGCTTAAAGCACACGGAATCCGTAATAAGGGATTCGCTGGGAACCAAGGATCTGAGCAAATTCAAAGAGGCAGGAACAAACCCCAAGAGATATACACGTCTAATTTGATATAGACTGTGTTCTAACTTTAAAGCATCACTCTAAGTAGAATAACCATCAAGGACCTTGTCCTCACAACCATAAATAAACACATTGTTTTACTGTACGAATCGCTGCCTCCCTGGGCTGCCAGAGGTCTCCAACCTCTCCTTCGCGCCTCACGTTTAGTCAATTGTCTAATCATGCCACTTCCATCTCAAAAACATGGCATCTATCCACCCCTATCGAACGCAAGATGAGGCCAAAGTGCTGGTCCAGGCGGTGTCCTCTCTCTCGCCTTGACTACAGCAATTCATGTCTTAGAGGTCTTAACGTGTTCCCTACTTGCACCGTTACAGTCAATAATGAATGAGGCGACGAGGCTCATCTTCCTGTCGGCCTCTGTCAGTCCCTGCATTGGCTTCCTGTAAGATTTAGACCTGGTGCTTGCGTACAAAACGCTTCTCCTACCTACCTATCCTCACTGATAAACAAGTATGTCCCTGCCTAAGACCGACATCTATGCTCTGTCCGTATTCACGCCACCTTCAAGACTTCTTTCCCTATTCCGTTAGACGCTCACCCAGTCTCATGCCTTCAAATATAATTGAAAACTCACTTCTACAAGAAAACATATCAATTTAACTGTTAATAGCTTTCCCTCCCCGCACCAATTTCTCCCCTGTAACCGAGTCACCCAATAAACTAACCTTTCCCCATCCATGTAATACATCCTACTCTTACCTCCCCTTTAACAATGCCCCCACAACCTCCCTGAGATCCATTACCTGTCAATCATTCATATAACGTCTGTCACCCCCTCCCCGGGCTCCATTACCTGCCAATCATTCATATAACGTCTGTCACCCCCTCCCTGAGCTCCATTACCTGTCAATCATTCATATAACGTCTGTCACCCCCTCTCTGAGCTCCATTACCTGTCAATCATTCATATAACGTCTGTCACCCCCTCCCTGAGCTCCATTACCTGTCAATCATTCATATAACGTCTGTCACCCCCTCCCTGAGCTCCATTACCTGTCAATCATTCATATAACGTCTGTCACCCCCTCCCTGAGCTCCATTACCTGTCAATCATTCATATAACGTCTGTCACCCCCTAGCTGAGCTCCATTACCTGTCAATCATTCATATAACGTCTGTCACCCCCTCCCTGGGCTCCATTACCTGTCAATCATTCATATAACGTCTGTCACCCCCTCCCTGAGCTCCATTACCTGTCAATCATTCATATAACGTCTGTCACCCCCCCCCCCAGCTCCATTACCTGTCAATCATTCATATAACGTCTGTCACCCCCTCCCTGGGCTCCATTACCTGTCAATCATTCATATAACGTCTGTCAACCCCTCCCCGGGCTCCATTACCTGTCAATCATTCATATAACGTCTGTCACCCCCTCCCTGGGCTCCATTACCTGTCAATCATTCATATAACGTCTGTCACCCCCTCCCTGAGCTCCATTACCTGTCAATCATTCATATAACGTCTGTCACCCCCTCCCTGAGCTCCATTACCTGTCAATCATTCATATAACGTCTGTCACCCCCTCCCTGGGCTCCATTACCTGTCAATCATTCATATAACGTCTATCACCCCCTTCCCGGGCTCCATTACCTGTCAATCATTCATATAACGTCTGTCACCCCCTCCCTGGGCTCCATTACCTGTCAATCATTCATATAACGTCTGTCACCCCCTCCCTGGGCTCCATTACCTGTCAATCATTCATATAACGTCTGTCAACCCCTCCCCGGGCTCCATTACCTGTCAATCATTCATATAACGTCTGTCACCCCCTCCCAGGGCTCCATTACCTGTCAATCATTCATATAACGTCTGTCACCCCCTCCCCGGGCTCCATTACCTGTCAATCATTCATATAACGTCTGTCACCCCCTCCCTGAGCTCCATTACCTGTCAATCATTCATATAACGTCTGTCAACCCCTCCCCGGGCTCCATTACCTGTCAATCATTCATATAACGTCTGTCACCCCCCCCCCAGCTCCATTACCTGTCAATCATTCATATAACGTCTGTCACCCCCTCCCTGGGCTCCATTACCTGTCAATCATTCATATAACGCCTGTCACCCCCTCCCTGGGCTCCATTACCTGTCAATCATTCATATAACGTCTGTCAACCCCTCCCCGGGCTCCATTACCTGTCAATCATTCATATAACGTCTGTCACCCCCTCCCAGGGCTCCATTACCTGTCAATCATTCATATAACGTCTGTCACCCCCTCCCTGAGCTCCATTACCTGTCAATCATTCATATAACGTCTGTCAACCCCTCCCCGGGCTCCATTACCTGTCAATCATTCATATAACGTCTGTCACCCCCTCCCTGAGCTCCATTACCTGTCAATCATTCATATAACGTCTGTCACCCCCTCTCTGAGCTCCATTACCTGTCAATCATTCATATAACGTCTGTCACCCCCTCCCTGAGCTCCATTACCTGTCAATCATTCATATAACATCTGTCACCCCTTCCCTGAGCTCCATTACCTGTCAATCATTCATATAACGCCTGTCACCCCCTCCCTGAGCTCCATTACCTGTCAATCATTCATATAACGTCTGTCACCCCCTAGCTGAGCTCCATTACCTGTCAATCATTCATATAACGTCTGTCACCCCCTCCCAGGGCTCCATTACCTGTCAATCATTCATATAACGTCTGTCACCCCCTCCCCGGGCTCCATTACCTGTCAATCATTCATATAACGTCTGTCACCCCCTCCCTGAGCTCCATTACCTGTCAATCATTCATATAACGTCTGTCAACCCCTCCCCGGGCTCCATTACCTGTCAATCATTCATATAACGTCTGTCAACCCCTCCCTGAGCTCCATTACCTGTCAATCATTCATATAACGTCTGTCACCCCCTCCCTGAGCTCCATTACCTGTCAATCATTCATATAACGTCTGTCACCCCCTCTCTGAGCTCCATTACCTGTCAATCATTCATATAACGTCTGTCACCCCCTCCCTGAGCTCCATTACCTGTCAATCATTCATATAACATCTGTCACCCCTTCCCTGAGCTCCATTACCTGTCAATCATTCATATAACGCCTGTCACCCCCTCCCTGAGCTCCATTACCTGTCAATCATTCATATAACGTCTGTCACCCCCTAGCTGAGCTCCATTACCTGTCAATCATTCATATAACGTCTGTCACCCCCTCCCTGGGCTCCATTACCTGTCAATCATTCATATAACGTCTGTCACCCCCTCCCTGAGCTCCATTACCTGTCAATCATTCATATAACGTCTGTCACCCCCCCCCAGCTCCATTACCTGTCAATCATTCATATAACGTCTGTCACCCCCTCCCTGGGCTCCATTACCTGTCAATCATTCATATAACGTCTGTCAACCCCTCCCCGGGCTCCATTACCTGTCAATCATTCATATAACGTCTGTCACCCCCTCCCTGGGCTCCATTACCTGTCAATCATTCATATAACGTCTGTCACCCCCTCCCTGAGCTCCATTACCTGTCAATCATTCATATAACGTCTGTCACCCCCTCCCTGAGCTCCATTACCTGTCAATCATTCATATAACGTCTGTCACCCCCTCCCTGGGCTCCATTACCTGTCAATCATTCATATAACGTCTATCACCCCCTTCCCGGGCTCCATTACCTGTCAATCATTCATATAACGTCTGTCACCCCCTCCCTGGGCTCCATTACCTGTCAATCATTCATATAACGTCTGTCACCCCCTCCCTGGGCTCCATTACCTGTCAATCATTCATATAACGTCTGTCAACCCCTCCCCGGGCTCCATTACCTGTCAATCATTCATATAACGTCTGTCACCCCCTCCCAGGGCTCCATTACCTGTCAATCATTCATATAACGTCTGTCACCCCCTCCCCGGGCTCCATTACCTGTCAATCATTCATATAACGTCTGTCACCCCCTCCCAGGGCTCCATTACCTGTCAATCATTCATATAACGTCTGTCACCCCCTCCCCGGGCTCCATTACCTGTCAATCATTCATATAACGTCTGTCACCCCCTCCCTGAGCTCCATTACCTGTCAATCATTCATATAACGTCTGTCACCCCCTCCCTGGGCTCCATTACCTGTCAATCATTCATATAACGTCTGTCACCCCCTCCCTGGGCTCCATTACCTGTCAATCATTCATATAACGTCTGTCAACCCCTCCCCGGGCTCCATTACCTGTCAATCATTCATATAACGTCTGTCACCCCCTCCCAGGGCTCCATTACCTGTCAATCATTCATATAACGTCTGTCAACCCCTCCCCGGGCTCCATTACCTGTCAATCATTCATATAACGTCTGTCACCCCCTCCCTGAGCTCCATTACCTGTCAATCATTCATATAACGTCTGTCAACCCCTCCCCGGGCTCCATTACCTGTCAATCATTCATATAACGTCTGTCACCCCCTCCCTGAGCTCCATTACCTGTCAATCATTCATATAACGTCTGTCACCCCCTCCCTGAGCTCCATTACCTGTCAATCATTCATATAACGTCTGTCACCCCCTCTCTGAGCTCCATTACCTGTCAATCATTCATATAACGTCTGTCACCCCCTCCCTGAGCTCCATTACCTGTCAATCATTCATATAACATCTGTCACCCCTTCCCTGAGCTCCATTACCTGTCAATCATTCATATAACGCCTGTCACCCCCTCCCTGAGCTCCATTACCTGTCAATCATTCATATAACGTCTGTCACCCCCTAGCTGAGCTCCATTACCTGTCAATCATTCATATAACGTCTGTCACCCCCTCCCAGGGCTCCATTACCTGTCAATCATTCATATAACGTCTGTCACCCCCTCCCCGGGCTCCATTACCTGTCAATCATTCATATAACGTCTGTCACCCCCTCCCTGAGCTCCATTACCTGTCAATCATTCATATAACGTCTGTCAACCCCTCCCCGGGCTCCATTACCTGTCAATCATTCATATAACGTCTGTCAACCCCTCCCTGAGCTCCATTACCTGTCAATCATTCATATAACGTCTGTCACCCCCTCCCTGAGCTCCATTACCTGTCAATCATTCATATAACGTCTGTCACCCCCTCTCTGAGCTCCATTACCTGTCAATCATTCATATAACGTCTGTCACCCCCTCCCTGAGCTCCATTACCTGTCAATCATTCATATAACATCTGTCACCCCTTCCCTGAGCTCCATTACCTGTCAATCATTCATATAACGCCTGTCACCCCCTCCCTGAGCTCCATTACCTGTCAATCATTCATATAACGTCTGTCACCCCCTAGCTGAGCTCCATTACCTGTCAATCATTCATATAACGTCTGTCACCCCCTCCCTGGGCTCCATTACCTGTCAATCATTCATATAACGTCTGTCACCCCCTCCCTGAGCTCCATTACCTGTCAATCATTCATATAACGTCTGTCACCCCCCCCCCAGCTCCATTACCTGTCAATCATTCATATAACGTCTGTCACCCCCTCCCTGGGCTCCATTACCTGTCAATCATTCATATAACGTCTGTCAACCCCTCCCCGGGCTCCATTACCTGTCAATCATTCATATAACGTCTGTCACCCCCTCCCTGGGCTCCATTACCTGTCAATCATTCATATAACGTCTGTCACCCCCTCCCTGAGCTCCATTACCTGTCAATCATTCATATAACGTCTGTCACCCCCTCCCTGAGCTCCATTACCTGTCAATCATTCATATAACGTCTGTCACCCCCTCCCTGGGCTCCATTACCTGTCAATCATTCATATAACGTCTATCACCCCCTTCCCGGGCTCCATTACCTGTCAATCATTCATATAACGTCTGTCACCCCCTCCCTGGGCTCCATTACCTGTCAATCATTCATATAACGTCTGTCACCCCCTCCCTGGGCTCCATTACCTGTCAATCATTCATATAACGTCTGTCAACCCCTCCCCGGGCTCCATTACCTGTCAATCATTCATATAACGTCTGTCACCCCCTCCCAGGGCTCCATTACCTGTCAATCATTCATATAACGTCTGTCACCCCCTCCCCGGGCTCCATTACCTGTCAATCATTCATATAACGTCTGTCACCCCCTCCCTGAGCTCCATTACCTGTCAATCATTCATATAACGTCTGTCAACCCCTCCCCGGGCTCCATTACCTGTCAATTATTCCTATAACGTCTGTCACCCCCCCCCCCCCAGCTCCATTACCTGTCAATCATTCATATAACGTCTGTCACCCCCTCCCTGGGCTCCATTACCTGTCAATCATTCATATAACGTCTGTCACCCCCTCCCTGGGCTCCATTACCTGTCAATCATTCATATAACGTCTGTCACCCCCTCCCCGGGCTCCATTACCTGTCAATCATTCATATAACGTCTGTCACCCCCTCCCTGAGCTCCATTACCTGTCAATCATTCATATAACGTCTGTCAACCCCTCCCCGGGCTCCATTACCTGTCAATCATTCATATAACGTCTGTCAACCCCTCCCTGAGCTCCATTACCTGTCAATCATTCATATAACGTCTGTCACCCCCTCCCCGGGCTCCATTACCTGTCAATCATTCATATAACGTCTGTCACCCCCTCCCAGGGCTCCATTACCTGTCAATCATTCATATAACGTCTGTCACCCCCTCCCTGGGCTCCATTACCTGTCAATCATTCATATAACGTCTGTCACCCCCTCCCTGGGCTCCATTACCTGTCAATCATTCATATAACGTCTATCACCCCCTCCCCGGGCTCCATTACCTGTCAATCATTCATATAACGTCTGTCACCCCCTCCCTGGGCTCCATCACCTGTCAATCATTCATATAACGTCTGTCACCCCCTCCCTGAGCTCCATTACCTGTCAATCATTCATATAACGTCTGTCACCCCCTCCCTGAGCTCCATTACCTGTCAATCATTCATATAACGTCTGTCACCCCCTCCCTGGGCTCCATTACCTGTCAATCAGTCGCTGAGCTCGAACCGTTTCCCGCAGCACAGACAGACACGCTCTGCCTCTAGTAAGATGGCGGCCTGCACCCGCTTCCTGCCATAGAGAGCCCCCTGCTACAGAGCGTCTCCCGTCTCTATGGTTTCACAATGATGTAAGTCCCCCAGGCAGCTCCAGCCGCACGGCATGCTGGGAAGGCTACACCCAACATGGCAGGAGACTTGAAAAGAGTCCTGAGCGCCTGGATGGAGGAGTGGGTCGGAGTGCAGTCTGCCTGCTGGGAGCAACAGTGAGGAGCCCCACAGTGTCCCCTGGCTGAGGGTATATGTCTCTATTAATACTGTGTGTAGCACTCTATCCTACTCCCACCCCCAGTCACTAACCTGCCCCCACCCCCAGGGCACTAACCTGCCCCCACCCCATTCACCAACCTGCCACCAACCTGCCCCCACCCCAGTCACTAACCTGCCCCCACCCCATTCACCAACCTGCCACCAACCTGCCCCCACCCCAGTCACTAACCTGCCCCCACCCCATTCACCAACCTGCCACCAACCTGCCCCCACCCCAGTCACTAACCTGCCCCCACCCCATTCACCAACCTGCCACCAACCTGCCCCCACCCCAGTCACTAACCTGCCCCCACCCCAGTCACTAACCTGCCCCCACCCCCAGGTCACTAACCTGCCCCCACCCCCAGGTCACTAACCTGCCCCCACCCCCAGGTCACTAACCTGCCCCCACCCCCAGGTCACTAACCTGCCCCCAGTCACTATCACTAACCTGCCCCCAGTCACTATCACTAACCTGCCCCCAGTCACTATCACTAACCTGCCCCCAGTCACTATCACTAACCAGCCCCCAGTCACTTACCTGCCCCCACCCCCTGTCACTATTACTAACCTGCCCCCACCCCCTGTCACTATTACTAACCTGCCCCCACCCATGTCACTATCACTAACCTGCCCCCACCCCTGTCACTATCACTAACCTGCCCCCACCCCTGTCACTATCACTAACCTGCCCCCACCCCTGTCACTATCACTAACCTGCCCCCACCCCTGTCACTATCACTAACCTGCCCCCACCCCTGTCACTATCACTAACCTGCCCCCACCCCCAGTCACTAACCTGCCCCCACCCCCAGTCACTAACCTGCCCCCACCCCCAGTCACTATCACTAACCTGCCCCCACCCCCAGTCACTAACCTGCCCCCGACCCCCAGTCACTAACCTGCCCCCGACCCCCAGTCACTAACCTGCCCCCGACCCCCAGTCACTAACCTGCCCCCGACCCCCAGTCACTAACCTGCCCCCGACCCCCAGTCACTAACCTGCCCCCGACCCCCAGTCACTAACCTGCCCCCGACCCCCAGTCACTAACCTGCCCCCGACCCCCAGTCACTAACCTGCCCCCGACCCCCAGTCACTAACCTGCCCCCGACCCCCAGTCACTAACCTGCCCCCGACCCCCAGTCACTAACCTGCCCCCGACCCCCAGTCACTAACCTGCCCCCGACCCCCAGTCACTAACCTGCCCCCGACCCCCAGTCACTAACCTGCCCCCGACCCCCAGTCACTAACCTGCCCCCGACCCCCAGTCACTAACCTGCCCCCGACCCCCAGTCACTAACCTGCCCCCGACCCCCAGTCACTAACCTGCCCCCGACCCCCAGTCACTAACCTGCCCCCGACCCCCAGTCACTAACCTGCCCCCGACCCCCAGTCACTAACCTGCCCCCGACCCCCAGTCACTAACCTGGCCCCGACCCCCAGTCACTAACCTGGCCCCGACCCCCAGTCACTAACCTGGCCCCGACCCCCAGTCACTAACCTGGCCCCGACCCCCAGTCACTAACCTGGCCCCGACCCCCAGTCACTAACCTGGCCCCGACCCCCAGTCACTAACCTGGCCCCGACCCCCAGTCACTAACCTGGCCCCGACCCCCAGTCACTAACCTGGCCCCGACCCCCAGTCACTAACCTGCCCCCGACCCCCAGTCACTAACCTGCCCCCGACCCCCAGTCACTAACCTGCCCCCGACCCCCAGTCACTAACCTGCCCCCGACCCCCAGTCACTAACCTGCCCCCACCCCCAGTCACTAACCTGCCCCCGACCCCAGTCACTATCCCGAACCTGTCCCCACCCTCTTTCATTATCATTAACAAGCCCACATGTTCTGTCACTATCGCTAGTATCTCTTTCACTCTTATTATTAGCTTATCTCACCAGTATGAGTATCTCTTTCACTATTGTTATTAGCCTGTCAGCTTGTACCTCAGTGGGATACTTTTTGTGCTGGTGGTTTTTCACCTTTCCTGTCATTAGTAACAGGCACTAAATCACCATCACTGATGCAGCCTATGCCATCACTAGTAATACCACAAGCCTTCTCGTACTATGAATCCCCCCCCGGCCCCCCTTGTATTGTGACAGTCATTGATGCTTAACTAATCTGTTTTTTTGGGGGGGAGGGGAGGGGGTTGGGTACCTATTCTTTTACAGGTGACCTTTTACTAATATCAATTTTTGTTTTTCTCTCTCTTTTTCCCCCCTAAATTAAAATGTTAAATAGACTTCTCCTTCCCACCCCTGCATTACCTCTGCCAAATAGGCTTCATGCAGCCATATTCACCTATCAATTCACCTTTCTCTGTTATTTCTTACCTATCTTGCTGTGATTTCTCATATTGTTGCGTCCTTCTGCCTTAACATAGCGCTCCTCTCCCCTTCTATCAAGTATTCTCTCCATATTTCTCCATCTTTCTCTCCACGTGCTTCTCCTTTATTTAATTCGGCACCCTTTATCTAAGGGTTCTCCTGCCCCTTATAAGTCCACCTGTAGCTCCTGGGGCTGCAGGGATGTCATTGAATCTCTCAACACGGGCGACAGCGATACCACCCCCCATCCTGTCCTTATCATCTGCCAGCCAGGAGCGCAGGAGGAGGAGACTGCACACGTGAGAGATGGAAGATGATGGAAAGAAAGGCAGAAAGGTAAGAACCTGCCAACAAGCCATTGGAAAATCAGGATATAACAAGGCCAGATGCCATGTTTCTAATGAATGTTTGCTCATTTAGAGGTCAACTATAGTCTGAGAGTAAACAGTTCAATGGATTTTAGCTCTCTAATAACGTCATCAGGATTAGGTAAACATTGCATATTTGACACAATCTCAGGGTCCCCCAGGCATCCTTGGCCTGTCCCCTCTCTTGCCTTATTGCTATTGCGGAAGTTACATATGCCGATTTAGCGATTTCAAGTTTTTCTAAGTTTGGGAGGTTTGATTGGCTGAGAGACGACACCAGTAGTTGTACCAAACACAGTGGGATGTAATAGGATGTATTGGTCCAGGTTTTTAGAGAACCCTTTTTTTTTTTTTTTTTTTTTTTTTTAGTGCATAAACATATATCAGACAAGCTTGAGGTACCCAATGGCAATCCTCAGGCATAACATTCCGCCGTACATTAGGGTAGAGAAGACATGCACAATTTTTTTAATAGAGGGTGTACATACCTATGTGTGAGCTGTATAGCTATGCAAACATGCTAGGCTAGGTAATGTATCGGTAAACCTGCTGAACTACGTATAGACAAGTATTGCTGGCTATAGGGACACAGCGCTTGTTGCCAGAGATTAGGCTTGCCTGTAGTGCTTCCTTTTTTTTTCTTTTTTTTTTTGTGTGTGTGTGTTTAAAAAAAAATAAAAAAAAAAAAAAATTAAAATATTGCAGAATCGGCTAAGGTTGGGATGATAATGATAAGTTCAATACGCTCACCCTCTATGATTGTTTCTAATATTGAATGGTTTGTGTAGATGATAAGTAAGTAAAGCTTGGTAGCAGTGGGCATGCTGGGCTTTGAGATCCCTGTTTTACTCAAAAGGTTTGTCAGAAACTGATGAGAATGCACCCAGTGAATCTTTACATCGTAATGAACTGTAGTGGTTATGGTGCTCATAATGTCTCTTTTAAAGGGACGTTTTGTAAAACGCGTGCTGTGTAACTTTCCATTAGATGGCTAATGGTTTGCACGGTTAATGAGCGTGAATCCGTGTCCTGTGAAAACTGGGCAAATATTGCAACGTGGATCAGTCATTGCAGGGACTGAGCCGTACAGGCCACAAAGGGTTAATACATTGTTAGTACAGTAAAACCACTTACCCTCTCAGGGAACGAGGACATTCCACCTCCAACCAGGAAAGCAGTGTATCTACGTGTGTAGCTCTCTATGGATAGTGTAATTCTATCTATATATACAATGTCAGTGTAATGCTCAGCATGGCTTACCAACCCTGGCACCAACAATACGTCCTCCGTGGTGAACTATAGCTGCATATTACAGACCCCTGCTACTGTCTCTACTTCTCCAAGTTGTATCAGCTACTCTTTCCTGCCTCCATATTGACTCTCCTTTCGGGTTTACAGTATTTATTCACTCCTCTCCACGTCAGATCTTTCTTATCCCAGTATGAATGTCAGCCCCTGCTATCTGTCTTCCACACCGTGTCCTCTGTCCAGGTGAATCCCCTTCCCAAGTGGGCTTTCTTAGGGGGCTTTTATGGTGCTTGCTTGATGTGAGTGGTGCTTTGTGTTTACTCTGCCCACCCAGGTTTCAGTTGGCAGAGCGTGTCTTCTACAAAACACATTTTTAACTTTTTTTTGGTTTACAAACTGTGGCAGCGATGGCCAAGTCTGAATGTCTCTGATCTGAAGGATTCACCTTTCAGACTGCATTGACCACCTGGTAGTGTGTAGAGTGTAACCCCAAACCAGTTCAACTGGCGCCCGATCAGATCCTGTCACTCGATACACAGTATGAATTTCACTTCAATGCAGTATGGTTATTCTGTTAGCTCTCTTAGGTGTCTGACCTCCACAATGGAAGGTTGTTCTGAGGCTTACTTCCCCAGAGTCGAGTGTCTGAGTGTTCTCTGCTGTGCGAGTCATGGCAGGATCTTGTTTAGTTACTAGTCTCTGGAGTAAACACAAGATGCTCCAGGAAGTAGGAATGATACCATCAGGCCTCTACCCCTGCCATCCATGTTGGAAATGGCGAATCTCAACTAGAGGAAGCATGAAGAACAAATTACAATTTAAACTCTCCAGTTTCTATGCTTATTATTCTCCATTTGGCCTTTTAGCAGGACTCCCAAACTTCATGATACTCTGTCTGAACTATTTGCTCACCCTGTAGATGGCTATCTCAGCACACCTGCTATCTTTAAATTACAGTTCCTGTGGTGTTCAGCTACGCTGGCTGTGCATGCTGGGTAATCTAGCACCAATATTCTTGGGGCACCAAGGTTAGACATTTGCGTTATAGTGTGTATACCCAGTATCATACTGTCCTCCACTGTCTCTTACGTTGCAGAATTACATTTAAAGCAGTCCTGTTCCCTGCTGTCAATTACAGATAGATTTGGCCACTCTTTCAGCCGATCAATGTCACTCCACTAATTCATTGAATCCTAGAATCCCCAACCGCCTGTCAGTGTGTGTTTCGCTCCAATGGTTCTTTGCTGTACAAGTTCCCTGACGGTATGGTAAACTCCTTGCAGATCATGTATACAGCTTTGCCATAGATCAAATGGCACTTTAATAGACTGTGTTGCTACCAGTCCTTAAATGTTTACTGATTCGAGATTTGTTGGTTCATCACTCTGCAGCCGATTCATTCATAAAAAGAGGTCCCTGTGAAAGACAAGAATGCACAATCCGGTTTCTATCTTCACGGCCAGTTGTAGAATAACTTCCTTCTGGAACATGGTTCAATGAGGGGGCGAGCACCTTGTAGATAGGTGCAAGAATTGTCACAAGTGTATTGAATTTTCCTTCTAAACCTTGGAAACCAACTGCCCTTTATTTATTTTGGTTGTAAAAAGCCACTGCTTGTTTTTAATTTTGTTAATTTGAAGTCTGCTTTATAAGTCGTTTAGTGCTCTATACGTAAAATCATTACACAAATCCAGAGTCCTAATCATGGATAACGAGATGAAGGCTGAACAAAACACAAAGTGATTTATGGTAAATGAGCAGAATTCAATACAAAGTCACCCGTGGAATAATCACACGTTTATGCAATCTATAAAACATGCAAAATATCCCCTCCTGCGAACATAGGGGGTTGAAACAGAGAAACAAGGAATAGAATATATTGTGCAGTATGTCCGTATAGAATAGATGAGCATATCAATAAATGGACACTTACATACCGAGCAGTCAATGGGGTGAACTGAAAGCAGATTTGGTAAATTTTGTCCAAAATAGCCAGAGATTGGATGTAAGGAAGCTAGAATATCTCTGGTGTTTGTCTAAATTTAGTATGCTGGATTTTACATTCACCGTATTTCACAGTTTGGTAAATAGGCCTATTAGTCTTTGAAACTCAAGCGAGGGCCCTCTTCTCATTAATGCTAATGGCTATTGTCCATATTTGGCCTCTAGAGGGGGATAGAGACCTGTGACACAGCAGCAATGTATTTTGTGCAGCTTGTATTATTATTATTTATAAAGTGCCAACAAATTCCGTAGTGCTGTACAAGAGGTGGCCGATCTGAACGCACAGGAACAGCGGGTGTTCAGGGCCCTGCTCAAACCAGTTTACATTCTAGAGGGGGTGAGGTAAAGGTATTCACTGTTGGATATATTGTGGTTGACTGCCCCTAACAATAAAACCTTTATTCAATTGTTATTAATGTGTAGTGCTATTGTAACATCCTTCGTGGACCCTCTGTAATCCAGCCCCTTAGTGTATCCATCTCCGTTCAGTTCATTTGAGCAAATTGCTTACTGCCTTTATTTAATCCCCCACTCCCATCACCCTTATCCCTTCCACGACTCATTCCACCCAATTTTATTCAGACTGGTACTAAGGTTTTCTATACTTTGTTAATTTTTATTGTCCTGTACGGTTTTTTTTTAATTGAGAAGGAGAGAGAAAACCCTTTAGCTACAAAGGGTAATGCATAAAACCCCTTGTAATGATTGGTGTTTCTCTTATAGGGTGATCCTTTGTACCGATATCCTTCCCCCATAAGATGATCTGTATCCCATGGGTATTAAATACCGCTAATGAACTACGACAAGTGCTAATGGGATTTGGAGTTTGCTCAGTGTCCCGTATTTAATACCCGACACCCTTTTTGACACAGAGAGAGGAGCGCAGGGCGGGCAGCACAGTAATCACAAAGTAAAACTCCCAGATCTCAAAATGACTACACCATCAGACAAAAATCTATAGCGTGAATTAAAACCCACTTTGTGGTTTGGGGTCCTTTCTCAGACCTCACTTCCTTCTGCTCCTTTTTGTTTCTCAGTTGTTTTTCTCTGAGATCTTCTTTCCATGGCAAGAGCCAAAACCTCTTCAAAACAGGATACTGGAACCTGTGGGGTGTGGACCGAATCCCTCCTTCCTACCGGACACGCCGTAACATGGTGGCTGAGCACAATACTTAAATCCTGGCTGAGTATTGTGGGAAATGCAGTCCACAGACATCCACTACCCCAGATCAGAGCTATTGTTGGAATTTAGCTCCCAGCACCCTCAGCCAGCCCTCCCTATAAAGGCTGCTATAGAGCCTTCTTTCCTCCTCCCCATTTGATTCCTAGTTTTCCAATTAACTACAGTGAAAATAAGCAAAAAGTAAATGCTGGGATAGAGAGTGAGTGGTTGGGCGCTCTGAACGCTTCCAGTGGTATTTCTCTTTAACGTCCTGTGTATTTCCTGGTTTTTTTTTTTAGGCTAAGTTTAGATCTCCAAAGAAGCCGGTCGGTGAAGCCTTGATAAGATTACTCTGTGTATCTATTTATGGAACGTTCCAATCATGGAACGCTGGCCATCATGTCTGGTTCAGCAGCCGTGTAGTATCACATCCATGACTGCCCGTCAGCGCTGCGTCAAAATGGCTTAACTGGGTCATTCTGAGAGGAGATTTATTAAACCGTGTAGCTATCAGCGATGTGCAATTTGTTTCCATGGTGATTGCCCAATTCTTAGAATTGTATTACCAAAATTTACAATATTCCTTGTATACCCCATTCTGCCAAATTCTTCACCGCCACCCCACCCTTCCAGGGCTCTATATATTCAATGTCCCTAGGACTGAGAAGATCTGTTATATTTGATCTGTCAGCATGCCCCTGCCCCTAGGAGCTTACAATCTATATTTAATGCCGTGACACTATATGTAAAATTCTTCATTACTTGAACTCCTGGGTTTCACTCTGATTGTCCTGCTTCTGACGGCATCAATCTGTGTGTTTAACAATAGGTGACCTTGAGCAGGGTGTACCCACATGTATACAGTATATCGCCACACGCCTTTTTATATGCCAGATTGTTAATGTTTTGTTGTAATATGAGAGGGGACTAGGGGTTTGTGCTTGAGACATTTCCGCAATCTTTCGGTTTTGCATCCTCTGGCGTAGAAATGGTTAAACATACAATGATTGGTGCGGTCTTGGAATGGCTGCCAGTAAGGGTTAAATATACATCTATTTCTGATCCATCTCCAATCATCACTAATCATGTTCTATGTCTCTGCAAACCAGGACATTTCTATTATTAACCATCCATGCTCTGTCATTTCATGTGCTTTCGTAAATCCGGGAAGTGGTAACTTTTATTCATTTTGTGTGCCCTCTCACCTGGAAGCTGTGTGTATATTGGGGTACTGGTTGCACTGGGAGGTGGGCCTATTGCTGTGTATATATTGTGGTACTGGTTGCACTGGGAGGTGGCTGTGTATATATGGTATATTATGGTACAGACACTGTATATTGTGGTACTGGTTGTACTGGGAGGTGGCTGTGTATATATGGTATATTATGGTACAGTCACTGTATATTGTGGTACTGGTTGTACTGGGAGGTGGCTGTGTGTATATTGGGGTACAGACACTGTATATTGTGGTACAGGTTGCACTGGGAGGTGGCTGTGTATATATGGTATATTGGGGTACAGGTTGTACTGGGAGGTGGCTGTGTATATATGCTATATTGTGGTACTGGTTGCACTGGGAGCTGGCTGTGCATGTGGTGTTTTTGTATTTCTGTCTGGTGTTAATGGATAAATTGTGGAATATTCTGAGATCTTGTCCCATGGCAGCCAGCCGCGACGGCAGTCTTTTATCAGCTGGTCATTTCCTTCTCCTGTCAGGGTGGAGCTGGATTTTTGCCCAAATTTCCCTGAGGAATTCTAGCTGGCCTTGTTGGATCCTGGGATTGGCCTTTCCTTTACTCACTGTGATTGGGAGTGCCTCTAATGGGGTCTACCTTCGCCTGTTTTTGGATATTATCTGCTGAGGGAGTCTCTCTGTGCCTGTCTCTGGATATTATCTGCTGAGGGGGTCACTCTGTGCCTGTCTCTGGATATTATCTGCGGAGGGGGTCACTCTGTGCCTGTCTCTGGATATTATCTGCTGAGGGAGTCTCTCTGTGCCTGTCTCTGGATATTATCTGCTGAGGGGGTCACTCTGTGCCTGTCTCTGGATATTATCTGCTGAGGGGGTCACTCTGTGCCTGTCTCTGGATATTATCTGCTGAGGGGGTCACTCTGTGCCTGTCTCTGGATATTATCTGCTGAGGGGGTCTCTCTGTGCCTGTCTCTGGATATTATCTGCTGAGGGGGTCACTCTGTGCCTGTCTCTGGATATTATCTGCTGAGGGGGTCAGTCTGTGCCTGTCTCTGGATATTATCTGCTGAGGGGGTCACTCTGTGCCTGTCTCTGGATATTATCTGCTGAGGGGGTCACTCTGTGCCTGTCTCTGGATATTATCTGCTGAGGGAGTCTCTCTGTGCCTGTCTCTGGATATTATCTGCTGAGGGGGTCACTCTGTGCCTGTCTCTGGATATTATCTGCTGAGGGAGTCTCTCTGTGCCTGTCTCTGGATATTATGTGCTGAGGGGGTCACTCTGTGCCTGTCTGTGGATATTATCTGCTGAGGGGGTCACTCTGTGCCTGTCTCTGGATATTATCTGCCGAGGGGGTCACTCTGTGCCTGTCTCTGGATATTACTGCTGAGGGGGTCTCTCTGTGCCTGTCTCTGGATATTATCTGCCGAGGGAGTCTCTCTGTGCCTGTCTCTGGATATTATCTGCTGAGGGGGTCTCTCTGTGCATGTCTCTGGATATTATGTGCTGAGGGGGTCTCTCTGTGCCTGTCTATGGATATTATCTGCTGAGGGGGTCTCTCTGTGCCTGTCTATGGATATTATCTGCTGAGGGGGTCTCTCTGTGCCTGTCTATGGATATTATCTGCTGAGGGGGTCACTCTGTGCCTGTCTCTGGATATTATCTGCTGAGGGGGTCTCTCTGTGCCTGTCTCTGGATATTATCTGCTGAGGGGGTCTCTCTGTGCCTGTCTCTGGATATTATCTGCTGAGGGGGTCACTCTGTGCCTGTCTCTGGATATTATCTGCTGAGGGGGTCTCTCTGTGCCTGTCTCTGGATATTATCTGCTGAGGGGGTCACTCTGTGCCTGTCTCTGGATATTATCTGCTGAGGGGGTCACTCTGTGCCTGTCTCTGGATATTATCTGCTGAGGGGGTCTCTCTGTGCCTGTCTCTGGATATTATCTGCTGTTGGGGTCTCTGTGTGTACCTGTCTATGAATATTTAAAGTCTGCTGAGGGGGTCTCTCTGTGTGCCTGTCTCTGGATATTTAATGTTTGCTGAGGGGTTCTCTCTGTCTGACATCGATCGCTATCCCGAACCTCTTGGGCCATAACGCTGTATAATGCCTGCAGCCCACGTCATGGTAGGTTATTCAGCAGCTTATTATTATGTCATTATTTATATAGCGCCAACAAAGAGCATCAGAGGTGGGAGTATGGACAGAAGTTAGTCCTAAGTCTTCAGCAGAGCGTGAGGGCGTAGACAGGACATACTTGTGTATTAGGGAGGATAGATAGGTGGGAGCAGCATTATGTGGAGATTTGAAAGCAAGAACCAGAAGTTTAAATTGAGCTCTATATCTTACAGGAAGCCAATGTAGGGACTGACAGAGGGGTGAGGCATGGGAGGTGCGGGCGGACAGGAAGATGAGCCTCGCTGCTGCATTCATTAAGGACTGTAATGTTAGTGACATTATGTGACCGTTGGGAGCACGTAAGACCACTGAGAAGCGGCTTACAGTAGTCAAGGTGAGAAAGGACAATGGAATGGACCAGCAACTTAGTCGCATCTGGCGTTAGGTAGGGTCGGATGCGCGCAATGTTTTTGAGATGGAAATAACAGGATTTGGCGATACACTGAACATGAGGCATGAGGGAGAGGTCAGAGTCAAAGAGAACACCTAGGCAGCGAGCCTGCGTGGTGGAGCTGATGGTAGCACCGTTGACTTAGAGGAAGACAGACACAGGAGTAACAACACTTGAGGGAGGAAAGACCAGAATTTCTGTTTGGGTCAAGTTTAGTTTAAGGAAGTGGCAGCCATCCAGTTAGAAATAGCAAAGAGGCAGTCAGAGACACTAGTCAAGAGGGACAGGGAGAGATCAGGAGAGGACAGATTTGAGTGTCATCTGCATAGAAAGGATATTGGAAGCCAAAGGAGCTAATGAGTTTACCAAGGGACGCAGTATAGATGGAGAACAGTAGGGGACCAAGGACTGAACCTTGGGGACACCAACAGAGAGGAGTTGGGGAGAAGAAGCCGAGACAGAGAGAGCACTGGGAGAGGTAGGAGGAGCACCAGGAGAGAGCAATATCTTGTAGATCGATATTGCGGAGGATGAGAAGAAGCTGTTGATGATCAACAGTGTCAAAAGCCGCAGACAGGTCAAGGAGAATTAGGATAGAGTAGTAGATAGACCACAAGATTTTGCAGCAAGTAGATCATTGGATACTTTGGTCAGTGCCGTTTGCACAGCGTGCTTAGCGCGGAAATCAGACTGAAGCGGGTCTGGCAGAGAGTTGGACTCGAGGAAGTCTGTCAATCTCGCATACACAATTCTTTCAAGGATCTTGGACGCAAAAGGCAGTAGCGAGATAGGACGGTAGGTGGATGGGGAGTTAGGGTCATGGTTGGGCTTCTTTGGAATTGTGGTTACAGTTGCATGTTTGGAGGGCGATAGAAATATGCCAGAGGGGAGAGAGAGATTGCGAATTTTAGTGAGAGGTGCAGAAAGAGAAGAAGACAGAGTACAGGTGATATGCGAGGAAATTAGATCGAGGGAGTGAGGTTAGGGGAAGAAGAAAGATGAGCGATCTCTTTCCTGATTGTAGAGATCTTGGTCAGTGAAGTGAGTTGCAAAGTCTGAGGCGGTCAAGTTAGTAGGTGGAGGAGGAGCAACAGGGCGAAGACGAGCGTTGGGTTTGCGGGAGAGTGTGGTTATGAGGGTATTGAAGTAATTTACTTTTGCAGAGGAAAGAACCAAGCTTTATGAGCGCAGCATAAATTTATAATGGAGAAAGTCAGACGCACAGTGAGACTTTCTCCAGCAGCGTTCTGAAGCATTTTTGGAGCTTGTATAGATATATTGTGTCTTTATATTAATGATAAAGAATACATATCTGGAATAGAACAGGATGAACAATAAGTGTCAAGTGCTGATAGTAAAAAAAGGTAACGGCAGTAGTTACTTGGAATAACCTTCCAGCTGGGGTGGTTGGAGCAAACACAAGTAAAACATTCCAGGAACCTGAACAAAGGATCCGTCAGTGGTTGTTTGGGGAATCCGATAATTCTCTCTGTGGACCTCAAGGATAAAGAGTTAACCCTGTGTATCTGCTGTTTGCATTAATCTTTCTAACTCCCTAAACCAGAGCGGTTAATCCCCCTGTGTATTGTGTGTGTGTGTGTGTGTGTGTGTGTGTGTGCGCGCCACCTCTTAGCTCCGACAATCCTGCCTGATTAGCGTCTCTCTCAAATCGCCCAATCGGGATGGATTAATTCATTGACATGTTTACTGGCAATTCTCTTTAAGATTATAAATCCTTTTAGTAATTGTTTTGTTTCTGTGTTTGTGAAAGAGGCCTGACGTGTAACTCTTGTGTTAAACACCCTGGCTTGTTCTCTGACTCCGGCTAGCCGTATTGGTATAGCGCTCACACATGGATTGCTCCCGCATATACCGCATTTTACCATTGGACAAGTGCACTATTTCTTTATTTGTTATAGTCACAGAAACATTTAAAAAAAAAACAAAAAAAACTTTCAAACTTGCATGTGGTGGAGTTTCCCAGGACTGTAATCCTGTTTGTTTGTCATTTGTCTACTGATCCTCTCAATAGTGATAATGGCGCAAGCTCTGCATTGTGATCCACTGCACAGTAGGATAAAGCCATAGTATGTTTATTAAGTAGCATTGTACACGACGGATCGTTTGATGTTGTGTTTTTTTTATTAAAACGTCCAATGCATGGAGTCCGAGCATTAATACCACATGCAATCACCGTGTCAATTTTCCATCTCTGCATTTTCTGAGCTGGCTTGTTTTGAAAGCTATTTGTTTTGGTGTAAAATGAGGAGTTATCCATAGTGTATCAGTAGATCACTTCACAAGCAAAGCTACCTTGCAAGAGGTCGGCAAAATAACTGCTCTCTCTATCCGTGCATCTGTGTACTTCACTATTGTAAAGGTGTCATTTTACGTTTAAAATTGTGCACCAAGGACATTAATTATCCCTCTGTGTTGTGTGTCTCAGGAGTAGTATTGTGTGTGTGTGTGTGTGTGTGTGTGTGTGAGGGAGGGCTTGAGTTAAATTAAAAGAAAACTGGGTACTAGGCGCCAAATTAAGCTCTCTCCCTGGGTGCATGCTATTAAGTAGCAATGGCCACATACTGCTTTTGAGGCCTGGTTCACGCCCCTTGTGTTTCATGGGCCCCTGGACATTGCCTAGGTTTTCCCAACAGTTAAAGGGGCACTGTAAGCACTATAAATATTCATCAGAGGTGCCTGACACTGTCCCTACATTACTTCTCTTTTTAAACCGTTTTCACATGAAGTAAGGGCCACACACAACCAAACCCCTACTGGAGGGGTGGCTAAGGCAGAGGGTACACACTTCCTTCGAGCCATACCAATTCATACCAGCAATGGGCACTGTAATAGGCTGAATGCGGTCAGCTGACATTCTCACCCAATCAGTCATCAATTGCTTTAAGGTTAATGCTTCCTCATTAGTCTGAGCAGGACAGAGGGGATGATGGGCTTTTGGGGACTCTTGTTTAGCATTATAAATGGTTTAATGCTGAATGGCAGGAGGGCGCCAGGGACTCTAGACACTATAACCACTTTATTGAGATGAAGACGTGACCGTGACTACAGTGTCCCTTTAACTTAACTCTTGAGTTTAGCTGTATTTCCCAGGCTGACATTTATTTTCAGTTTGCGATGTAGCAGACACCTATGTATGAGGAAGTTGTGGTCACCCTCTTTCCTGCCTGCGTTTTCGCTGAGAGCGAAGTCTAGTGGCGCACCATTGAATGTAGACAAGACGCTCCAGGCGCGTGGTATATCTGTACAGAAACACTTTGTCCTGGATTTGCAGATGGATGGAGAGGTAGGGGCAGTAAGATTTTAAGATTTAGCCATTTGTTTGCCAGAATAATGTGTGTTACTTCCCACAGACCAGGTATTCAGTTAAAACATGGGCAACTTTAAAGCTGCAAGTATACCTCTTGGACACTACTTGGTTAAAGGGCTAAACTTTATGTATTTGGCAGTAGTAAGCTTGTAGTATGTTTTTAGATTAAGGACCATATATCATCCTGAATCCTCCTTGAGATTTGTCATGCGTTGCAGCGTGTCCACTGTGTTCATTGTGTCACTCGTGGCATAACCAACCTGTAAGAATTTTACAATCCTTGTAATGCTCGTCTGGGCTGTAACTCCTTGCTGATTTGCAGGCAGGGTTCTTCACAGGCTAAGTACTGTTCGCATTGTGTGTCTCACAGGCATCAATAAATAACTAAATGGGATTTCTTTGCTGTCCTTTATTGCTCTTGCCTTGGTGTGTTAGTGTGTGTGGCCATTAGCTGATACTAGTTATATTGTATTGTTTAATGATTCTCTTTATAATCCTGAGAATTTCTCTTAATCGATGGCGTTCAGCACTGGTCTAGGCCCCAGGTCTGCCTGTTTGAATAGAAGGGGGCAGTGCAACTCTTATGTGAGCTTTTTGTATACATTGATCCAATGTGACGGAACACCTCATCAGGTCTTTTAATATACAGGCGATTCTAATAATCACAGTGCGGATATGTGGATATTAATATACAGGCGATTCTAATAATCACAGTGCGGATATGTGGATATTAATATACAGGCGATTCTAATAATCACAGTGCGGATATGTGGATATTAATATACAGGCGATTCTAATAATCACAGTGCGGATATGTGGATATTAATATACAGGCGATTCTAATAATCACAGTGCGGATATGTGGATATTAATATACAGGCGATTCTAATAATCACAGTGCGGATATGTGGATATTAATATACAGGCGATTCTAATAATCACAGTGCGGATATGTGGATATTAATATACAGGCGATTTTAATAATCACAGTGCGGATATGTGGATATTAATATACAGGCGATTCTAATAATCACAGTGCGGATATGTGGATATTAATATACAGGCGATTCTAATAATCACAGTGCGGATATGTGGATATTAATATACAGGCGATTCTAATAATCACAGTGCGGATATGTGGATATTAATATACAGGCGATTCTAATAATCACAGTGCGGATATGTGGATATTAATATACAGGCGATTCTAATAATCACAGTGCGGATATGTGGATATTAATATACAGGCGATTTTAATAATCACAGTGCGGATATGTGGATATTAATATGCAGGCGATTCTAATAATCACAGTGCGGACATGTGGATATTAATATACAGGCGATTCTAATACTCACAGTGCGGACATGTGGATATTAATATACAGGCGATTCTAATAATCACAGTGCGGACATGTGGATATTAATATACAGGCGATTCTAATAATCACAGTGCGGATATGTGGATATTAATATAGAAATACACAGAGTACAGGCGATTCTAATAATCACAGTGCGGATATGTGGATATTAATATACAGGCGATTCTAATAATCACAGTGTGGATATTAATATACAGGCGATTCTAATAATCACAGTGCGGACATGTGGATAAAGAGACAGGGACTTATTGATGCTATAGTTGGGACATCATAAACCCTTTTAAACTGTGATAAACTGAGTAATTCCTCCTAACCAAGCACCAGGGGTGGCGTGTGGGACTGATGCACACCATGTGGTGTAACCACCAACCACAACAGATAAAGGGAAAGGGCCAGGGACATAAGTCAAATCTAGAAAGCTTTATATAAATGGCATTTCTGTATAAACATCCACATATTATCAGCCACGAAGAAATGATCACAAAAATCGTGGCTGAGAAGGCCTGTCCGCGTCTCCCAATACAGCATGGAGGGCGTTCGCCAGCGCAGTTTAATTCATTTTCAACAGCTTTTTAGTGAAACTGCTTGGTGTTCTAAATATGTTTTTATTTTTTTATGTGAGATAATGGGAAATGTGGCCATGGCCTCTTCTTGCAATCTAAAGAAGGGGGAGGGGGGGGGGGGGGAGAATCTCAAGACATCTTCTGCTATTTATTTTAGACAAATTATTATAGTGTCAGTGGTGTCTGTAGTAATGAAGCGGTCATAATGTGGCCTAACATTTTCAGTGCCAATTCCTCCCCTCCCCCCCCACTCTTATGGAGACCAACTTGGAGTGCCCCTTGATAGCTACATGGTGTCAGATCCAAATGGAGTTACATGTACGCTGTGTGTTTCGTCTTTCTATATTTTCATTAGAAATGGCTGTTGTTAAGTTAATAAAATCCCACCGCCCATGCTAAAATGTATTTTGCTTTGTTTCTTTGCCAGCAGCCTGGAATTGTGTCACCGTTCAAAAGGGTTTTCCTGAAAGGCGAGAAGGGGCGCGACAAGAAGGCCCAGGAGAAGGTGACCGAGCGCCGGCCGCTTCACACAGTGTCCCTGTCGCAGAGCGATCATCGTGTCGAGCCTGATGTGCTGCTAAATGATTACATTGAGAAGGAAGTCAAGGTACCAGATAAAGTCGTTATAAGCCGTGTACATTATTAGTGTGACTTTTAATGCAATATATATATATATATAAGCCGTGTACGTTATTAGTGTGACTTTTAATGCAATATATATATATATATATATATATATATATATATATATATATATATATATATATATATATAATTCTATAGATAGATATAGAAATACCACATTACAAGCTCTGTGTAAGGAGATTGACTGGGTGCACGTAAACTTTACCATAATCCAGGTGCAATCACTGGACTTTTAAATGGAACAGAACAATTTAACAAATTGCTTGACATTGTGTGTGTTTTATATAATTCTTATTATTTTCTTTATGTAAACCAAAGTTAACGCTGTCTTTTAGCAGATTCACTAACCCTATTACGCAGATCTTTGTTCATTTGATTCTTGTGTTTTACTTTAGTATCTGGGACAGCTGTCCTCCATTCCGGGTTCCCTCAATCCTTCCAGTCGGACAGAAATCCTGCAGCTGCTGGACAGTGCTAAGGTAAGATGTCTGCTTGTCCAGCCGGACATGCAACACATAGTCTGCCCTTGATATTATCCCACACTTTTGCAAGCCCTCCCCTTTAGCCCCGCCCACATGTTCTGTGACTGTCCAATCACAGGCTTCCCAATGCAGCTCTATGAGAAGTCTTTGCAACGCAGGTGCTCTGGGAAAAGGCAGCTTCTTAAATTTATCTCCATCGAGCGAAACAATCCGGAAGTCACGGGACCAGTTATCTAAAAGCCAGAGGGGAGGGTGTAACAAGGTGAATTTATAAAAGTTCACATTTCTATTGAAATCTGCAAATTTTTGTAAAAAAATGAAAAGTGTGAAAAAAACACTTCACACACAAAGCATTTCAGCACGTAAACTGCTCCAGGGTCCAGAGTGTCCCTTTACCCCAGTCCTCTTCTCTTTTTGCTAGTTTTCATTGATCCCAGTGTCTTGCCAGAGACCCTTTTGGTTGATTTCTGCCCTCTTTGGAGGCTGTTTTTCAATTAACCTTGCTCTCTTGTTTGACCTCAGTACCTTCGGAAGTGCTCTACTTTTGCTATTCTTCCTCTCTTTAGAGGCTTCACCAACTCCCAGCCCAGCTCAGCCAGGAACATGACGCAGTGATCAGCCTGTCTGCGTACAACGTCAAGGTGGTTTGGAGAGATGGAGAGGACATAATACTCAGGGTTCCCATCCACGACATTGCAGCCGTCTCGTACGTCCGGGATGACTGCATGCACTTGGTGCTTCTAAAAACAGGTAAAACCATAAATAAATAAAGGTGTTCCCAGTGGAAGTGTAATTATAATATACAAATACTCTTGGCCAACATCGGTGGAATTGCAAATAAAATGCAAGGACCTGTAGTGTTTTAGTTGTGATTGACAACCCACAGGCCTGTACATTTAAAAATGATGTGGTCATACAAAAAATTGATATCTAAAATTGTTTCTAAAAATTGTATTTCATTAGGTATTAAAGGGACACTCTTGGCACCCAGACTACTTCAGCTAATTCAAGTGGTCTGGGTGTAGTGTCCCTTTTGCACAGTGCTGCAGTGCGGGGCACAAGGGAGGGGGGAGGCAAAGGAGCTATAGTGCCAGGAATACAGCTTTGTATTCCTAGCACTACGGTATCCCTTTAAATATAATTTTTATTCTATTTATTTATTTTATACAAAGGCAGGCTGATGCAAAGTGCTACACCTTGATAACCTTTTTAGAAGAGGACCTATAAATGAAAACAACACGTTTTACGTTGGATTGAAATATTACAGTGACCTTTCTTTATTACGATGTTTAGCGCAGGACCCTGGGATCTCACCAAGTCAGAGCCTATCTGCTGAAAGTGGCAAATTGTTGACATCTGGTTCACTCTCGGAGTGTGGCACGGCGCCAGTGGAAGCTTGCTGCCTTGTTATTTTGGCTACTGAGAACAAAGTAAGTAGGATTTTTATTGTGTGGTGGGTTTTCTTCTTATTGTGTTTTAACTGGAAATGGTGTCCATTTGTCTACGTGGGTTCTGGAAGACGTCTTGTTTATAAATCAGGCAACGTTTTGGTGTTTTTTTTTTTTTTCTCCCCCCACATGTCACATCTTGTTCTGTCAATTAGGCTGCAGCAGAGGAACTCTGCCTCCTTCTGGGCCAGGTCTTCCAAATTGTTTACACAGAATCCACTATCGACTTCCTGGACCGAGCGATATTCGATGGAGCCTCCACGCCAACTAGACACATGTCGCTACACAGTGGTGCGTTCACAAATCCTGATTCAGGGCTCGCGTCAGTGTACACTTGGTTTGAAACTGACAACCCTACCTCAAGCACAGGTTCCTAATCCGGATTCATTTTCATTTGTCTTATATGTGTTAAAATCTGAGCATTTCCTCTTCATCATAACTCCCATAGCACATGCTTTTTTACTCAACAACCTGTTACTACACTACACCATGTCTATCTACCCCACTATCTGTTACTACACCATGTCTATCTACCCCACTATCTGTTACTACACCATGTCTATCTACCCCACTATCTGTTACTACACCATGTCTATCTACCCCACCATCTGTTACTACACCATGTCTCCCTACACCACTATCTGTTACTACACCATGTCTACCAACCCCGCTATCTGTTACTACACCACGTCTTCCAACCCCACTATCTGTTACTACACCACGTCTTCCAACCCCACTATCTGTTACTACACCACGTCTTCCAACCCCACTATCTGTTACTACACCACGTCTTCCAACCCCACTATCTGTTACTACACCACGTCTTACATCCCCACTATCTGTTACTACACCATGTCTATCTACCCCACTATCTGTTACCACACCATGTCTATCTACCCCACCATCTGTTACCACACCATGTCTATCTACCCCACCATCTGTTACTACACCATGTCTCCCTACACCACTATCTGTTACTACACCATGTCTACCAACCCCACTATCTGTTACTACACCACGTCTTCCAACCCCACTATCTGTTACTACACCACGTCTTCCAACCCCTCTATCTGTTACTACACCACGTCTTCCAACCCCACTATCTGTTACTACACCACGTCTTCCAACCCCACTATCTGTTACTACACCACGTCTTCCATCCCCACTATCTGTTACTACACCACGTCTTCCAACCCCACTATCTGTTACTACACCACGTCTTCCAACCCCACTATCTGTTACTACACCACGTCTTACATCCCCACTATCTGTTACTACACCATGTCTATCTACCCCACTATCTGTTACTACACCACGTCTTCCAACCCCACTATCTGTTACTACACCACGTCTTCCATCCCCACTATCTTTTACTACAGCACGTCTTCCATCCCCACTATCTGTTACTACACCATGTCTACCTACACCACTATCTGTTACTACAGCACGTCTACCTACCCCACTATCTGTTACTACACCACGTCTTCCAACCCCACTATCTGCTACTACACCATGTCTATCTACCCCACTATCTGTTACTACACCACGTCTTCCAACCCCACTATCTGTTACTACACCATGTCTATCTACCCCACTATCTGTTACTACACCATGTCTATCTACACCACTATCTGTTACTACACCACGTCTTCCAACCCCACTATCTGTTACTACACCACGTCTTCCAACCCCACTATCTGTTACTACACCACGTCTTCCATCCCCACTATCTGTTACTACACCACGTCTTCCATCCCCACTATCTGTTACTACACCACGTCTTACATCCCCACTATCTGTTACTACACCATGTCTATCTACCCCACTATCTGTTAACACACCATGTCTATCTACCCCACCATCTGTTACTACACCATGTCTCCCTACACCACTATCTGTTACTACACCATGTCTACCAACCCCACTATCTGTTACTACACCACGTCTTCCAACCCCACTATCTGTTACTACACCACGTCTTCCAACCCCACTATCTGTTACTACACCACGTCTTCCAACCCCACTATCTGTTACTACACCACGTCTTCCAACCCCACTATCTGTTACTACACCACGTCTTCCAACCCCACTATCTGTTACTACACCACGTCTTCCAACCCCACTATCTGTTACTACACCACGTCTTCCAACCCCACTATCTGTTACTACACCACGTCTTCCAACCCCACTATCTGTTACTACACCACGTCTTACATCCCCACTATCTGTTACTACACCATGTCTATCTACCCCACTATCTGTTACTACACCACGTCTTCCAACCCCACTATCTGTTACTACACCACGTCTTCCATCCCCACTATCTTTTACTACAGCACGTCTTCCATCCCCACTATCTGTTACTACACCATGTCTACCTACACCACTATCTGTTACTACAGCACGTCTACCTACCCCACTATCTGTTACTACACCACGTCTTCCAACCCCACTATCTGCTACTACACCATGTCTTCCAACCCCACTATCTGTTACTACACCACGTCTTCCAACCCCACTATCTGTTACTACACCATGTCTATCTACCCCACTATCTGTTACTACACCATGTCTATCTACACCACTATCTGTTACTACACCACGTCTTCCAACCCCACTATCTGTTACTACACCACGTCTTCCAACCCCACTATCTGTTACTACACCACGTCTTCCATCCCCACTATCTGTTACTACACCACGTCTTCCATCCCCACTATCTGTTACTACACCACGTCTTCCATCCCCACTATCTGTTACTACACCACGTCTTGCAACCCCACTATCTGTTACTACACCATGTCTACCTACTCCACTATCTGTTACTACACCATGTCTACCTACTCCACTATCTGTTACTACACCATGTCTACCTACTCCACTATCTGTTACTACACCATGTTTATCTACACCACTATCTGTTACTACACCATGTCTATCTACACCACTATCTGTTACTACACCACGTCTTCCATCCCCACTATCTGTTACTACACCACGTCTTCCAACCCCACTATCTGTTACTACACCACGTCTTCCCACCCCACTATCTGTTACTACACCACGTCTTCCAACCCCACTATCTGTTACTACACCACGTCTTCCAACCCCACTATCTGTTACTACACCACGTCTTACATCCCCACTATCTGTTACTACACCATGTCTACCAACCCCACTATCTGTTACTACACCACGTCTTCCATCCCCACTATCTGTTACTACACCACGTCTTCCATCCCCACTATCTGTTACTACACCACGTCTTGCAACCCCACTATCTGTTACTACACCATGTCTACCTACACCACTATCTGTTACTACACCACGTCTTCCAACCCCACTATCTGTTACTACAGCACGTCTTCCAACCCCACTATCTGTTACTACACCACGTCTTCCATCCCCACTATCTGTTACTACACCACGTCTTCCATCCCCACTATCTGTTACTACACCACGTCTTCCATCCCCACTATCTGTTACTACACCACGTCTTCCATCCCCACTATCTGTTACTACACCACGTCTTCCAACCCCACTATCTGTTACTACACCACGTCTTCCAACCCCACTATCTGTTACTACACCACGTCTTCCAACCCCACTATCTGTTACTACACCACGTCTTCCAACCCCACTATCTGTTACTACACCACGTCTTCCAACCCCACTATCTGTTACTACACCACGTCTTCCAACCCCACTATCTGTTACTACACCACGTCTTCCAACCCCACTATCTGTTACTACACCATGTCTACCAACCCCACTATCTGTTACTACACCACGTCTTCCAACCCCACTATCTGTTACTACAGCACGTCTTCCAACCCCACTATCTGTTACTACACCACGTCTTCCAACCCCACTATCTGTTACTACACCATGTCTACCAACCCCACTATCTGTTACTACACCACGTCTTCCAACCCCACTATCTGTTACTACACCACGTCTTCCAACCCCACTATCTGTTACTACACCATGTCTTCCATCCCCACTATCTGTTACTACACCACGTCTTCCAACCCCACTATCTGTTACTACAGCACGTCTACCAACCCCACTATCTGTTACTACACTAAATGTCTTCATCTTGCACATGCGACTTGCTCTGTTTCTGCACATTTCAGTCCTGACCCGCTTATCACTCCTCACTCATTCTTCCATGATTTTGCTGTTTACTCCAGGGTCCCTTACATCCGTATCTCACTGCTTTTACCCTCTAGGCCTATGAGATTATACAAGAGACCTTTTTTATTTTGCTGATAAAGAGACTTGAAGTCCACCAATCTTACATGTGAAATAACCAGCTCATTTTGTAACCCGATTTCCAGATGATTCTTCTAACAAGGTAGACGTGAAGGAAGCGTACGACTTAGATGCCAGTCCATTGTAAGTGTTTTATTGTCATTTTCATTCAGTAAGGGAAATCTAACAACATAATCTTGTATTTGTCCTCCTTTCCTATAGTTGGTATAAAAAGCTTAGATTGGTCGGTTTTATTGGTAGGTGTAACGGACCGTTTCACTTACAAGAGGATAAAACCCAGTTTAGGCGATATCCCCCTTTCCAGATGCACAGGCAGCTACTGCAAACACCATTCTCCCGACTGGAACCACACGAACTCTGGAATCAGCTGAACAGGAAAAGCATACCATCCGCTTACACTCCTGGCAGTCAGCATACAATCCAATTCCCCCAAAGAACGAGACGACACATCGCTTTGAGGGTTAAGCAAGACTCTGGACTGGCTCATCCAGCCTGGCTTTTATTTCCAACTCACACATACAGGCCACACCCAGGGGGAGGCATAAAAGAACCAATGACATAGATGTTACCTCCCACACATCCCCTCCCCTTAGTGTGACACATAATCCCATTATGCATACAGTGTAAAATATACTTTTACACAACTTTCATAACTTTAAAACCATACATCACATTCACATAAAAATACATATCCACAATCAATCCATTCAGGGGAACAACATATTAAAAAATGGCATGAATCCGACCAGGGGTTCAAAAGTTACTAAAAGTATCTTTTGTCCCTCCTGTCTGGCAGAAAAACATCCCCACAATGCACCCAGGTTTCCTCCCTTCTGCCCTGGAGTTAATTGGAGAAGTAATCCAATTATCCAGGACTAGAGGCAGACTCCATTAACCACATGGTTGCAAAACGACATAAAACACTTTAAAATACATAAAGTCACATTTATACATAACACACAGACATTTCACCTATCCCCAGATAGCTGGGATCTGCGCGCACAAAACTACCGAATAGCGCGCAGATCCTACTCACACAGTACAATTGCCATGGAGCTAAAGTCTTTCCCATAGTCTTTCATTAATGAATAGGCTCCATGGTCTGGCTATCTGGGGTATCACATTCCCATAAAGTCTGGTCCATATTCCAAAGGCAAGAGGCGGGCAATCAGCCCCCTCCAAGGACACGTGGCGAGGTCGGTTTCGCCACACTTCTCCCCTTTACCCCCCAGACTAACAGGGTACTTGACCTCCTGCCGGTCAGTGCCCTTGTTAGTCCAGCAGCCCACCCACAAGACAGAAACAGCAGTACAGCCCACCCACAATAAACCATTACTACACCTGGGTAAGGGAGAATCTTGTCCATGTCCAGGTGCCTTACCACGGCTGTGTGGGGGACTGGTAGGCTGCCTTGGTGGGTTGCTGAGGGTGCAGAGACCAGCGGTACTCTGTCCTGGTGCCAGCACTACCCCGGGAGTAGCCTGGTTGGAGCCTGGTTGCTGGAGATTGACTGTCTCCACTTTGGATATATCGCTCTGTGGCTGGGGGACAGGACCGACCGTCCCTACCCCTTGTGCTGTAAGTGCAGAGACTACGGTCCCATCTGCACAGTTGTGGGGCTTAACATCTCCCCTGGGTGGGTTAGGCTGCCATTGGAGAGAGGGTGTAACAAGCTCCTCTCTCTGGACGGTGAACTGCCGCTGGGGAGAGGGGTTAGCAGGCTCCTCTCCCTGCCACTCTCTCTGCTGGTGGAAAGGGAGACCAGCTGTCTCCCCTTTCATTCTCTTGTCCTGCTGCTGGGGTGCGAGACTGACTGTCTCTGCTCCCTGGGGTACAAACTGCCGCTGGGGAGGATGGACGACACCATCAGCTCCCTGGGGTACACACTGCCGCTGGGGAGGAAGGACGACACCTTCGGCTCCCTGGGTTACACACTGCCGCTGAGGAGGACGGACGACACCATCAGCTCCCTGGGACACACACTGCTGCTGGGGAGGATGGACGACACCATCAGCTCCCTGGGGTACACACTGCCGCTGGGGAGGAAGGACGACACCTTCGGCTCCCTGAGACACACACTGCCGCTGGGGAGGGAGGACGCTGCTCTCCTCTCCCTTCACTTCACACTGCCTTCCTGGCATATCACTTTGCTGCTGGGGGGCAGGAACAACAACCTCTGCCCCCTGTAACTCAGCCTGCTGCTGGGGGGGGAGGACGACACCATCCGCTCCCTGGGTTACACACTGCCGCTGGGGAGGATGGACGACACCATCAGCTCCCTGGGGTACACACTGCCGCTGGGGAGGAAGGACGACACCTTCGGCTCCCTGAGACACACACTGCCGCTGGGGAGGATGGACGACACCATCAGCTCCCTGGGGTACACACTGCCGCTGGGGAGGAAGGACGACACCTTTGGCTCCCTGAGACACACACTGCCGCTGGGGAGGGAGGACGCTGCTCTCCTCTCCCTTCACTTCACACTGCCTTCCTGGCATATCACTTTGCTGCTGGGGGGCAGGAACAACAACCTCTTCCCCCTGTAACTCAGCCTGCCGCTGGGGGGGGAGGACGACACCATCCGCTCCCTGGGTTACACACTGCCGCTGGGGAGGAAGGACGGCACCTTCTGCTCCCTGGGGGACACACTGCCGCTGGGGAGGATGGACGACACCATCAGCTCCCTGGGGTACTGCTGGTTGCTGTTGTGAAGGAGGACCGGTTGTCTCTTCCCAGGCTTCAATGATGAGTCGCAGGTAATCCCCCTCCAGGTTCCATTCCTTGGCAACCAAATACTGTAGGTCTGCCTCGAGGTCAATAGCGCTAGGGAGACCCAGCATGTCCGCTCGGTCGTAGTACAGGTCCCAAAAACGAGAGTCGGTCATTTTCCCAAAGTCCTCATTGTCATTATTATCCCAAAATCGGCCACAGCCAGTGTACTCTCCGCCTTCTGGGAACTCATACTCCGCCATCTCGGGGACACACTGAGCTGCGTACCATTGTATCGCCTGGTATGCGTCGTCTAGCGCCCGTTCTGCATATACTAGAATCTCGAGTCTAGTCACCCACTTTTCCTCGGCCTGTGTTCTCAGGAGGGGCCTCCGCTCTGCCATTCGAGCCAGGATTCGCTGCCTTCTGCTGCGGCGCTGACCCCCTCGCGAATACTGTACTTCCTCTAGGGCCTCGTTCCACAACCCGGCTCTGACCACCTCTCTGTACATCAACATGTTCTCCTCTGAGACTTCTCCAGACTCCGGGACGTAAAAGTTCAATCTAACTTGAAACTCCTCCTCCATTTTCTGAGTTCCTTTGTAGATAGGGTCGCTGTACGGGTACTAGCGTTGCCCTCAATTTGTAATCCCGGAATGGTGTTGTCTGTAGCTGTCCCTCTGGTTGTAGGAACGATCCCGCCGCTTGCCACCAATTGTAACGGACCATTTCACTTACAAGAGGATAAAACCCAGTTTAGGCGATATCCCCCTTTCCAGATGCACAGGCAGCTACTGCAAACACCACTCTCCCGACTGGAACCACACGAACTCTGGAATCAGCTGAACAGGAAAAGCATACCATCCGCTTACACTCCTGGCAGTCAGCATACAATCCAATTCCCCCAAAGAACGAGACGACACATCGCTTTGAGGGTTAAGCAGGAACTCTGGACTGGCTCATCCAGCCTGGCTTTTATTTCCAACTCACACATACAGGCCACACCCAGGGGGAGGCATAAAAGAACCAATGACATAGATGTTACCTCCCACACATCCCCTCCCCTTAGTGTGACACATAATCCCATTATGCATACAGTGTAAAATATACTTTTACACAACTTTCATAACTTTAAAACCATACATCACATTCACATAAAAATACATATCCACAATCAATCCATTCAGGGGAACAACATATTAAAAAATGGCATGAATCCGACCAGGGGTTCAAAAGTTACTAAAAGTATCTTTTGTCCCTCCTGTCTGGCAGAAAAACATCCCCACAATGCACCCAGGTTTCCTCCCTTCTGCCCTGGAGTTAATTGGAGAAGTAATCAAATTATCCAGGACTAGAGGCAGACTCCATTAACCACATGGTTGCAAAACGACATAAAACACTTTAAAATACATAAAGTCACATTTATACATAACACACAGACATTTCACCTATCCCCAGATAGCTGGGATCTGCGCGCACAAAACTACCGAATAGCGCGCAGATCCTACTCACACGGTACAATTGCCATGGAGCTAAAGTCTTTCCCATAGTCTTTCATTAATGAATAGGCTCCATGGTATGGCTATCTGGGGTATCACATTCCCATAAAGTCTGGTCCATAGTCCAAAGGCAAGAGGCGGGCAATCAGCCCCCTCCAAGGACACGTGGCGAGGTCGGTTTCGCCACAGTAGGTGTATGTGTAGCGGTTTTATTGGTAGGTGTATGTGTAGCGGTTTTATTGGTGGGTGTATGTGTAGCGGTTTTATTGGTGGGTGTATGTGTAGCGGTTTTATTGGTGGGTGTATGTGTAGCGGTTTTATTGGTGGGTGTATGTGTAGCGGTTTTATTGGTGGGTGTATGTGTAGCGGTTTTATTGGGCAGGAAATCTGACTGAATATTGAAGGATTTAATATTAACAGAATGAACTCCCTGACGGCAGTGTGTCATTCGTTGCAAAAAAAAAAACTCATTCTGCCAGGATAGACCTCCTCACCTCCATGTTGTAACACTGTCATTCCCTTTCAGTTGTTTCCAGGATCCTGCAGACACCGATGGCAGCTCCCCATCTTCCCTGTCCAATCTCCATTCACCTCATAACAAGACCCCCAGCGAGGGCGAACTAAGTGCCACAGCGGCAGAGCTTCTGCAAGACTACATGATGACTGTATGAAACCCTCCCACTCTCTATTTCTAAAGTTTAATCCATTTGTAAGAGCCTACATACATGCTAACATACAGCAAGAAAACTGCCTGGAACAGGGTTCTCCTGCCCTCTTCCCGTCACTCAATCCTTCGTGTAGATCTCTAATTGAAGAACTGATTAACAGATGGAGGGACCATATTTTTAAGTAGAAATATTTCAAAATGTATACATATGCTAGCACAATCTACATGTGATTTTATATACCCATGAGCTACCTGTGTTTTAGCGGGTTTATCAGCACAGTCTGAGGAAGGTTTGAAAGACACTGCTGCCACCCTGGGATTAATTTACCTGAGCTACAGCAGGTAATTCAGCCCTGGGATTCATTTACCTGCGCTACAGCAGGTAATTCAGCCCTGGGATTCATTTACCTGAGCTACAGCAGGTAATTCGGCCCTGTGATTAATTTACCTGAGCTACAGCAGGTAATTCAGCCCTGGGATTCATTTACCTGAGCTACAGCAGGTAATTCGGCCCTGTGATTAATTTACCTGAGCTACAGCAGGTCATTCGGCCCTGGGATTCATTTACCTGAGCTACAGCAGGTAATTCAGCCCTGTGATTAATTTACCTGAGCTACAGCAGGTAATTCGGCCCTGGGATTAATTTACCTGAGCTACAGCCGGTAATTCAGCCCTGGGATTCATTTACCTGAGCTACAGCAGGTCATTCAGCCCTGGGATTAATTTACCTGAGCTACAGCAGGTAATTCGGCCCTGAGATTCATTTACCTGAGCTACAGCAGGTAATTCGGCCCTGGGATTCATTTACCTGAGCTACAGCAGGTAATTCAGCCCTGGGATTTATTTACCTGAGCTACAGCAGGTAATTCGGCCCTGAGATTCATTTACCTGAGCTACAGCAGGTAATTCAGCCCTGGTATTTATTTACCTGAGCTACAGCAGGTAATTCGGCCCTGAGATTCATTTACCTGAGCTACAGCAGGTAATTCAGCCCTGGGATTCATTTACCTGAGCTACAGCAGGTAATTCGGCCCTGAGATTAATTTACCTGAGCTACAGCAGGTAATTCGTTCCTGGGATTCATTTACCTGAGCTACAGCAGGTCATTCAGCCCTGGGATTAATTTACCTGAGCTACAGCAGGTAATTCGGCCCTGAGATTCATTTACCTGAGCTACAGCAGGTAATTCGGCCCTGGGATTCATTTACCTGAGCTACAGCAGGTAATTCAGCCCTGGGATTTATTTACCTGGGCTACAGCAGGTAATTCGGCCCTGGGATTCATTTACCTGAGCTACAGCAGGTAATTCGGCCCTGGGATTCATTTACCTGAGCTACAGCAGGTAATTCAGTCCTGGGATTAATTTACCTGAGCTACAGCAGGTAATTCGGCCCTGGGATTCATTTACCTGAGCTACAGCAGGTAATTCAGCCCTGGGATTCATTTATCTGAGCTACAGCAGGTAATTCAGCCCTGGGATTTATTTACCTGGGCTACAGCAGGTAATTCGGCCCTGGGATTCATTTACCTGAGCTACAGCAGGTAATTCGGCCCTGGGATTCATTTACCTGAGCTACAGCAGGTAATTCAGTCCTGGGATTAATTTACCTGAGCTACAGCAGGTAATTCAGTCCTGGGATTAATTTACCTGAGCTACAGCAGGTAATTCGGCCCTGGGATTCATTTACCTGAGCTACAGCAGGTAATTCAGCCCTGGGATTCATTTATCTGAGCTACAGCAGGTAATTCAGCCCCGGGATTTATTTACCTGGGCTACAGCAGGTAATTCGGCCCTGGGATTCATTTACCTGGGCTACAGCAGGTAATTCAGCCCTGGGATTCATTTACCTGAGCTACAGCAGGTAATTCGGCCCTGGGATTCATTTACCTGGGCTACAGCAGGTAATTCGGCCCTGGGATTCATTTACCTGAGCTACAGCAGGTAATTCGGCCCTGGGATTCATTTACCTGAGCTACAGCAGGTAATTCGGCCCTGGGATTCATTTACCTGAGCTACAGCAGGTAATTCGGCCCTGGGATTCATTTACCTGAGCTACAGCAGGTAATTCAGTCCTGGGATTAATTTACCTGAGCTACAGCAGGTAATTCGGCCCTGGGATTCATTTACCTGAGCTACAGCAGGTAATTCGGCCCTGGGATTCATTTACCTGAGCTACAGCAGGTAATTCGGCCCTGGGATTAATTTACCTGAGCTACAGCAGGTAATTCAGCCCTGGGATTCATTTATCTGAGCTACAGCAGGTAATTCAGCCCTGGGATTCATTTATCTGTGCAAAAACAGGAATTAACGATTTGGGATTAAAGGAATACTATTGTGTCAGGATTACAATAGTATATTCTTGACACTATTGGTGTGAAAATCCATGTTAGGTGTCCGGCCCCCCCCCCCCCCCCCCCCCCCCCATACCAATGAAAAAGGTATTTTGCTCTCCTTTTTCTGCATGTTTCTTGCTGCGGCTTAACCTCTTTGGCTGAGATCATAACGTTTGATAATCTCGGCCAATCCAATGCTTTCCCATAGGAAAGCATTGGGAGGCTAATGCACATATACATCAAAACTCTGCCCTGCGCCAATCAGCACCTCCTCGTAGAGATGCATTGAATCATTGAATCTCGATTAGGAACATTCAGTGTCTCCATGCAGAGCGTGGAGTGACTGCCACAAGAGGTGATCATAGGCAGCAATGTACTCACTGCATTACAATAGCCTGCAGGGCACCCTATAGACACCAAAACAACTACATTAAGCTGTAGTTGTTCTAGTGATTATATTTTCCCTTTAAATGACTCTCCTGGGTGGAGTCAGCACATTCTCTTGTTAATGCATTACACAGATACTGAAACACAGAAACATTGCTTCCATTTTAGCTGCAAATCCCCAGTGAATGCTCAACAAACCAGGAAGTGGCTTAGCCAATGATGATGCTTACTTAACTTTCTATTAACTTTCTATAGTCCTGCTCAGTCTATTCTATAAATTGCTGCTTTTTGGGGACCGCAATGGGTTACAGTGGATTATTTAATGCCGGATATACTCCTTCACTCCCTCAGACCTCTCCCTGCATTCTTTTTGCAGCTGAGGACCAAGCTGTCATCCCAGGAAATCCAGCAATTCGCAATGTTACTTCACGAATACCGGAACGGGGCATCAATCCACGAGTTTTGCATCAATCTCCGGCAGCTCTATGGTGACAGCAGAAAGTTCTTACTGCTTGGTAATAAAACGGACATTTTCCTTTTAACTAATTGCAATCTCTAAAAGGCCTGGAACATACTCCCTTTTTATTTAAAATAATATAAATATTATATCATTGTGCAAATCTGTAAATATCTCAAAGTACATTGTAAGATATCCGGCATTAGACTGTGCTGTGTGGTTATAAATAGATCTTCTGCTTTGTGCTGTGTGTTTCTTGCAGGGTGTCTGTGTATTTGTTTGTGTCTTTATTTAGTCACTACACATACGACAAACACATAATCCTGGGAGACCATGACACAACGTGAGAGAAATATCTGAGATCTGGATATAGTTAAGTGGTTTCACTTCTCACATTTATATTGAATCACATTCTATTGATAGATCTCTATTTCCGTGCGTGCGTGTATATGTATGTACATCTCTCTATCTAATCCTGCTCTGAAGGTTTCTACAAGTGACACACTCTGCATTCTCATAGATTACATTCTGCACTGAGATTGTAACTTGCCTTATCTCATACTGGATAGTAGCCTTTTAGTTAAAACGTTGTTACGGTGTAGCAGGGAGCTGTCTCTGAGAACACTACAGGGCTTCTTTGCCGGCTGCAATTATCTGTATGGTTTGATGCTTGATGTCTAACGAGACTTTACACCCAAAAAGTTACATCCTTTTTTTTTTTACTTTTAAATTATTTTTTTTTATATATTTATCACCAGTTATCTATAAATAAATATCTATCTAGATCTATATATAATTTATTGTTATTATTTTTTTTATTATTATTTCATTTCGGAAAAGACCTATATTTCTTTATGGGTTTTGTTTCTTTGTTTAACCTGCATATTTTTCTTTGTCAAAGGTCTCCGACCATTCATCCCAGAGAAAGACAGCCAACATTTTGAGAACTTCCTGGAAACGATTGGTGTGAAAGATGGACGGGGCATTATCACAGATAGTTTTGGGAGGTACAGACGAACAATGAGCACTGCGTCGAACTCCACCACAAATGGCAATGGTGCTGCTGGGGGTTCCGATGACCAGTCTGTACCCTCGGAAGGGGATGAGTGGGACCGAATGATATCTGACATTAGTAATGATATTGAAGCCCTTGGATGCAGCATGGACCAGGATCCACCACAAGGACCTGGAAATTACTCTTGACCGGAAGCAAACCAGTCAAGTCTCTTTCACCAGCATTACGTGGAGGGCAAAATGGTGACTTGTGTTCTGATCATACACATTGGAAGAAGGACGGAGACACTCCATGATCTCCGCTGTTACATTTGTGAACGATGGATTGGAGCCCACTTTTTATGGCTCTCCGTCTCTTCATTTTGGAATTTTGAAGATGAAACCTAAAGTGCATTTGTTCTCCTAGCAGAACGTCCCTTAAAGTTGTCGTCCCCCTCCCCCTCCCTAAAAAAAAAAGCAAAATTCAAAGTATGGGTATTTTGAAGTGACCAAGCTGGAGATATAACCCAGCACAAGTTTCTAGTTTTGCACAGGAATTTCTTGTTGTTACACTCAGACTATTTTTATATATAGATATATATTTATGTCTATATTATTGTACAAGGAAGAAAACAAAGAAGTCAAAGTTTACCACAATGTGAAAGCTCACGAGATGTGTGAAAACATTTCAGTCTGATTCTGAAGGATGATTGTGTTGTGACAATTCAACCTTTCTGCTTATTCTGTCTGGGTTTTTTTTTTTTTTGTACTTTTTATTTTATAATTTTACCAGTTGTAAAGCCAAGCCGATCCGTCTTAATTTCTCACCAAAGTCTGTGCGGTGTTTGCCAGGTTCCTTGTTTTAATAACTTTTTATTATTTTTTGGGGGGGAGTGTTTGTTGCTGTGAAATGAGTACAAACACCCATTACAGGGTAACTCTCTCCGTGAGGACGAGTTGTGGTTTGCAGTGCAGACTACATTGCGATACGAAGATTGGATGGCATGAACCATGGTACACTTTGTGTTTTGTGTGTCTTAGTTACAAGCCTGAACGCAGCAACACAGGCTGTTTACAATGATTATCCAAACTCTCTGCCAGGCTGCACTCACATTTTATCTCCCCCGAAACGCTATTTTCCAAGATTCACACAATGTGTATTAAACCCAAAGGTTCTGGCTCGGTTTGCTATACTCTAAACAGTTTGTGCATATTTATATTGCAGAGGATGGAAAGCACTCTCCTGAATAAGCAGATTTTATTGGGGTGCTGCTGAAATGACTGGTATTTCTATAGTGGGAACCCTTGGCTCTATTGTCCCAACACAGACTTGTTGACCTTACAAGTATCTCCTTTAGCAGATGGATCACTGCAAGTTAGGGCCTGCAGTCTCATTAGATGGTCCGTTACTTGGGTTTGTGTAAAAGTATTAATGATAATTCAAGGATTCTGGAGTTCTTAAACCGCTAGGAGATATTGACCATGTAAAAAATCTAGCTGCCCTGTGTTTATAGACGGTCAGTTCCTTTGGTGCAAAGATGAATGGGTGCATCCACAAAGCGTCATTCTCTAAACCAGGGGTGCCCAAAACATATACCCCAGATGTTTTAAAACTACAGCTTCCGCGAGGCTGTTACCGCTGTTACTGTTACCGCGATTTGCAGTAATTCAGACTAAAATACCCAAATTGTGACTTTTGTTCTATATGAATTATCTGCGTCCTACTTCGAAAACAGTGTCGATCCTTTTAAGATATGGTGCCTGCTACAGATGGAAAATGGGAATTGTATATTCTATAATATTCCATATGATCACTGTAGAATAAGGTCAGGGCCAGCCGAATCCACAGTAAGTAGATGTAGTTGCAGTCTCATTTCTATAGCAACAGTATGTGCCTTAATCTCCTTTTTATGCAGCACCATGTAACAGGCAGCCATTACACAGGTGTAAAATGGATAAGAAGTAGACCAGGTGCCGAGAGCCTGGCTCAGACAAACTGAGACATTTCCTCTGTTGTACATGGAGTGCTTTGCTCCCACAGTCATTTCAGTAGCTCTCCGTTAAGATGTTATTGTTCAGGAGTGTATGTCCCCACTCTGTCACTGCGTTCCTGAGGTCACCGCTTATAATGTCGGCTATAATTTGCTCTCTATCCAGCAGTATGGCCGCATTGCCCAGACCGGGCTTATAATCTACTAAATATCACCGATCTGTGTGCCACATGATACAATGCTGATTGTAATCCCCACCTTTCCAGATTACCTGATATTTACTTGGTTTGTAGGGTAAATATGATGGGTTGACACAACGCCCACCATGTCATTTTAACCTCTTATATCCCACCCATGTTAGATCCCCCTTTAACCCTTGATATGGAATTTCTCCATGACTGCCCAAACCACTTCACTCCATTAATGATGTAAATGCCATTGGGAGCTCTCAAACTATTAACCCCATCAGAGTTATTGGCTAAACTGTACAGTGTTTCAGGAATTCACAGTGAATTTTGAATGTCTACGTCTGCCATTTTGGTCATTTTTGTCTTCAAATGTGAAATTCTTAGTTTAGTTAATATTGTCCCTTTTGCTCGCAATCCGTTTAACCATTCCAAGGAGTTGCAGCCCTGTGGTCCCCCATCTCTGCCTTGGGTATGTTTTAATACCTACATGAAATCGAGCTGCCAAACAGGCTGTGTATAAAGCCTTTTGACCACCAAATGACTATTTTATTGGTCATTTCTTTTAGCGGGTAGAACGTGGTAAAAGCACTGCCTTGTGATTGGCAGATTTAACCAACTCATTAACTTTTTATCTACGTGTTATCTCATTCCTGGCAAATCCAGCGCATGTAGACTGATCTCCTCCCAAAGGTTCTAGTAAAAGCACCGAGCATTTATCTGTGGGATGTGACTGCTTCTCGCATACACGGGTAAAAACAAAACATTTATATATGGTTTTCTTTTTAAATTTCAGCAAATGAGGTGAATTCCTGCTGAAATGAATATAACCAAACTTTGCCACATCAAGTTTTTAGTAGTCGGTTTTACAAACCTTAGTAAATATAATTTAATTGTTTAATATTTTGGAATATCTGCCTCCTTTCGAGTTCCAGAAAATTCAAATAACTGTTGCTTGAAACGATGTTTTAACCCTCTGAGCCTGCAGACTATCCAAGTCATTAGGAGAAGGTTGTCTATTCCTCATCCCAAACAAGATGAAGGCTGTGCTCGGCCCCAATGCATCCACACATTTCTGGCGCGTTTTACTCTTACATATTCAACCTTTCCAGTGCCTGACAGATGGCCATTCCCGAGTGAGTGCTGGGCGCGTAAATTCATTGTTGTTTGATGTGTTTATTATATTTTTAGCACGTTCTGTATTTTTGTTTACTCATCTGTTTGTATTTTATTTTTTTTGTATGTAGTATTTTTAACTGTAAATATAGTCATGCATTTAAATTTCTTTACCTGTGTCCTGGCGTGATTTACGGATGAACCTGCATTACAGGTAGAAAAAAACATGATGGAATTTAGGTCTCAGTTTTTATATTTTTGGACAAGATTTTAAAATTTAATATTTTTTTATAACCTAAAAAAAAATAATTTAATTTAAAAATTATTTATATATATATATATATATATATATATATATATATCTAAATCTGTAAGTAATTTTTATAATATTAAATAATTTCAAAGGTTGATTTAAAAACAATATTAAATTGGGGCCGTAATAGGATGGGGGACAGTAATAGCCTGGCAATATTGAATGTAAAAATCGACCTCCTTTTGGCTGGTTCTAGAATATCCACTGACTGCAAACATGTACACCCACAAAGTCACAAACCGCGGATCTCTCCGGTCCATAATATTTAATCATGGACTAGGCATATTCTGACATCTATATAACTTATATGAGGGATATATAATATCAATAATATATTTAAGGTCTTGCCTTCCTTCCTCTTAGCCAGCGGGCTGTATTCATTTTTCACATTTACATTTTTTGGTTTTCTTTTTCATACTCCAAGAAGGCCTTAATACTGGCTTTTCTTTATCCAAGTTCTTGGGCTGAATATGTGAGATTTAAAGACTCTGAATATATATCAGAGCAAAGATTTCTTACTTGCAATAGGCTTTTTTTAAAGGTTCAGGAAACCGGCCCTCCACACACTGTGAGCGATATACGTATATCCCGTTATCCGAATAAACATCACATTGAAGGAGTTTTTGTACAGATCGCGCACGGTCAAACAAACGACACACTTGGATCCTCTGTTTTTCAGGCAGGTTTTATTGAGCAGCATTAAAGGTGTGATTTAGTAGGAATATATGCAGGTCTAATACAGAGCGGTACCTTGGGGGTAACTGTGCATCTTTACAGAGCGGAGACGCTTTCAGTTGGATCAGCAGCTACATCGTTAATTCCTGCAGAGAAACAAGCTGAAATTAAATACGGGGCAATGCACATCACTCTCCAGGAACAAGTCAGCATACTGTGTGAGTAACGGTAACATAGGGCACAAATACATAACGGTTCATGCTTATCCCTCTGCAGAAAATGACTGGGTCCTTAGGAGGAGATGGACGTCCATTTTTAATGCCATCGTCAGACCCCCATCAAATGGAATTACCAGCTCTTCTATCCCATCTCTTAACACATTTTACCAGCAGTTAAAAAGACCCCAAGAAATGCAAATATAAACCTACTGGAAAGAAAAAGAATTCTATTCAAAAGCTAGAGGTTGGCTCGGTGTCTGGTAAAACATGCAAATGTCTGCCTGGCAAGGAGAAACTGGGAACAAAAAAAAACATGTCTCGCATCCACCCAAATTAAGCCCCTAACAATAAGGGGGAATAATCCAATGTCCAGGCCATAACCTGTAAATAAAAAAATATTGGGGTCAAAAACCCTCTGTTTAGTTTGGAGGAACCCACAAAGTAGATGAGATGAGGTTTTGTGATATCCACTTAGGGAGTTTAAAGAGTCGTCCACAAAAAACAAAAAGAGTCTCTATGACCCATCTGTTTCTATGTAGATCTAAAGTGTGAAGGTTTCACGATACGGCATATTTATTGTACATATCTTACCATAATAGCGTTCACAATATCATTATTGTTGTGTCTCAGCGCTCGCACGGCCTTCGCGCGGGATACATTGGCCTGCGCCATTACTAGTTCAATGTCACGCACCTCCAACCCAGTCTCGTCCACCTGTCAGGAAACAGTTAATATTCTGGAGTTTAATAAGACAACGAGTTCACTTCCCAATTATTCTACCTCTGGGAGTCTCCCAGCACTGCGCTCAGTGACTCCGTATAAATTAATATCCGGATTGGAAGAGCTTTAATACCCCAATCTGGAATTGCTGGTAGATCTGTAAAACAGATTTAGGGAACAATAGGGTTTATATACTAAGATTAATCTTAGCCAGAATAGCCAACCGTGAAACTTCCTCCAAATGTAATCACAGGTGATCTATTTAATCCTGCAATTCAGCTTCCAGTTTACCATAATTCACAGTTTAGTAAATCCAGCCATGTGAGTGAACATTAAACACCTTATTAAATAATCATTACTGTGTGAGTTTATTCTGTGCTTAAGGCGTGATATAGTTAATAGTGGGTTCCCTTGCTTTGTCACAATGTATAGCAGCAGAATTCAGGGCCCTTGCAGGCAGTTCCATAACCAGAGAAAACCTTACCCGTGTATGCATTGATACTGCATGCATTGATATCTTCTAAATAAACTTTTAGTAATAAATGAATGGGGCAGCATAACCTGTAGGTGAGAGGGTCACTATGCACTATAGTCACTAGGTGGCAGTATAATACAATACGTCTGAAACACACAGTAGTAGAATGGTTGGTTTGGCAAATTAAAGGGATACTATAGTGCCAGGAATACAGAGCTGTTATCCTGGCACTACCGATCCCTCTGCGTCCCCGATAAATAAATGGTTTATTTACTTACCCTATCCCAGTGCCAATTTCCCTCGGCACTGGGTCGAAGCTCTCCTCTGTCCCGCAATGAGCGCATTAGACCTCCCATATGAGGACGTCCAGCGTCAGATAACCGTTGGATCCCGGAAGGGCCCCCAGTGTCTGTCTGGTAAACCGCCACTGTGGGCAGACTTAGAGCTGCAATGTAAACATTGAACTTTCTTTGGAACATGTTTTACATTGCAGCGCTAAGTGCAAAAGGGACACAGCACCCAGACTATTTCAATAAGCTGAAGTGGTCTGGGTGCCTACAGTGTCCCTTTAAGATAAGTAACGGAATGGAATGTTATTTATTTAGCGGAATAATTTCTCATTAACCCCTCAACTACCAAACTTTGCTGTTTGGTCACAGAAGCCCACAGCAAGGAATGTCCTGTTTGTGTAGTTTTGGTGCAATGTTTTATTGAATGAGGATTTCTCTCTCGTTGTGACTGTACACCAATGGCTAAGGCTGATAGGAGTAGAAGTCAGTCGCTGAGGAGGGAAAGCTGGAGGCCAGGATTGGTGCAGGAATTGCCCATTAAGCTCTGTAGATGTAGGGTGTAGACCATCCCATTGCTAACTTACTGTATGTGTATATAAAGGTGGGCCCAGTGGCTGGAACGTGCAAAGCTGCAACATACAAAGTCTTTGACAATGTGGTTTGCATTTAGTAAAATACGTTTACATATATTCAAATAGCCTGCAGGGAGCTCTTTCAGGGAAATGTCTGGGTCCCAGAATGTTAATTTACAATGAACAAGCCACGATACAATGGAGAAACCACTTCAATGACTTCACTATATTTCCTCAACACATGATCTCCTCCTCTTAGAAACATGGAATGTGACGGCAGATAAGAACCATTCGGCCCATCTAGTCTGCACAATATTTCAAAATACTTTTATGAGTCCCTGGCCTTATCTTATAGCTAGGATAGCCTTAAGCTAAACATCCTCACTGTGTAAACCTATACCACTTCAGTTGGAAGGCTATACCATGAATCCACTACCCTCTCAGTAAAGTAATACTTCCTGATATTATTTTTAAACCTTTGTCCCTCTAATTTAAGACTATGTCCTCTTGTTGTGGTAGTTTTTCTTCTTTTAAATATAGTCTCCTCCTTTACTGTGTTGATTCCCTTTATGTATTTAAATGTTTCTATCATATCCCCCCTGTCTCGTCTTTCCTCCAAGCTATACATGTTAAAGGGAAACTCCAGTGCCAGGAAAACGATCCGTCCCTCTCCCTCCCACCCCCCAATCCCCGGTTACTGAAGGGGTGAAAACCCCTTCAGTGTCTTACCTGAGGCAGTGGCGATGTCCCTCGTCGCTGTCTCCACCTCCGCAACGCTCCTCCTCTTCATTGCGTCGCCGGTGGGCGAGACTGATCTCGCCCACCGGCCGAGGGGACCTAATGCGCATGCGCATTACGTCTCCCCATAGGAAAGCATTGAAAAATCATTTCAATGCTTTCCTATGGGGTTTTGAGCGACGCTGGAGGTCCTCATACAGCGTGAGGACGTCCAGTGACGCTCTAGCACAGGTTTCCTGTGCTAGAAACCAGGAAGTGACCTCTAGTGGCTGTCTAAAAGACAGCCACTAGAGGTGGAGTTTACCCTGCAATTTAATTATTGCAGTTTATAAAAAACTGCAATAATTACACTTGCAGGGTTAAGGGTAGTGGGAGTTGGCACCCAGACCACTCCAATGAGCAGAGGTGGTCTGGGTGCCTAGAGTGTCCCTTTAAGATCCTTCAACCTTTCCTGGTAAGTTTTATCCTGCAATCCATGAACCAGTTTAGTAGCCCTTCTCTGAACTCTCTCTAAGGTATCAATATCCTTCTGAAGATACGGTCTCCAGTACTGCGTACAATACTCCAAGTGAGGTCTCACCAGTGTTCTGTACAATGGCATGAGCACTTCCCTCTTTCTACTGCTAATACCTCTCCCTATACAACCAAGCATTCTCCTAGCATTTCCTGCTGCTCTATTACATTGTCTGCCTACCTTTAAGTTATCAGAAATAATCACCCCTAAATCCCTTTCCTCAGATGTTGAGGTTAGGACTCTATCAAATATTCTGTACTCTGCCCTTGGGTTTTTAAACTCTGAGTCAGACAGTGCAGTGAATGAAAAGTGCTGATCGCAGAATGTTTGATTTGTCCCTCCAACATATGAATTCTACAACCAGAGCAGTTCCTTCGGGGTGCCTCTGTTTGATAAATGAGTTAGTTCCATATAAAATCTAATCTTTATCTGACACGTGGGTTCCGTGTAAAATGCAATTCAGAGGAAACCAGCTAAACGTTGAGCAGTCACCATGGAAACCAATTGCACGTTCCCCACAATCGCTTGTGATTCTGCTAGCACAATGTAGAGATTGTGTCCCAGATACAGTGATTGGTTGGTTTACCTCCTCCTCTTCCCCACTCTCCTCCTTGATGGTCAGGGTGGGCGCTGCTTCTGTGATCAGCGGGGAGTGTTCCATGGGGACTTTAAACTTCTCGGCCGCCGCTTTGTGGACTTGTTGGGACAGATCTTCAATCTGCAATAAAATGTAAAGACACTTTAGGAGCTCTGGGCTAGTGATCCCTAGAAATGGCTGATAACACAATCCAGGGTTTAAGCTAGGGCCAACAAGGATTTCTTCTGAATGATCTATCAGCCAGCAATGTATCCATCACAACCGTTGTAATACCAGGCGCCAAAAAATGTCTGTAAGTTAATCTTCGTGTTCTGTCCCTATCGCACCACTGCTACAGATTTCATGGCGCTGGGTGTGACGTAAGCCGCATGCATTAAAACCAGCGGGTCATTGCTAAAAAGGAATAAAATGCTTCCCTCCTGCTTACCTTGGCTTCTCCGAACACAATGTAGATGTCTGATGCCGGGCTTTTGAACACGTCGGGCTTTGTGATAACAAACAAGATGTTTTTGGATTTCCGAATGGTGATCCTGGTGACACCATGTATCTGCCGCAGGCCAAGTTTGGACATCGCCTAGGAGGACAGGATACAAGCACAACACATGGAACCGATACAAAGTAAACTGGAGACAATATTCTCTACAATATCTCTCAGGCCAAGGCCGCTGACTAAATGATTCAACGTGAAATGCACTAAGCAGCATTTTATGTCACAATGGAAGACCTCACAGATAGACTCAATCATTCTGCTATGAACAGGCTGTTTCAGCTGCGCTCTCGGTCCCTGAATGGTTAGAATACTGATATAGTAAGATGCGGTCTCTCAGCGCTCTCTTCTCAAACGTCTGAAAGCTTGTTAATGAATAGCTTGTCAGTGAAATGTTGGAAGTGAAAAGGTATCGCGTTTCGAGGCACATTATCTTCTCTGGGCCCTTTACGGTCATATTGTAAAGCGCTACGGAATATGCCGGTGCTATATAAATACCAGAAATAATAATATTGGTTTCTTAATGCAGGGCACACCGGATCATGATATCTGCACGCAATAAACATAATGGATACAAAAATGTCACATTTCTGTCACAGAGGGAATTCTCTTGTCTAACAGAATACTAAGAGAGGTGATTTGGGGGCAGTTACGAGGGGTTAATACAGAATTCTAAGAGAGGTGATTTGGGGCAGTTAAGAGGGGGTAATACAGAATACTAAGAGGTGATTTGGGGCAGTTAACAGGTGGTAACACAGAATTCTAAGAGGTGATTTGGGGCAGTTAAGAGGGGGTAATACAGAATACTAAGAGAGGTGATTTGGGGGCAGTTATGAGGGGGTAATACAGAATACTAAGAGAGGTGATTTGGGGGCAGTTACGAGGGGGTAATACAGAATACTAAGAGAGGTGATTTGGGGGCAGTTACGAGGGGTTAATACAGAATACTAAGAGAGGTGATTTGGGGGCAGTTACGAGGGGGTAATACAGAATACTAAGAGAGGTGATTTGGGGCAGTTATGAGGGGGTAATACAGAATACTAAGAGAGGTGATTTGGGGCAGTTACGAGGGGGTAATACAGAATACTAAGAGAGGTGATTTGGGGCAGTTATGAGGGGGTAATACAGAATACTAAGAGAGGTGATTTGGAGCAGTTACGAGGGGGTAATACAGAATACTAAGAGAGGTGATTTGGGGGCAGTTACGAGGGGGTAATACAGAATACTAAGAGAGGTGATTTGGGGCAGTTAAGAGGGGGTAATACAGAATACTAAGAGAGGTGATTTGGGGCAGTTATGAGGGGGTAATACAGAATACTAAGAGAGGTGATTTGGAGCAGTTACGAGGGGGTAATACAGAATACTAAGAGAGGTGATTTGGGGCAGTTACGAGGGGGTAATACAGAATACTAAGAGAGGTGATTTGGGGCAGTTATGAGGGGGTAATACAGAATACTAAGAGAGGTGATTTGGAGCAGTTACGAGGGGTTAATACAGAATACTAAGAGAGGTGATTTGGGGGCAGTTACGAGGGGGTAATACAGAATACTAAGAGAGGTGATTTGGGGCAGTTACGAGGGGTTAATACAGAATACTAAGAGAGGTGATTTGGGGCAGTTACGAGGGGGTAATACAGAATACTAAGAGAGGTGATTTGGGGCAGTTATGAGGGGGTAATACAGAATACTAAGAGGTGATTTGGGGCAGTTACGAGGGGGTAATACAGAATACTAAGAGAGGTGATTTGGGGCAGTTACGAGGGGTTAATACAGAATACTAAGAGAGGTGATTTGGGGCAGTTACGAGGGGGTAATACAGAATACTAAGAGAGGTGATTTGGGGGCAGTTACGAGGGGGTAATACAGAATACTAAGAGAGGTGATTTGGGGCAGTTAAGAGGGGGTAATACAGAATACTAAGAGAGGTGATTTGGAGCAGTTACGAGGGGGTAATACAGAATACTAAGAGAGGTGATTTGGGGCAGTTATGAGGGGGTAATACAGAATACTAAGAGAGGTGATTTGGGGCAGTTACGAGGGGGTAATACAGAATACTAAGAGAGGTGATTTGGAGCAGTTACGAGGGGGTAATACAGAATACTAAGAGAGGTGATTTGGGGGCAGTTACGAGGGGGTAATACAGAATACTAAGAGAGGTGATTTGGGGGCAGTTACGAGGGGGTAATACAGAATACTAAGAGAGGTGATTTGGAGCAGTTACGAGGGGGTAATACAGAATACTAAGAGAGGTGATTTGGGGCAGTTAAGAGGGGGTAATACAGAATACTAAGAGAGGTGATTTGGGGCAGTTACGAGGGGGTAATACAGAATACTAAGAGAGGTGATTTGGGGCAGTTAAGAGGGGGTAATACAGAATACTAAGAGGTGATTTGGGGCAGTTACGAGGGGGTAATACAGAATACTAAGAGAGGTGATTTGGGGCAGTTACGAGGGGGTAATACAGAATACTAAGAGAGGTGATTTGGGGCAGTTACGAGGGGGTAATACAGAATACTAAGAGAGGTGATTTGGGGCAGTTACGAGGGGTTAATACAGAATACTAAGAGAGGTGATTTGGGGCAGTTACGAGGGGGTAATACAGAATACTAAGAGAGGTGATTTGGAGCAGTTAAGAGGGGGTAACACAGAATTCTAAGAGGTGATTTGGGGCAGTTATGAGGGGGTAATACAGAATACTAAGAGAGGTGATTTGGGGCAGTTAAGAGGGGGTAATACAGAATACTAAGAGAGGTGATTTGGGGCAGTTACGAGGGGGTAATACAGAATACTAAGAGAGGTGATTTGGAGCAGTTAAGAGGGGTTAATACAGAATACTAAGAGAGGTGATTTGGGGCAGTTACGAGGGGGTAATACAGAATACTAAGAGAGGTGATTTGGGGCAGTTACGAGGGGGTAATACAGAATATTAAGAGAGGTGATTTGGAGCAGTTAAGAGGGGGTAATACAGAATACTAAGAGAGGTGATTTGGAGCAGTTAAGAGGGGGTAATATAGGGTAAATAAGAGAGGGTGATAGGGGCAGTTAAGAGGGGATAATAGAAGCGCTGACCCCACATTATGATTACTTACCTTCCGTGCTTTCTTCTCGCTGCGACTTTGTTTGGATTTGCTGATCGATTCCTCGCCAGATCCCGCACAGTGTGCCAGCTGGTTCTGCGGAGATAAAACGATCACATGACCCAGGTGAATGGTCTGATAGACACTCATCGCCCTTGTCCTCCAGGAACACAGACTGACCGTGAACTGGGATGGGGAGACATGTGAATGGTTTACAAACGGACACTGAACACACAGAGCACCTACCGGGACCCCACCAGTGTTTCCAAATTAAGGGGTTTCTCAGTTCTGTCCCAATGGAATGTTTTATTTACTGCTAAGTTTTTCCGCTCCTTATAGTGCAACTGATATTGTCTCTAATCCACAAAAACACAGATTGGGACAGCAATTAACAGCCCCTGTCCAATCCACATACTTACAGCTCATCCCTATTAATTAGCATTTCCAGTCTGTCCCGGACAGCACACTCTATGTATCTACCATGCAGAGTGCCGAACTAGACAAACTATCCCTGACTTACCAATAATTCTATATTATTATTCTATTATAGTAATATAACATGTTACAGCAGAACTGACTACAGTTAGTATTACTTAACCCTATCACTGCCAGAGGTGATCAGGTCACCTGTTCTTTAACCCTCTCATTGCCAGGTTGATCACAGTAAGTGTTTACCTCTACTGCTCCATAAATCCTGCAATCCCGGTGTGGTGGAAATAGCTTTTTCTTAACCTTTTCCATACCGGCAGTGACCATGCCAGCTGCTGTAAACCCATTTAGTGGCAGAGTGATTTGGGTTCTCCAGTCTGGCAGGGTGATTTTGGTTCTCCAGTCCGACAGGGTGATTTGGGTTCTCTAGTCTGGCAGTCTGACAGGGTGATTTGAGTTCTCCAGTCCGACAGGGTGATTTGGGTTCTCCAGTCTGGCAGGGTAATTTGGGTTCTCCAGTCTGGCAGGCTGCCAGGGTGATTTTGGTTCTCCAGTCTGCCAGGGTGATTTGGGTTCTCCAGTCTGGCACAGTGATTTGGGTTCTCCAGGCTGCCAGGGTGATTTAGGTTCTCCAGTCTGACAGGATGATTTGGGTTCTCCAGTCTGACAGGGTGATTTGGGTTCTCCAGTCTGACAGGGTGATTTGGGTTCTCCAGTCTGACAGGATGATTTGGGTTCTCCAGTCCGGCAGGGTGATTTGGGTTCTCCAGTCTGACAGGGTGATTTGGGTTCTCCAGTCCGACAGGGTGATTTGGGTTCTCCAGTCTGACAGGATGATTTGGGTTCTCCAGTCCGGCAGGGTGATTTGGGTTCTCCAGTCCGGCAGGGTGATTTGGGTTCTCCAGTCCGGCAGGGTGATTTGGGTTCTCCAGTCCGACAGGGTGATTTGGGTTCTCCAGTCCGACAGGGTGATTTGGGTTCTCCAGGCTGCCAGTGTGATTTAGGTTCTCAGGTCTGGCAGGCTGCCAGGGTGATTTGGTTTTGGCAGTCTGGCAGATAAATAGGGCACACTGACTCCTAGCTAATCACACAGCAGGTTGTAACCAATATATAATATAATCCAATAACAGGCAGAGGACTCCACGTTGTACAGACCACATGCGCACCTTTTAATGTGTATATTTTATTCCGTACAATGTACAATTTGCTACTCTCATTGCGATATCCTTGAACTGTGTATCCACCTAGGATTACAACTATCCTTGCTGCTTCTCCCAGGGCTGACAAACAATCTGTCCTGGATAATCGCACTAATAATGTAAAACACCCTTTCTCTCCTAGCACCCCAATAATGTCCACTCCTCATTTCTGCCTCGTCCATCGTGGATGTTATCTGACTATCCCTGTTTACAGAACCCCAGCAGCAGGCTGGCACTGACCACCTACCCTATCTGGCAGTAGTGAGGGTTAATGGCTCTAGCATGGCCTAGATAGACTGTTACATAAGCCTGGCTCACTGTACGAGCCCTGCACAGCTTTATTAATAAAGCACAGCTGTCTGATCACTGATCAATGGCAAGGCCTGTCAGCAATAACCCGGCTGCAGGAATCTCCAGACATGGAGAGGGAGGCTGGCTACAGGGGTTTTAGGTCACTGAGTCCTTTCTAGGGAGCCCAGCACCGATGGGTACAATCCTACCAATCAGAGCTTATTGTAATTCTCTAGAATAGCAGGGCCGGCTCGTCCATAGGCGGCGGTGGTCCATGTGGCACTCTGACAGGGGCGGCATTTTGCCACGGGTTGGGAACCTGTGTGAGGGTCCATCGGGTGGCCCATGCCCTTAGGGCCACCCGATGGACATATGCAATGAGGGGCCTGGTCGTGTGCTGTGGCGCTTTAAAAGCTAGACCGGGCCCCTTCTATCGTGTACAGAGAGCAGGGAGGAAGTGACAGCATATCACTTCCTCCCAGCTCACACAGAGCCAGCCGCGCGGGAGTAGGGAGCCTGCTGGGTGGCTTAATTTTTTTAATGTGTGTATCGGTGTATGTGTAGTGTGTGTATCTGTATGTAGTGTGGGTATCTGTGTGTTTGTATATGTGTATCTGGATATGTGTAGTGTGTGTATGTGTGTTTGTATGTAGTGTGTGTATCTGTGTGTGTGTAATATGTGTATCTGTAGTGTGGGTATCTGTGTGTGGGTGTGTGTAATGTTTGAAGTGTGTGTCTCTATGTATGTGTAGTGTGTGTATCTGTATGTCTGTGTATCTGCATGTGTGGCAGTGTGTGTATCTGTATGTGTCAGCGTATGTGTGTATGTCTGTATGTCTGTGTATCTGCAGGCGTATCAGTGTGTCTGTACATCTGTATGTGTATCAGTATCTGCATGTGTCTGTTTTTGATACATATATTGACACACATACAGTTGCACAGACACACTGATACACATGCAGATATACAGACACACAAACACTGCCACACTTGCAGATACATAGACAAACAGATACAAACACAGACACACAGATACAAACACTGACACACATGTATATATACAGGCACAGTGTATAGGTAAGTGTATTGGCTGCAGTGCACACACACACACAAGCCACATCCCCAGCACACACACATAGAGACACTACCATTGCAGAAGCATATATGTTTTTTTTTGTTTTTTGGGGGGAGGGGCATAATTTGATACTTATATCCAGGCAGCACAATGTCTTGGGCCACATGCATCGCTACAGAGGAGTAAACATACATCACGTAATGAAGGGTCACTGACTGTGCATGCAGGGAATTCCTCATATAAACTCCATCAATTACTACAGCCTCTGTCTTACAGACCCACCCCTAAAGGGCCTGTCATATAACCGCCCCCACCTCTGTCTTACAGACCCACCCCCGAGGGCCTGTCACATAACCTGTCCCAACTCTCTCTTACAGACCCACCCGCGAGGTCCTGTCATATAACCTGCCCCACCTCTGCCTTACAGACCAACCCCTAATGGGCCTGTCTCATAACCTGTCCCAACTCTCTCTTACAGACCCACCCCTGAGGGCCTGTCACATAACCTGTCCCATCTCTCTCTTTCAGACCCACCCCCGAGGGCCTGTCATATAACCTGCCCCACCTCTGTTTTACAGATCCACCCCTAAAGGGCCTGTCTCATAACCTGTCCCAACTCTCTCTTACAGACGCACCCGTGAGGTCCTGTCATATAACCTGCCACACCTCTGTCTTACAGACCCACCCCCAAGGGCCTGTCATATAACCTGCCCGCACCTCTGTCTTACAGACCCACCCCCGAGGGCCTGTCATATATCCTGCTCCCACCTCTGTCTTACAGACCCACCCCCAAGGGCCTGTCATATAACCTGTCCCAACTCTCTCTTACAGACCCACCCCTGAGGTCCTGTCATATAACCTGCCACACCTCTGTCTTACAGATCCACCCCTGAGGGCCTGTTATATAACCTGCCCCACCTCTGTTTTACAGACCCACCCCTGAGGGCCTGTTATATAACCTGCCCCACCTCTGTCTTACAGACCCACCTCCGAGGGCCTGTTATATAACCTGCCCCCACCTCTGCCTTACAGACCAACCCCTAATGGCCTGTCAAATATCCTGCTCCCACCTCTGTCTTACAGACCCACCCCCAAGGGCCTGTCATATAACCTGCTCCAGCTCTGTCTTACAGATCCACCCCCGAGGGCCTGTCATATAACCTGCTCCAGCTCTGTCTTACAGATCCACCCCTGAGGGCCTGTCATATAACCTGTCCCAACTCTCTCTCTTACAGACCCACCCCTGAGGGCCTGTCACATAACCTGCCCCACCTCTGTCTTACAGACCAACCCCTGAGGACATGTCATATAACCTGCCCCACCTCTGTTTTACAGATCCACCCCTGAGGGCCTATCATATAACCTGCCCCACCTCTGTCTTACAGACCCACCCCTGAGGGCCTATCATATAACCTGCCCCACCTCTGTCTTACAGACCCACCCCTGAGGGCCTGTCATATAACCTGCCCCTACCCCTGTCTTACAGACCCACCCCTAAAGGGCCTGTCTCATAACCTGTCCCAACTCTCTCTTACAGACCCACCCCTGAGGGCCCGTCATATAACCTGCCACACCTCTGTCTTACAGACCCACCCACGAGGGCCTGTCTTACAACAAGCCCATACCTCCGTCTTACAGACCCACCCCTGAGGGCCAATCATATAACCTGCTCCCACCTCTGCCTTACAGACCAACCCCTAATAGCCTGTCATATATCCTGCTCCCACCTCTGTTTTACAGATCCACCCCTGAGGGCCTATCATATAACCGGCTCCCACCTCTGTCCTACAGACCCACCCCTGAGGGCCTGTTATATAACCTGCCCCCACCTCTGTCTTACAGACCCACCCCTGAGGTCCTAGGATATAACAAGCCCCCACCTCTCTTACAGACCCACCCCTAAAGGTCCTAGGATATAACAAGCCCCCACCTGTGTCTTACAGACCCACCATGATGGTCTGTCTTTTAACCTGTCCCAGCCTCTGTCTTACAGCCCACTCCTGAGATCCTAGGATATAAGAGGCCCCCACATCTGACTTACAGCCCACCCCCAAGGTTCTAGGATATAACAAGCCCCCATCTCTGTCTTACAGGCCCACCCCCTGAGTATTTGTCATATAACGTGCCCCCACCTCTCTCTTACAGCCCACACGCCCCAGGTCCTAGGATATAAACTTCCCCCACCTCTGTTTTATAGACTCATGCTGAAATCCTAGGATATAATAAGCCCCTACCTCTGTCTTACAGCCCACCCGAGATCCTATGATATAGCAAGCCCCCATCTCTGTCTTACAGCCCGCCCCGAGATCCTATGATATAGCAAGCCCCCACCTCTGTCTTACAAACCCTGCCATTGAGGAGTGAACGGTGGGACAGTACCTGACTCGCTGTTGTCCTCGGTTCAGTCAAATCAGGCTCTTCTAACTCAGGTAGAGATTCATCGTTGCTCTCGGAGTCGTTACAGGAACCTGAGTGATACAGATAGGTGAGATACATAGCAGTGCACCGAATTCTGATAATATATATAATGCTCTGTAACTCACTGCATTCTGATAATATATATAATGCTCTGTAACTCACCGCATTCTGATAATATATATAATGCTCTGTAACTCACCGCATTCTGATAATATTTATAATGCTCTGTAACTCACCGCATTCTGATAATATATATAATGCTCTGTAACTCACTGCATTCTGATAATATATATAATGCTCTGTAACTCACCGCATTCTGATAATATATATAATGCTCTGTAACTCACCGCATTCTGATAATATATATAATGCTCTGTAACTCACCGCATTCTGATAATATTTATAATGCTCTGTAACTCACAGCATTCTGATAATATTTATAATGCTCTGTAACTCACAGCATTCTGATAATATATATAATGCTCTGTAACTCACTGCATTCTGATAATTTATATAATGCTCTGTAACTCACCGCATTCTGATAATATATATAATGCTCTGTAACTCACCGCATTCTGATAATATATATAATGCTCTGTAACTCACCGCATTCTGATAATATATATAATGCTCTGTAACTCACCGCATTCTGATAATATTTATAATGCTGTGTAACTCACCGCATTCTGATAATATATATAATGCTCTGTAACTCACTGCATTCTGATAATATATATAATGCTCTGTAACTCACCGCATTCTGATAATATATATAATGCTCTGTAACTCACCGCATTCTGCTAATATATATAATGCTCTGTAACTCACCTATTCTGATAATATATATAATGCTCTGTAACTCACCGCATTCTGATAATATATATAATGCTCTGTAACTCACCGCATTCTGCTAATATATATAATGCTCTGTAACTCACCGCATTCTGATAATATATATAATGCTCTGTAACTCACTGCATTCTGCTAATATATATAATGCTCTGTAACTCACCGCATTCTGATAATATATATAATGCTCTGTAACTCACCGCATTCTGCCAATATATATAATGCTCTGTAACTTACCGCATTCTGATAATATATATAATGCTCTGTAACTCACAGTATTCTGATAATATATATAATGCTCTGTAACTCACCGCATTCTGATAATATATATAATGCTCTGTAACTCACCGCATTCTGATAATATATATAATGCTCTGTAACTCACCGCATTCTGATAATATATATAATGCTCTGTAACTCACCGCATTCTGATAATATATATAATGCTCTGTAACTCACCGCATTCTGATAATATATATAATGCTCTGTAACTCACCGCATTCTGATAATATATATAATGCTCTGTAACTCACCGCATTCTGATAATATATATAATGCTCTGTAACTCACTGCATTCTGCTAATATATATAATGCTCTGTAACTCACCGCATTCTGATAATATATATAATGCTCTGTAACTCACCGTATTCTGAGAATATATATAATGCTCTGTAACGCACCGCATTCTGATAATATATATAATGCTCTGTAACTCACTGCATTCTGCTAATATATATAATGCTCTGTAACTCACCGCATTTTGATAACATATATAATGCTCTGTAACTCACCGTATTCTGATAATATAAATAATGGTCTGTAACTCACCGCATTCTGATAATATATATAATTCTCTGTAACGCACCGCATTCTGATAATATATATAATGCTCTGTAACTCACCGCATTCTGATAATATATATAATTCTCTGTAACGCACCGCATTCTGATAATATATATAATGCTGTGTAACTCACCGCATTCTGATAATATATATAATGCTCTGTAACTCACCGGATTCTGATAATATATATAATGCTCTGTAACTCACCGGATTCTGATAATATATATAATGCTCTGTAACTCACCGCATTCTGATAATATATATAATGCTCTGTAACTCACCGTATTCTGATAATATAAATAATGGTCTGTAACGCACCGCATTCTGATAATATATATATATAAGATAGATAAGGGTGTTAGATGAGTTCTAGGAAGTACCCAACATGCTAGTCTGCTAGACCAGTGAGATTGGACGTAACTGCTGGTGGTATGTGACAAAGAAACTTGGTTTTGGGGGGCGGAGCCTGACCGCTAAGCAATACAGACGTGGGCAACACGAGCTCCCGCCTGACGGGCCGAATTTGGGTCAAAATCAACGGCTACACGGAACGCAGGCTCACCGGGTTGTGCTACCCATGCTGGGAATGCACCACGGAACCGAAGGACACCCCTCTGAAACTCATCGGGGCCGGGAAAACAAAACGCCGAGTGCGGCCTACTAAAGTTGGAGCCGGGGAGAGACGGCCGCTCACCCCGACGCCAGACACACCAAGCGTCTCTACAGGTCTCCTACCCCCCCCCTCTGGACCGGTGGGGGTTATCCCGTTCCCCACTGGGGGTACAGACTGTGGCATTAATCATCACCCCATCTGTCTAAACATAGCGAGCGACACGAGGCACTCTAACCTCACAAAATGGCGGAGGCCATACCACAGTCACGGCACACTCCCACACAGGCATGTGAGCTGTCCCCAGACACTCTTGAAGCCAGACTGGACGCTTTATTCCAGGCATTTTGGGAAAAACTGCAGACCCGTGCCACTGCCGACCAACCCAGCCGGTGTGCAGAGCGGGAAGCGGGTGATTCCCCTCCGGGCAACACACTCCGCATAACGCCTCACCGCACCAGTGACCGCCCGCCCGGGCTGATAGCCAACAGAGGCCTGGCCTCGAGACATCGACCACACAGGGAGAAGAACGCACGCCGCAGGCGGCGGAGGTCACCGCGATTCTCTACCTGCCCCTTAAGGGGCCGGGACCGGGCCGCACTCAGGTACCGAGTCCGTGGACAGAAGGTGTCGGCTACCACAACATCCTGGGGCTGGAGGATAGTCCCCCGCACCCGTTGCTCTCCGGCTGTACCCGATGACCACTATCTGCAGCTAACAATCCGCCAAACTGCTCACTCTCCCAAGCTGAAAACATCCCGAAGCTCAGTCTCTCTGCAACAGCCAAGCAAGCGGAATGCCGCCCGTCATGACCGCGGTCCCCTACAACCCCCCATGCAACCAAAGCAGGGGACAGACCTGACCCGCATGAACACCGGGGACGATAGAATAACGGCACTTACCCATCTGCAGATCCGGAATGTAAAGAAAGCCATGAAACGGCACACCGCGGCAGGTATCCAATGGGACTCCCATACACATGTATCGCCCCTGCTGCTATTGGGTATCGGATGACTGGGCGCCTGAAACCTCACCCAGAGCTTCTGGTACCTCACTGAAGACACCGAGCGAAGGGACAGATAAGAGACTCCCCATTTTTCTTTTTATTTATTTTTCTTTCTGAGGACATTCTAGCTCAGCTTTGTTCGGTCCGTTGCCTATAATTTTTGACCCAACAGGTCTCGCAACTTGATGCGCCTGGGCCTGTACCCAGTGGTATCCTGTTTCTACTGCCTGCATGACTTCATGTTTAGCTAGCCTGCCTACACACAGCCACAAATGTTTAGCACTTTTAAGCCAGATGTCAATAGCCCACATAACCTCACGAAAAGTCTGAGGATTATTCTCAGTGGCTCTAATACGTGAATATAACACATTTTGGATCAGCAGTCTGTAAACACCACACGCATACTACTACTAGCTCATACACCCACACTAGCTTGTATCTGTGTCTAGCCTGTTGTAACCACTCTACCTAAATACACATTGTTATATAGCATAGCAAATTGTTCCTAGCTTGATTAGCATGTTTAATATATTACAAAAATGAGACAAAACACCAGGAATTTAGCTACCGAATACGTTTCCTATTGTATCATATGCACTAATTCCTTTTATGCTTGTTGAAATGCTGTATTGCAAATCACATTGTCTCAATAAAAGAAAGATTTACAAAAAAAAGAAACTTGGTTTTGGTGGTACTTTGGGCCCTAGGACCTTGTTACCTCTGTGACTCAGTATTTCACAGCCTCGCTGCCCCAGTAGGGGCTTGTTGATGCCAAGTAGGGTGACTGCAGGCGTTTCCCTGAGTAGGTGCATCTCCGGTCCCTGGGAGGTGAGTTCACTCTCACTGGAGGAGCTAGGATCAGACTGAGGGGCTCGTTTCCTATCTGTCTGGTCCTCCATGGATGACGACTGTGGCACCCCTTGTGACGTGCTGCATTCTGGGGTCTCTGTGCTCAGTTTGGTGGGTTTGGAACTTGCATCAGCTACAAACAAAGAAATCAAAAAACAAAGTAGCAGCTTCTGATACTAAGGGCGGTTATTCAGGGTATTAGGATTACGAATTGCTAAACTGAAAGGGTAGTAGATACAAGTAAAGGTTAGCCTGCTTAGGTGGTAAGGAAACAATTAGGTTAGGAAAACCATATAAGTCTGGTTAATCTGTACAATATGCAGCCTCATTCTGCTAATTGGAAATGCATTCAATGTACCATTAATTGGGTCAGGTCTAATAATTCCCACATTATGTTATTTAATCCCATTCTCAGTACCGCTCACTATCTGCTATAATTTTATCGGAATGCACAGAGTACAATTGAATAATAAATTATCTTTGTCTCAAGAATTCAGCAGGAGTAACGGCAAGGAAAACACCGGGAGTGCCATTAAAATCAGCTTTAAAGGGACAGTCACTCATTTTAATGCACTATATAGAAAAAAATACAAAACTTAAATTCAACAAAATAATAAAGATGCTACGATTTGATAACCAAGCTTAAGCTTTGTAGCCTCTGCCCAGATCAGGAAGCAGTCACGATGCTCCTCCAACTTTCTGAGACACATATCCCACAATTCTCTGCACAGCAGTGCGTTCTGGGCACAGCAGGGGCTTCTGGGAGTTGTTCAGTTTTTAGTTTACTATTATAGAAACCTAATACCTCACCTGCAACTCCCAAAACTCTTTGTCTGCTTTGGTAAATACAGGGTTAAGACCTGAACCGATTTCGAGCTTGTTTCCATTGATAAGGGAACACTATAGGCACAATAGGCCGTCTCATTGGCGCAGCACGGCATTTTACCACGCATGCGCCCCCGCCCCCCAATACTTTAGGGTGAACCGCATATCATAAAATCATTTCTAGATAATATTAGTCCCCGGAGACCACAATAGGAGGCTTTTGATTGCCAGAGCCACGTCATGGATTTAGGATTTTTAATGGAGGTTTTTTTTCATTATTTTAAACGAGTGCAACATCTATTATAAAGAGCACATATATGGGGGAGCCAAGCAGGCAAGCAGCCCAGACGTGTCTGGACAGAGCTCTCACGTCTGGGAGAGGGAAAACAGGGTACAACACGGGAACACAACCGCTTACAGCCAAAAGCCCACAGTACCTCTACTCAGGGGGGGCTACCGATTCGAACGGTGCCCCTCACGAGCCTCTGCGTAGCCAATCTGACGACACGAGGCTTGCGGCCTACCTGGGACCAAGCCGCAGGGAGACGGACGCTCTCCGGGGCATCAGCGGTGACAGGAGCCGCAGCAAGACACTTCACCCCCCCCCCACCCCCCCCGACCGGTGGGGGTTATCCCGGTCACAAGAAAGAAGCTTGACACGCCTGTTTTTCCCCACCGCTGCAACATACTTGGACAAGCCACAAAATCAAGATGGCGGCGTCTGGTCGTGAGACTGAGACAGAAGAGCGGCACAAAACATTAGAACAGCGCCTGGACGACCTGTTCCAGAAATTCTGGCAAAAGCTCGGGCACAGGGCAGACCAGCAAATCAGGGGCAGCTGGGAAGCGCACATCCTTTATGCAGACATCACCAAAGGGAGCCCCCCAGACCGAAACGAGCACCAAGTGACACACACGTGACGGGGCCCGCCATTACTACCGTGCACGCCCTGCCGAAGTTCCCACGAGACCCCCCGAAGGCGGACCACCAGGGCCAACCAGAGAGACCCCAACACTCCCTGAGGGCGCGAAAATCTTCCCACAAACGAGCACAGCACAAGCGGCGCATCCACGCCCAGGGAGAGGGGAAAACAAGACTGTAACGGACCGTTTTGCACACAACAGGTTAAAAACCGTTTAGGCAATATTCCCCTTTCCAGATGCACAGGCAGCTACTGTAAGCAACTATCTCCCGAACTGCAAACTACACGAATTCTGGAAACAGCCAAACAGGAAAAGCATACAATCTGCACACTCCTGGCAATCGGCACACAGTCCAAATCCCCCAATAACGAGACGACACTTCGTTTTGAGGGTCAAGCAGAATCTGACTGTACTGGCACATACAGCCTCTTTTATTCCCAATCCACAAACATAGTACAGCCCACAGGGTTTTACAAAACAACCAATCAATCCGTACAATACACACAGACACTCCCACACAAAATCCTCCCCTCTGCCTGTGATATGATTACTGAACACAATGGGTAATCTCATTATCACAGGCAGAGGAATACAGTTTTTAACAAATATTAATAACTTCTAAAATATACATGCCATTCACATAAAACATACGTTTTCATAATCAACATGCTGGAAATAAACACATACTCAAAATTCAGGGCAATCGGTTCAGGGGTTCAAATTTAAGGGAAAATCTTATTTGACCGACCGCAAGCACATTTTCATGCCCAAAAGAGTTCAATAGATTTGAGCTGTGCGGTCGGTCAATTCCGCACAGAAAAATGTCCCATTCGAATGCACGAACGGGGCCGTTCGTGCAAATAGCCCAGTCGAAGCGTTGAAGTTCCTGAAGGTAACGGTCAGCGGTGTTTGTGCAAAGGTGTAACCGATTTTAGTTCCAGGGCACGCACCGCTGACCAAGTTCGACTAAATTAAAATGGCCGCTTCGACTACTTCGGCACTTTGACGGCAATCAAAGTGCCAATTTAAAAGTACAAATCCTTTCTCTGAGTGGGGGGCTGGTTCTGGGAGTTAAAGGGCCAGCAGCAGCACAACAAAAATCCATTATGCCCAAATCTGTTATTTCAAGGGCCAAACCTCCCAGGGACCATAATCACATGGCAAGAGGCTGGCAAGCAGTCCTCACCAGGCACAAGTGGCGGGGCTGGTTCCGCCACAAAGACGACTACAGAATGGGAAGCAGCAAGACCGCCCACGACTTCACTCAACCCACATACTCACCTCAGGGACGACACCGCAAACGCGCCCCACAAACAGGCAGTCACCCACAAAAGTCTCCCACAAGCTGCACCTCCGGGACGCAGGGGAACAGTTTCCAGCTGTACCACCGACTGTACCACCCAATGGAACCAGCCTCACGCACGGTGGAACCAGCCTCACGCACGGGCATCGGCTGAATAGGTTTTCCTGGAGTATCCAAACAGCTCCAAGCACACCGTGTACAGACATAAGCGTTTATAATTAAGCTACACAGAGCTGCCGTAATATATACCATAGACTCCCTCTTGTTATTTTTTACTTTATTTCTTCTGTCTAGTTCGGGACCAGATTATCTAGGCTCTCATCAGCTACCCATAGTCTGCTTTGTGCCCAATTGCAGTTAAGGAGCAGCAGGTTAGCGTGTTACCACATACCCAGCAGCCAAGTCTAACCGCAATAGCTTGAGCTACGAATTAGCATTTTGGTACAACATTTATTATGCTGGTAAAAGCGATGTCTCAGTATTGTTTTAAAGATGTTTTATAATTACACAAGCGAGAATCTACACTGTTGAAATAATAATCCTGGGGGGGCGGAGCCTAACTGTTGAGCACAGCAGACGTGGGGACTCTGTGCTCCTGAATCCTGAGCCCAACTTGGGGTGTAATAACCCATTTACCGACATTGGAACCCACCCAAGGGCATTACCTGAACCCTGGCTCTCGGCTGCACAAACTGACACTTTAATCAAGCCTGTAACACGGCGGAAGCCTGGACACCTTTGCTGAGGCCTACTGGGGATGAGACTGTGGAGAGGCAGCCGATCTCCTTGTCTCCAAACCTCGGGCCCGACCTCGCAGCTATCCTACCCCTCCCCCCTTTGGACCGGCGGGGGTTATCCCGGTCCCCATTGGCATACCTGGGGTGACCTGCCCTGCGCTTGCCCTGATCTGATCGCAATCAAGCTAAATCCCAACCACGCAGCACATGCAAGATGGCGACTGCCCTGTCTCCTGATAATGGAGCACTGTATTAGCCTCAACCACAATGCAGCTCCCTACAGCAAACCCTGCAAAAACTGGATGAAATATTCCAGGGCTTCTGAGCGCGCCTGCAAGACCGGGCACAAGCAGCCAAGCCGGAACACGGTATGTCTGAGCTGAGAAGCAACCTGCCGAAGCAGGGCAGGTCTCCCCGGGACAAATGCAAACCACATGTTCCGGCTCACTCTACCGCCATCCCGCAAGCACAGAAAACCCCTAGAGGCAATCCCTCCTCATACCCTCCAAAACTGCGTGCGACCGCCCGTCGACGACGGACTTCACTACCTAGATCCCGCACTCGCTCCCCTGGGAATAGGGACTCTGCTCCTGGATATTCCCTAATCCAAGGAACTGGGAAGCAGGCCCACATCACTGCTGGGAACTGGAGGGAAGACCCACGCAGCCAAGACACGGCAGATACTCACCCGATGCACAACGCCACCTGGGGGAACAACAACATACCAGCAGCTGGGGTGGGCTAGGTGACCCCCGAGATTTCTGAGTTAACTATCCTATTTATGCCGACCTAGTCACTGTTAGACAACCTAGTACAGTTGATTTTACCAGTGCCTCATTGTTTTTGGTTCTGCCTAATGTGTCCCCTAGCGTACCTCTATGATGCCTCTTTTAACGTGACATATACCTTAGTGCCAACATGATCTTCTCTGTTTTAACAATCACTATGTCTACTATTTACCAAGCCTGAATACAGATAGGAAGTAGCTCAGAATTGTTACCTGATCTGCCATCACTAGCCCATGCCGACTGGTGACACCTTTCATGCGAATATAATAATCTATCGTATAAGCTGTGTTTGAAGCCTTGACTAGCTGAACAATTCCTGCTAAATGTTGAACAACTATGTTTTTTCCTGTTTTTCATATTATAAAATGTGCAAGTTTTTCCTGAGTGCCACGATGCAGAAACGCTGCCCATACAAACCGAGCACACTCAGGTCATAGCTGTATACCTGTATAGCAAACTCGGACTGTTTATTCTAAAAACGCATTGCTCGGTCTTTTCAACAACTATGTCATTACGTGTACGTGATGTGCTTGCCAATGCTGTTGGGGCACGGCGAGCTATTCTGTTACATGTCATACATTGCACAACAAAATAAAGAATAAAAAAAAAAAATATTAGTCCTAATAACATAAAAAATGTGCCTGACTAACATATGTCACGACCTGTATTGCAAATGTTCTCTAAACGTATCCTGATGTCGCTGTTGTGGCGCACCAGAGCTATATGTTACTATTGTGCACAACAAAAAATAAAGAATTACAAAAAAAATTCAAAAAAGAGCACATATTCGGGGACGGGGTCTGACTGCCATGCTGAGCGGTTGCATCTTCCGAGAGCGCCCTGAGTAAAGGTGTTATTTTTAACCTTACACATTTTTAAGCTTATTTTCTGCATCAGGAGTCACACAGCATCTCAAGCTGTCCTACTGCCCTGTGGGCTCATACATACTATAATTAACCAGCTCTAACCGCATCTGGAGGATTTTGTTCGTGGAGGACCTACGGCCTACAAGAGGCCTACTATGTGGGTGAGAGGGAGGAGGATGATCCCTCCACCTTTAATATCACTGACAACCGCAGCAAATCTAATCCTTCTCTAAAATAGCGGAAGTCATGTGCTCAACAGACTCCCGTGACAAGCTGTCCCCTTTCCTGGCTAAGCTGGACATGCTGTCTGAGGACTCTTGGTCCAGACTTCAAATCCGCCGGCAGGCCTTGGAGGATGAGTCACAGATACTTGCCCCACACTCAAATCTACAGCCGTGTGTTCCTCACATTCACTGTAAGATACCCGAGATAATGCACCTGATTACCATAGTCCATAACTCCGGTGGCCCAGAACATTGCAACACCGTCCACGTATGCTATCACTTTTACCAAGGAAGGCACGGGCCATGGACCTACCAGGAGACTGGTCTTGAGTTGAAGCTGTTGACGCAGAAGCTCACGGGGCTCTGTGGTTGCCACTCCTTATATGAGACTTCCACACCTATAACTGGCCCTCTGGCTGTTGGCTCATTGCGAACTGTGTTGTGTAGGATAACATCCGGGATAGGGACTGCTTGAATAATTGGTATCCGGCCATAAACCCTTTCTCCCAGGACACTAAAATCTCATAACCTTGCTATTCTTTATGTGATCATACTCTGTTTGTGCTTACTATACTTTATTTTATGAGTTACAAATGTGCAGCATATTATTTAGAGCTAACCCAACTGAATTGTTTAAAATCTTTTTCTGGATGCTGTACTTATGCAGATGTTCCATATTTGCAATTGTCTCCTATTTTGCTATTTTATGAGAATCTATATCGCTGCACAATAAAATTCTAAATTAAAAAAAGGACTTTATCAGAAAAAAAATTGATAAAAAGTCATGGTACAGTTTTTTCATATTTTTTCCATATTTTTCTATATAATGCATTTAATTGAGGATCACTTTTTGTTATTTGTGTCCATTTAAAGAACACAGTACCATCCCTGCAATATTTGTGGCTATCATAACCGTACTCCGCAGAGCCCGAGGGCATCCGGTTACATCGTGCTTGCACTAGGGTTGGGTTTAATTTACCTGCATGAAAAACTTCCATCCACCACGGCAAAAATAATGTAAATTATACAGTTTCATCTATCAATCTATCAAACAGAATATGATGAAATATCACATACCCCCAGGTGTCCATATTTAGGAGGGACAGTCCCTATTTTGGGTCCAAATCCATCTGTCTCTGTTTTCTATGCTAATATCCCTCTTTTCTAGGAGCTCAATATTGTTGGTGTGACTGAGTGTGTAACAGAGCTCCACAGCAATAACACTCCCAGTAATGTGTCTGAGTGTATAACAGAGCCCCACAGCAATAATACTCCCAGTAATGTGACTGCGTTTATAACAGAGCTCCACAGCAATAATACTCCCAGTAATGTGTCTGAGTGTATAACAGAACTCCACAGTAATAATACTCCCAGTAATGTGTCTGAGTGTATAACAGAGCTCCACAGCAATAATACTCCCAGTAATGTGTCTCGATGTATAACAGAGCTCCACAGCAATAATACTCCCAGTAATGTGTCTCGATGTATAACAGAGTCCCACAGCAATAATACTCCCAGTAATGTGTCTGAGTGTATAACAGAGCTCCACAGCAATAATACTCCCAGTAATGGGTGTTTAAACTACATTAACCCCTTAAGGACACATGACATGTGTGACATGTCATGATTCCCTTTTATTCCAGAAGTTTGGTCCTTAAGGGGTTAAAGGACCACTATATTGCCAGGAAATCAAACTCGTTTTCTTGGCACTATAGGGTCTTTGGGTCCCCCCCACCCTCAGGGTCCCCCTCCCGGTGGTGCTCCAGAAGGGTTAAGGGGTTTACCTTTCTCCAGCGCTGGGCTCCTTTGGCGCTGGGGACTCACCTCCCTCTTCCGACGTCATCCGCCGAATGCGCATGCGCGGCAAGAGCTGCGCGCGCATTCAATAAGTCCGTAGGAAAGCATTTCTCAATGCTTTCCTATGGACGGCAGCGTCCTCTCACTGTGAAAATCTGCTGCAGGGTTAAAACCTGGGGGGCCTGGCACCCAGACCACTTCATTGAGCTGAAGTGGTCTGGGTGCCTATAGTGGTCCTTTAAATGTGTTTAGAAATCAGTATGTGTAAATAAGATACATTGTACTTGTTTAAAATTGTTATCATAAATCACCTAAAATTTCTCAGAACATCCACCCCTGGCCACAAACCCACTCACACTCAGAACAGCCCCACTCTTGGCCACACCCCCACTCACACTCAGAACAGCCCTCGCCCCCCCCCCCCCCACCCCACACTCAGAACAGCCCCACCCCTGGCCACATGCCCACTCACACAGAACAGCCCCACTCTTGGCCACACCCATACTCACACTCAGAACAGCCCCACTCTTGGCCACACCCCCACTCACACTCAGAACAGCCCTGCCCCCCCTCCTCCCCCCCACCCCACACTCAGAACAGCCTCACCCCTGGCCACATGCCCACTCACACAGAACAGCCCCACTCTTGGCCACACCCCCACTCACACTCAGAACAGCCCTCGCCCCCCCCCCACCCCACACTCAGAACAGCCCCACCCCTGGCCACATGCCCACTCACACAGAACAGCCCCACTCTTGGCCACACCCCCACTCACACTCAGAACAGCCCCACTTTTGGCCACACCCCCACTCACACTCAGAACAGCCCTCGGCCCCCCCCCCCCACCCCACACTCAGAACAGCCCCACCCCTGGCCACATGCCCACTCACACAGAACAGCCCCACTCTTGGCCACACCCCTACTCACACTCAGAACAGCCCCACTCTTGGCCACACCCCCACTCACACTCAGAACAGCCCTGCCCCCCCTCCTCCCCCCCACCCCACACTCAGAACAGCCCCACCCCTGGCCACATGCCCACTCACACAGAACAGCCCCACTCTTGGCCACACCCCCACTCACACTCAGAACAGCCCTCGCCCCCCCCCCTCCCCACACTCAGAACAGCCCCACCCCTGGCCACATGCCCACTCACACAGAACAGCCCCACTCTTGGCCACACCCCCACTCACACTCAGAACAGCCCCACTTTTGGCCACACCCCCACTCACACTCAGAACAGCCCTCGGCCCCCCCCCCCACCCCACACTCAGAACAGCCCCACCCCTGGCCACATGCCCACTCACACAGAACAGCCCCACTCTTGGCCACACCCCTACTCACACTCAGAACAGCCCCACTCTTGGCCACACCCCCACTCACACTCAGAACAGCCCTGCCCCCCCTCCTCCCCCCCACCCCACACTCAGAACAGCCCCACCCCTGGCCACATGCCCACTCACACAGAACAGCCCCACTCTTGGCCACACCCCCACTCACACTCAGAACAGCCCTCGCCCCCCCCCCCTCCCCACACTCAGAACAGCCCCACCCCTGGCCACATGCCCACTCACACAGAACAGCCCCACTCTTGGCCACACCCCCACTCACACTCAGAACAGCCCCACTTTTGGCCACACCCCCACTCACACTCAGAACAGCCCTCGCCCCCCCCCCAACCCACACTCAGAACAGCCCCACCCCTGGCCACATGCCCACTCACACACCTGTAATTAAAGTGTCCCTCTTTGTCCATGTGAAATGTTGGGAAGTAGGAATCAGCACAGAAAATTAAATAAAGTTTTTCAACGTTAACCTGAGAAAACACTGCTGGTAAGGAAGGGGTTAATCTAGACTGGCAATGAGAATGTGACGGTAAGTAGCATGCTGTATTATTTTACCTGTCGGAGGGCTCTTGGAATTTCTAGAAATATCCTCTGAAACAGCCATTTTGATTTCCCTTTCATCCTTGGAGCCGACATCCTGCATTGGGCAAAGATATGATGGAGGCACTTTACTGAGCCCGGAGCAGGGATAGCCATCAACATTCCCATTATCTGGAGCACAGAGGGTCGGGGATAATGCAGCTCCATTCTGCAATGGGCCCTGTGGGGGAATCCCTCTTTCAGAGTCCACCATCGTATTAGGGTGCTGTGTTGGAGATCGTACAGTCTCCTCTTGGGTCTCAGTCAGAAAATGAGGTGATTGCATCTCTTTAGACGACTCAATGCTTGAATCTTTGTTAGGTTTGATATCTTCTGCAATACTAGACACTTCAATTTGTATTTCTCGTTGCCACTGTGGTGACTGATCACACACGTCCTCTAACTCCAGATTAAAACTTTTTCCCATCTCACTCTTGCCGTCCACTTTGTTCTTGTGTGCAAGAAATTCATTAGAGGGAATTACGTCTTTCTTCTCTAAATTGGTTGCTGCTGTGGTGGCAATCTCACAGTGTGTTTTCTCACATAACTTATTTTTTGGGCCAGTATCCACTACGGTTGCTTCACAACACGTCTCCAGTGCAAAAGCCTGGCCGAACATTTCACAGTTAGGATCTTCTTCCCCATTTGGCTTTTCCTTAACATCACCAGCTAAATCAGAAACTTGCCTCCCTTCACCTTTGACCTTGGTGGTGTTACAGATGGATTTGGACAGGCTGGCTTCTGAAGAGCAAGAGCGCATACTAAGGTCCAAGGCCTCCAATTTACCAAAGGAACCTTGCAGTAGCCTACACATTTCTTGGGCATCACTGGATATATCAGGCTGGCTTGTCATTCTTAAATTTGTTTCTAAAAAGGCACTGGAAAGATCTTGCCTGACATCTTGAATCAAGTTATCATGAGGAGTGGACTCTTCCCTTCTTAGACTATTTATACAAGAAGGTGGGCCTGTGCATAAAGTCATTGGAACAGCTTCTAAACTGGATATCTGCTCCTCAACTGCTTTTGGAGTTGAACATAATGCCTCCTCTACTTGTTTATTAGTATCTCCCAAATTCCCAATGTTACCTGATAGCAATGTCACTAAGTCCTGATCTTCTGCCACTTCATGGATCCCGCATGTCTGACGGTTAAAATCATTGTCTGCATTATTTGTAAGAATAATTCCACTTTCATCTATACAGTCTTTGCTAGGGGTACTAACAGGGGGCAGTGAAATCTTTTCTGTGCACTCATCCTGCACTGAAACGTTTCTCTCCTCCGTAGTTCCAATCAAAGAAGATACTATAGCAGTTGAAGAATTGGAAAGAACCTCCTTACTTACAGATTCCTTGGTGGTGTTTGAATCCGTCTCATCTGCCTGGTGAGCATTAGGAATTACAGGTACACTGGGGTCTCCACTTTCATGTGACGATATGTCAATTCCAATTCTTGTTTGGTCACAAATGTTTGGATCTTCAGCTTCTTTTTGATTTTTCACAGGTGATATCTCAAGTGCTTCATCATTGCCATGCTCTTCTAGCTCTAGAACACATTCATCTAGAGGACCTGCTTCTGCTGCAATGAAGGCGGTATTGCACGGCTGTAAAACAGGTCCAACATCCAGTTTATGAATTGATTTTTTCCCTGAAAGAGGGTCCAGGCTGTTTCCTTGCTCTCGATCTGGTGGCTCTTTAAAAACATGCTGGTTACAATCTTCCATTTTCATCATCTCTTGAGGCTCATTCTTACTGGCAGTTAATTCATTATTTGCACAATTTGTGTCTTGCGTGTGGTCTGGCATATGATCTGCACTTGTGATTTCTTTTTTTTTATTCAACAAATCATCTTTGCAAAAGTCTTTGTACTTTGCTTTTTCTTGGCATGTGTCTATATTTGTTGGAAGTACACTGAACGATTTATGACCATAAGTAGGTCGAGTGGCTGATTCAGTTTCTTGTGATTCCACCTGTAAATTAGTGTCACCGTCTGAATCCAGTATTTTAGAAGCATCTGTTTCTAGTGTTTTGTTTTCTGTGTTGTGTATGTCGTCTTTTGAAGTATCTTCCACCTTATGACTAATAATGATAGTGTTGGTCAGATTGCTCTTAATAAAAGCTGAAGTCATTGATGAAGCTTCATGTTCCTCCTCGTTCTCATGTATACTTGGTGAACCAGCATTCTGATTGCGATCGGCTATGTTATTTGCCTCTGCATCACTGTCTTCAAGACATGTATCCATTTTCAGTAACTCAGTATTTTCCAGAATTCCTGCAGAGAGGCTTGATTCAGTTCCACATGTCAATTCATTTATAACGAAACTGGAAGCTGCTTCCTCCTGCTGTTTGTAGAACTGAGCAAGGACTGACTGTCGATCAATTCCATCATCAAGATCATCTTCAGACTCATAGCAAGCAAACAAGCACTCCCCCTCAGCCACATCCTCCTTGATGTCTTCTTTTAAACTGGATTCTGATTCTGGTTCTTTTGTTTCTTTGTCAGTCATTAGCAAATCTGTACGATAGCTTCCAAAGTTACCCGCCTCCAGAATATAAGGTGCATTTATCTTATCGTCCTTGAGGGATTCTGACACATCGTTCCTGCTGCTTGAATCAGACTTCTCGGATTGTCCTAAATCTTCAGCCTGAGCTGGGAAGTCATACACATCATCAGTCATCTCGATGGCCATGGATGTCTGTCTTCCACTTTGTTTGTGATCTTTACTGTGTTCTATTAAGCTTTCTGCTGTGGTGTTGAGTGGTGGCAAAGTGTCAAGTTCTTCATCTGTGTCAAAACAAGCAATTAAACATTCACCAACATTATCTATCCCACCCTGAAGGACTACATCTAGTTCTGAGGATGAAGATTGTTCTTCTACTGGGCTATCAGACCATGAGCCAATTGCCCCATCTTCTAATCTATCTGAACCAGAGGGACTTACAAACAGTGATTCACCCTGTCCTTCGGATGTCAGAACCAGGGTACTTCTTATATGTTTTGTGTTTGTTTCTTCATCAGGGTTATTGCTGGTGATGGAATACTCTAGTTCACCTGAGCTGTCTTGGTTGGTACCTGGCATGTTACTACTTGCTAATAGAAAGTCTTGAGCTAAAATTGGTAATCCATCATCGTCTTGACATTCTTCATCAAGATTTGTTCCTTGGTTTTCATGGTTATTAACAGTTTTATCTAGATTTTTGAAGATGGGATTCGCTTGACATGAAGCGCTTTCCCCTCTCGCTGCCAGTTCTGGGCCATTTATGTTCACGGCACCTTCATTTTCAGCATCAGATAGTTCTGAAGATGTCTCCATCTCACTCTCACACCCGGAATTGGATGATTGATGCTGGATCACTGTGGGAGCCTCGGCGACATGAGGAGGAGAATCCGTTGTCACAGCATATTGTTCTGTGCTATACCGTTTCTCATCTTCTTCTCCATCATATGATGCAGAATCTGATGATTCAGATGTGTCGTCTTGGTAAGCAAAGGACTCATCGACTCCTTCATTGATGGAATTCTCAGACAGAGAATGTAAGAGGGAGGCAGAGGTGCTGTCATCATCTTCCTCTCCATCGATCACCTCAGTCTCTATTGATTCTCCTTGAGGGAACAAAGTGATTTCCATTGATTCAGCTTCAAATATCAAACTTCCCTGGAATGGCAACATGAAAGCAGGAATCATAGGATCATTTGCGGCACTTTGAAGGCTGGCAAGAGGTAACTCAGGATGTAGTCCATCAGAGCTTGTTGGCTGAAGGGTCCCATCCATTTCTGAAGAGCAGCTTGCACTGGATGCTTGTTGGGGTTCAGATTCAAAATCTTCAGGGGAAAAGGCCAATGAAGCTGTGGTATTAACATATCCAGGACAAAGAGGCATACTAGTGAAAGATGGTGCAAAGTCAGTTTCCCATTCATCTTCATCTTCATATTCCTCTTCATCACTCAACTCATCATTGCTTTGATCCTCATCCACGGCCTCCTCGTTGACTGCAGAGAAGTCTTCTGGATGAATATCTCTATTGTAGAGATCTGATATTTCTTCATCCACTAACATGTCAGGGGACATGCAACATGGATCTATGCAAATACCTTCTTCATCATCATTCAGAGGATCTACATACAAACTGGGAGTTTCTATTGTGTCTGCCTCAGCCATCAAATTTGGGGAACAGGATGGAGATCCACTAGAAGTGGCAGAGGAAGCCCAGCTGCCTCCTTCTGCTGTCATATAGGAGCCAGATGGGGATGTGGGAGGTGAAGACAAGTTGTCATTGTCCATGTCATTCTGGTCATCACTAATGCCACGATACTTTAGATGTCTGTAGATGGTTTTTACTGGAGTCGAAGGGGCGGTTGTATATAGATCTGAGTCCATATTAAATGCATGCTTGTTCTGAAATGTTTCGGCCTCGCTCTCTGTGTAATTCCAGGGTGACTCTTTGGTGGGTTTGGGAAGTAATGAAGGCACATCATCAACTGCTTCACCCTGAGAAAAAACGCTTTCTTTCAGAGTAGGCTCTTTATTAGACTTTTTATATTCCAAGTGCAAATCGGCAGAAGACTCAGAAGTAGTGACATCTCTGTTACTCTCCTGCTCAAAATTCCCCTCTGATGTCTCAGCTTTGGGATCGGATATGGGCACTGATGTTCCCCCAAATGCATCCACAGCGGGAGGCTCACTCTTGGAAATTAGGCTATCTACACTGCCTGTTTCATTGTTGCTACAGGATGTTTCTTCTCCCATAACAATTCTAGTGTCAAGTGCATCAGGACTCAGCGTTTCAGCTCTTTCTCTTATTTTCTGGGTTTCACTAGACACTTGCTCCCCAATTCCAGAATCACTGGAAGCTTTAGAATCCAGAGGGAGACTAGCAGTGGTGGCCCCAGCTTCGCTACTTGCTCCTTCTGGCTGAGGACGGTCACTTTCCTTGGTTTGCAGGAATCTTGACACAAGTGCTACATCCACTTCACACTCTGGACTCGTTAGGGGAGATTCCTTCAGTGGACTTAATGCTTTGGGTGTCCCCGAATCACCGCTGGGAGTTGATGCTGTTGAAGCAACTGGAGATGGACCTGTGAAGATAAATTGCTAGATTTTAAAACACACAGAGAAAGAATTTGTTTACAAGGGGCAGATAATGTGATTTAGAAGGGAGATTCATTCATCAGGGCTTGGATTATATGCAAGGCAGCGAAAACCCATCAGCATAATTTTATTTTCAGAGAAACTGGGCATGCAGTTATAACCCACAATACTTCCATGTTTCATAAATAAATAAAAGCAAAACGGTGCAATAAAACATAGAATAAAATGTAGTAACAGATTAAAAAAAAAACAACTGAACAAACAGATCTATACTTAATACATGTTACCAAGTAAAGATAAAAGATCATTGTATAAGCTGAGTATGTCACCACCGTGACCCAACTCTGTCCTTAAATTACCCCAACATCCGGCCCCCAAGTCACCCCAAAACTCAGCTCAGTATCCACAGAGCAAGAGACTGATATACGCTGACATCCTGCTGGGATGGCTGGAGGACCTCTGCTATAGATATTATGTAAATGATTTGATTATTCTGGGTTATAATGTATCACAGTGCTGGTACATGCTGTCTCCCTGCCTCCCTCCCTCTCATCTAGGAAGAGGAGTTTCCCAGCATGCTCTGCTCCAGGATGCACTGACGCCTTGTGCCTGCATGCAGGATGTGAAATGACTTTCAATGCTGCCAAGGAGAAGCCTGTGTTTATAACTGGCTGCTAGGGACGGAGCCTTGCAGATTTCTACATAACATAAAAAGCATGGGGAGGGAACGGGGAGCACCCACAGCGTCGCTTGCTAAAATTCAGTCTGTTACATTGTGTTCTGCCATTCTTGCACCTAATGTTTCAAATAAAAAAGGGTAATCAGGCATGTCAGCCCCCATTACAATCTATTATATTCTGTAACTACGGTAATACAGAACTCAGCATCTTCCAGCCCCCCAGAACTAGACTAGAACTCAGCAACTTCCCAGAACCCAGCCCAGCAACTACACAGAACTAGAACTCTGCAACTTCCGAGAGCACAAAACCCAGCCCAGCAACTACCCAGAACTAGAACTCAGCAACTTCCCAGAACCCAGCCCAGCAACTACACAGAACTAGAACTCAGCAACTTCCCAGAACCCAGCCCAGCAACTACACAGAACTAGAACTCAGCAACTTACCAGAACCCAGCCCAGCAACTACACAGAACTAGAACTCAGCAACTTCCCAGAACCCAGCCCAGCAACTACACAGAACTAGAACTCAGCAACTTCCGAGAGCACAAAACCCAGCCCAGCAACTACACAGAACTAGAACTCAGCAACTTACCAGAACCCAGCCCAGCAACTACCCAGAACTAGAACTCAGCAACTTACCAGAACCCAGCCCAGCAACTACCCAGAACTAGAACTCAGCAACTTCCCAGAACCCAGCCCAGCAGCTACCCAGAACTAGAACTCAGCAACTTCCCAGAACCCAGCCCAGCAACTACACAGAACTAGAACTCAGCAACTTCCCAGAACTCAGCCCAGCAACTACACAGAACTAGAACTCAGCAACTTCCCAGAACCCAGCCCAGCAACTACACAGAACTAGAACTCAGCAACTTCCGAGAGCACAAAACCCAGCCCAGCAACTACACAGAACTAGAATTCTCTAAATTCACAGTGCCCAGCCCAGCAACTACACAGAACTAGAACTCAGCAACTTCCGAGAGCACAAAACCCAGCCCAGCAACTACACAGAACTAGAACTCAGCAACTTCCGAGAGCACAAAACCCAGCCCAGCAACTACACAGAACTAGAATTCTCTAAATTCACAGTGCCCAGTCCAGCAACTACACAGAACTAGAACTCAGCAACTTCCGAGAGCACAAAACCGAGCCCAGCAACTACACAGAACTAGAACTCAGCAACTTCCGAGAGCACAAAACCCAGCCCAGCAACTACACAGAACTAGAACTCAGCAACTTCCGAGAGCACAAAACCCAGCCCAGCAACTACACAGAACTAGAACTCAGCAACTTCCCAGAACCCAGCCCAGCAACTACCCAGAACTAGAACTCAGCAACTTCCCAGAACCCAGCCCAGCAACTACCCAGAACTCAGCAACTTCCGAGAGCACAAAACCCAGCCCAGCAACTACACAGAACTAGAATTCTCTAAATTCACAGTGCCCAGTCCAGCAACTACACAGAACTAGAACTCAGCAACTTCCGAGAGCACAAAACCGAGCCCAGCAACTACACAGAACTACAACTCAGCAACTTCCGAGAGCACAAAACCCAGCCCAGCAACTACACAGAACTAGAACTCAGCAACTTCCAAGAGCACAAAACCCAGCCCAGCAACTACCCAGAACTAGAACTCAGCAACTTCCCAGAACCCAGCCCAGCAACTACACAGAACTAGAACTCAGCAACTTCCAAGAACCCAGCCCAGCAACTACCCAGAACTCAGCAACTTCCGAGAGCACAAAACCCAGCCCAGCAACTACACAGAACTAGAACTCAGCAACTTCCAAGAGCCCAAAACCCAGCCCAGCAACTACCCAGAAATCAGCAACTTCCGAGAGCACAAACCCCAGCCCAGCAACTACCCAGAACTAGAACTCAGCAACTTCCCAGAACCCAGCCCAGCAACTACCCAGAACATAGAACATAGGTTGGCATAACATTAGTGGTAACTGGCAGAGCTGTGGATTTATTCATAAAATGGTGATAGTGGAGAATTCGGTTATTGTAGATTAATATTCTCTAGTCAGTTCTATTTGAAATTCCCGGTTTAGTGAAAATATTTTTCTGTAGATGGAAGTTTGAAATCTCTATTGTTGTATTTAGATATTTGTAGAGCAAACATTTCCACCATATTTACACATTCCCTTCCTATAACGAGACAATAAAACACTGCGAAGGGTTAAATACACGTCTAAACGCATCTGGGAAATTGCCGATGCAGAATAGAGTATCCGGACAATCTCACAGCAACATTTTAATATTTAATATATCTCTGTATCCCGTCAGAAATTAGAATCCGGGCTTCTTATTGCAAATCCACTGAATCCATCATCTACTGCCTGCTAGCAATATACTCAGCACTCAACTTACCCCTCCTAATACAGACACCAACCTACCCCTCCTAATACAGACACCAACCTACCACTCCTAATACAGACACCAACCTACACCCCCTAATCCAGGCACCAACCTACCCCTCCTAATACAGACACCAACCTACCCCTCCTAATACAGACACCAACCTACCCCTCCTAATACAGACACCAACCTACCCCTCCTAATACAGACACCAACCTACCCCTCCTAATACAGACACCAACCTACCCCTCCTAATACAGACACCAACCTACCCCTCCTAATACAGACACCAACCTACCCCTCCTAATACAGACACCAACCTACCCCTCCTAATACAGACACCAACCTACCCCTCCTAATACAGACACCAACCTACCCCTCCTAATACAGACACCAACCTACCCCTCCTAATACAGACACCAACCTACCCCTCTTAATACAGACACCAACCTACCCCTCCTAATACAGACACCAACCTACCCCTCCTAATACAGACACCAACCTACCCCTCCTAATACAGACACCAACCTACCCCTCCTAATACAGGCACCAACCTACCCCTCCTAATACAGACACCAACTTACCCCTCCTAATACAGGGACACCAACCTACCCCTCCTAATACAGACACCAACCTACCCCTCCTAATACAGGCACCAACCTACACCTCCTAATACAGGCACCAACCTAACCCTCCTAATACAGACACCAACCTACCACTCCTAATACAGACACCAACCTACACCTCCTAATACAGGCACCAACCTACCCCTCCTAATACAGGCACCAACCTACCCCTCCTAATACAGGCACCAACCTACCCCTCCTAATACAGACACCAACTTACCCCTCCTAATACAGACACCAACCTAACCCTCCTAATACAGACACCAACCTACCACTCCTAATACAGACACCAACCTAACCCTCCTAATACAGACACCAACCTACCACTCCTAATACAGGCACCAACCTACCCCTCCTAATACAGACACCAACTTACCCCTCCTAATACAGACACCAACCTACCCCTCCTAATACAGGCACCAACCTAACCCTCCTAATACAGACACCAACCTACCACTCCTAATACAGGCACCAACCTACCCCTCCTAATACAGGCACCAACCTACCCCTCCTAATACAGACACCAACCTACCCCTCCTAATACAGACACCAACCTACCCCTCCTAATACAGACACCAACCTACCCCTCCTAATACAGACACCAACCTACACCTCCTAATACAGGCACCAACCTACCCCTCCTAATACAGACACCAACCTACCCCTCCTAATACAGACACCAACCTACCCCTCCTAAATACAGGCACCAACCTACCCCTACTAATACAGGCACCAACCTACCACTCCTAATACAGACACCAACCTACCCCTCCTAATACAGACACCAACCTACCCCTCCTAATACAGACACCAACCTACCCCTCCTAAATACAGGCACCAACCTAACCCTCCTAATACAGACACCAACCTACCCCTCCTAATACAGGCACCAACGTACCCCTCCTAATACAGGCACCAACCTACCCCTCCTAATACAGACACCAACCTACCCCTCCTAATACAGACACCAACCTACCCCTCCTAAATACAGGCACCAACCTAACCCTCCTAATACAGACACCAACCTACCCCTCCTAATACAGGCACCAACCTACCCCTCCTAATACAGACACCAACCTACCCCTCCTAATACAGACACCAACCTACCCCTCCTAATACAGGCACCAACGTACCCCTCCTAATACAGGCACCAACCTAACCCTCCTAATACAGACACCAACCTACCCCTCCTAATACAGACACCAACCTACCCCTCCTAATACAGGCACCAACCTACCCCTCCTAATACAGACACCAACCTACCCCTCCTAATACAGACACCAACCTACCCCTCCTAATACAGACACCAACCTACCCCTCCTAATACAGGCACCAACGTACCCCTCCTAATACAGGCACCAACCTAACCCTCCTAATACAGACACCAACCTACCCCTCCTAATACAGACACCAACCTACCCCTCCTAATACAGGCACCAACCTACCCCTCCTAATACAGGCACCAACCTACCCCTCCTAATACAGAGACACCAACCTACGCCTCCTAATACAGACACCAACCTACCCCTCCTAATACAGGCACCAACCTACCCCTCCTAATACAGACACCAACCTACCCCTCCTAATACAGAGACACCAACCTACCCCTCCTAATACAGACACCAACCTACCCCTCCTAATACAGAGACACCAACCTACCCCTCCTAATACAGACACCAACCTACCCCTCCTAATACAGAGACACCAACCTACCCCTCCTAATACAGGGACACCAACCTACCCCTCCTAATACAGAGACACAAACCTACCCCTCCTAATACAGAGACACCAACCTTCCCCTCCTAATACAGACACCAACCTACCCCTCCTAATACAGATACCAACCTACCCCTCCTAATACAGACACCAACTTACCCCTCCTAATACAGACACCAACCTACCCCTCCTAATACAGAGACACCAACCTACCCCTCCTAATACAGAGACACCAACCTACCCCTCCTAATACAGAGACACTAACCTACCCCTCCTAATAAAGAGACACAAACCTACCCCTCCTAATACAGAGACACCAACCTACCCCTCCTAATACAGAGACACAATCCTACTCCTCCTAATACAGAGACACCAACCTACCCCTCCTAATACAGAGACACCAACCTACCCCTCCTAATACAGGCACCAACCTACCCCTCCTAATACAGAGACACAAACCTACCCCTCCTAATACAGAGAAACCAACCTACCCCTCCTAATACAGACACCAACCTACCCCTCCTAATACAGAGACACCAACTTACCCCTCCTAATACAGAGACACCAACCTACCCCTCCTAATACAGAGACACCAACTTACCCCTCCTAATACAGAGACACCAACCTACCCCTCCTAATACAGAGACACAAACCTACCCCTCCTAATACAGACACCAACCTACCCCTCCTAATACAGAGACACCAACCTACCCCTCCTAATACAGAGACACCAACTTACCGCTCCTAATACAGAGACACCAACCCACTCCTCCTAATACAGACACCAACCTACCCCTCCTAATACAGAGACACAAACCTACCCCTCCTAATACAGACAACAACCTACCCCTCATAATACAAAGACACCAACCTACCCCTCCTAATACAGAGACACAAACCTACCCTTCTAATACAGAGACACCAACTTACCCCTCCTAATACAGAGACACCAACCTACCCCTCCTAATACAGAGACACCAACCTACCCCTCCTAATACAGACACCAACCTACCTCTCCTAATACAGAGACACCAACCTACCCCTCCTAATACAGAGACACCAACCTACCCCTCCTAATACAGACACAAACCTACCCCTCCTAATACAGAGACACAAACCTACCCCTCCTAATACAGAGACACCAACTTACCCCTCCTAATACCGAGACACCAACCTACCTCTCCTAATACAGAGACACCAACCTACCCCTCCTAATACAGAGACACAAACCTACCCCTCCTAATACAGAGACACCAACCTACCCCTCCTAATACAGAGACACAAACCTACCCCTCCTAATACAGAGACACCAACCTACCCCTCCTAATACAGAGACACCAACCTACCCCTCCTAATACAGACACAAACCTACCCCTCCTAATACAGAGACACAAACCTACCCCTCCTAATACAGAGACACCAACTTACCCCTCCTAATACAGAGACACCAACCTACCCCTCCTAATACAGAGACACAAACCTACCCTCTCCTAATACAGACACCAACCTGCCTCTCCTAATACAGAGGCACCAACCTACCCCTCCTAATACAGAGACACAAATCTACCCTCTCCTAATACAGAGACACCAACCTACCTCTCCTAATACAGAGACACCAACCTACCCCTCCTAATACAGAGACACCAACCTACCCCTTCTAATACAGAGACACCAACGTCTCCCCTCTTAAAACACATGAAGAAGCAGAACTGATGTTATTTACTAATAGGTTCATTAGGCATTGATATTATTATTATTATTACTGCCAACTTATTTCATAGCGCTTTGCAATATTATCAAACAGGGAAATTAACAATGAATGAAACAATTACAAAATGGTTCACAAACAATAGGTTGATGAGATGGGCTAGTTGTCTTTTTGTTGTACAAAACGCACAGCAGACCATTACTTTCTTGTTTTGTTATTTGAACTTATTTAAAACTTCCAGAGGAATTAATATTGAGTGCAAGATAAATCCAGGTCAGAATTGGGGAAGAGCGGGTGAGGGGGATATTGTCTATTTGGACACTTACTGGAAAACTAGGATTCTACCTTGATTTTGTGTTTATCTCCAGGATCCAGAGAGACATATACACACGAACATTGACAGATACAAACAGACGGAGACATACACACACACACAGACAGTGACAGACAGACACAAACACTGACAGATACAGATAAACATATACACACAGACACTGACAGATACATACAAACACTGACATATACAGACAGAGAAATTTACACACACACACAGACAGATACAGATAGACATAAAACACACAGACACTACCATATACACACAAACACTGCCAGATACAGATAGACATATACACAAAGACAGATCCATATACACAACAGACATTAACAGATACAGATAGACATATACACACTGACAGAGCCATATACACACACAGACACTGACAGATGCACACAGACAGAGACATACACACAAACAGTGACAGACACAAACAGACAGAAACATACACACACAGACACTGACAGATACACACAGACACTGGCAGATACACACAGACATTTACAGATACACACGATCACAGACAGATACACACAGACACTGACAGATAAACATACACATAGACATATACATACAGACACTTACAGATACACACACACATAGACATTTGCAATAGGCACTGATAGATACACATAGACACTGAAAGATACTAAGAGATACACACAGACACTGACAGATACACAAAAACACTGACATACACACAGATACTAATAGATACACACAGACACGGATAGATACAGATAGATACTAACAGTTACACACAGACACTTACAGATACATACAGACACAGACAGATACACAAAAACACTAACATAAACACGCACAGACATATAAACACAGACACTGACAGATACACAAAGACACTGACAGATACTAATAGATACACACAGACACGGATAGATACAGATAGATACTAACAGTTACACACAGACACTTACAGATACATACAGACACAGACAGATACACAAAAACACTAACATAAACACGCACAGACATATAAACACAGACACTGACAGATACACAAAGACACTGACAGATACTAATAGATACACACAGACACGGATAGATACAGATAGATACTAACAGTTACACACAGACACTTACAGATACATACAGACACAGACAGATACACAAAAACACTAACATAAACACGCACAGACATATAAACACAGACACTGACAGATACACAAAGACACTGACAGATACTAATAGATACACACAGACACGGATAGATACAGATAGATACTAACAGTTACACACAGACACTTACAGATACATACAGACACAGACAGATACACAAAGACACTAACATAAACACGCACAGACATATTAACACAGACACTTACAGATACATACAGACACAGACAGATACACACAGACACTAACATAAACACGCACAGACATATACACACAGACACTTACAGGTAAATACAGACACAGACATATACACACAGACACTTACAGGTAAATACAGACACTGACAGATACACTCGGACAGAGACATGAACGCAAACATTGACAGTTACACAAAGACACTGATGGATAAAATGAAATACTGAAAGATAGCCATAAACTGATGGATACTCTGTTTATACACTGACAATGAAACTGAAAGTCTGATATAGCTTTCTGCTTGCCAGATGGATCACAATAGTATTACTATTTCTATAGAATTTCTGTTAATTTAGAGAAAAGGATTGATTCCCAATCTGTCACATAGTGGGCTGTACATTACATTATGGAGATTTTCTATAGTAAGAGCCACGCGCACAGTGCCAGTAAATGCCCAGTCCACGTGACATCACCCACTCCTCATGTATTGTGGCAATTCCAGTCATTTAACAGATATAAAATATATAATGAACCCTTCCCTGCCAATAATGGCTGTAAGGTCATTATTCATAATTCATGAACTAAATGAACTGAGGGGTTTCTGGTGGATTGGAGACTGGGCTCCAGGGATGCTCCCAGTATGATCCTATTTAATATTCGCATTTCACAATCTTTGTTTTCATGGAATGGGGGGGGGGGGGTATTCCAAATTCTGGAGCAATGTTACACAGAGCCTTATAGGAAGCTGTGAACGTCCCCGGGGGATTAGATACACCTCACATGTGAGACAATATCCCATAATATCATCCTTGGGGGGGGGGGGTATTTTGTGGCCATGTCAAGTAAACATGTACACACACACATTGAATAGTGACACTCCAATTATAATAGATACCCTCCCATTACACCAAACACTGTGAGTGCAGGCCAGAGGAGTAAATACCATGAACCCTGGGGTATGTTGTGATTCTAACACACTCCCTGGGCCTGGACCAGCTATACATAAACTATAAACACCCATTGCTGACAGGACCATGCTCCCCAGGTAAGTGCCCCCTGTATCAGTATAATGGCCATGCCCCCCAGGTAGGTCCCCCTGTATAGTACAATGGCCATGCCAGGTAGGTGGCCCTGTATAATGTCCATGCCAGGTAGGTCCCCCTCTATCAGTATAATGGCCATGCCCCCCAGGTAGGTCCCCTATATTAGTACAAAGGCCATGCCAGTTAGGTTCCCCTGTATCAGTATAATGGCAATGCCCCCCCAGGTAGGTCCCCCTGTATTAGTACAATGAATGACCATGCCAGGTAGCTCCCCCTGTATCTGTATAATGACCATGCCAGGTAAGTTCCCCTTGTATCAGTATAATGGCCATGCCAGGTAGATGCCCCTGTATCAGTATAATGCCCCTGTATGTTGTGATTCTAACACACTCCCTGGGCCTGGACCAGCTATACATAAACTATAAACACCCATTGCTGACAGGACCATGCTCCCCAGGTAAGTGCCCCCTGTATCAGTATAATGGCCATGCCCCCCAGGTAGGTCCCCCTGTATTAGTACAATGACCATGCCAGGTAGGTGCCACTGTATTAGTATAATGACCATGCCAGGTAGGTGCATCTGTATTAGTACAATGACCATGCCAGGTAGGTCCCCCTGTATTAGTACAATGACCATGCCAGGTAGGTCCCCCTGTATTAGTACAATGACCATGCCAGGTAGGTCCCCCTGTATTAGTACAATGACCATGCCAGGTAGGTGCCTCTGTATTAGTATAATGGCCATGCCAGGTAGGTAGCCCCAGGTAGGTGCCCCATGCCAGGTAGGTCCCCCTGTATCCAGGCCAGTCTCCAGGCTAATCCCGGTCTGATCCCCTGTCACTGTGCCCAGGCCATGCCCACTGCCCCCCCATCCCCTCCCCATCCCCTCACCTGCTTCATGTTGGCCCCTGGCATCTCTCAGGGGGGCCCCCTCCACCGGCATGGTCCCAGCTCCAGCTCCCGGACAGCTCCCTGGGATCCCGGTTGTGTGGGCAATGGGGACACAATGGGCCTCCTTGGTATCAGAGAGGGAGCTCTGTGCGACTCACTGTACCAGGAGAGGGGGGGGCTGAGGCTGCGCACTGAGAGCTGAGATTAGTGCGGCTTCACTGACAGCAGCAAGGGTCCAGGGATGCTCAGTCATTGCATGATGTCAGAGCTCTCTCTCTCTCTCTCCCTCCTTCTCTCTCTCTCTCTCTCTCTCTCCTTCTCTCTCTCTCTCTCCCAGTCTCTCTCTCTCCCTCTCTCCTTCTCCCTCTCTCTCTCTCTCTCTCCTTCCTCCTCTCCCTCTCTCTTTCCTTCCCCCTCTCTCTCTCTCCTTCCCTCTCTTTCTCTCCTTCCCTCTCTCTCCTTCCCTCTCTCTCTCCTTCTCTCTCTCCTCTCTCTCTCTTTCCTTCTCTCTTTCCTTCCCTCTCTCTATCTCTCCTTCCTCCTCTCTATCTCCCCTTCCCTCTCTCTCCTTCCCTCTCTCTCTCCTTCTCTCTCTCTCTCCTCTCTCTCTCTTTCCTTCCCTCTCTCTATCTCTCCTTCCTCCTCTCTATCTCTGCTTCTCTCTCTCACCTTCTCTCTCTCCTTCCCCCCTCTATCTCTCCTTCCCCCCTCTCTCTCTCTTTCTCTCTCCTTCTCTCTCTCCTTCCCTCTCTCTTTCCTTCCCCCTCTCTCTCTCTCCTTCCCTCTCTCTCTCTCCTTCCTTCCCTCTCTCTCTCTCCTTCCCTCTCTCTCTCCTTCTCTCTCTCTCCTTCTCTCTCTCCTTCCCTCTCTCTCCTTCCCTCTCTCTATCTCTACTTCCCCCTCTCTCTCTCCTTCTCTCTCTCTCTCTCCACTCTCTCTCTCTCTCCTTCACTCTCTCTCTCCTTCCCTCTCTCTCCTTCCCTCTCTCTCCTTCCCTCTCTCTCTCCTTATCTCTCTCTCACTCTCCTTCCTCCCCTATCTATCTCTCCTTCCCTATCTCTGTTTCTCTATCCCTCTCTCTGTCTCCCTCTCCCTCTCTCTCTCTCTCTCTCTCTTTCTCACACTCTCCTGTTATCTTTTTCTTCCTATCTCTCCATCCCCCCATGTAGTGAAGTAGGGCAGGGTGTGTACACTGCAGTCACTGTGTGCTACACAGTTGCCCTCCCTCATTCTCACACTCACCCCCCAACCCTATCTCATTCACCCCCTCATCCTGTCAAACTCACCCTGCCACAGTTTCCCCTTTTCAGCTTGTCACAGTCACCCTTGAAGACAATCGTCATACACATAAAGTTATAAAACATAGCTTCACCATAGACAAAGTGCACAAAGGCCACAGGCAGTCCCCCATATACACAAAACACCGCAAGCAGCTACCACACACACATACGGTCCCAGACACAAACATGCACATGCTCACAGAAACATACATTTACATACAAGGATACTCACTGTCAGACGCACTCTCAGGCACATACACAGGCAGGCAATGCCAGACACATTCAGAAATACAATACACAAGATCCAGCGCACTCACCTATCCACTAAACAGCAACTTCAATGTTGACAGATTGTATATGTTTTTTTAAATACACCTAATCTAGGCAAAATAATGGGGTTTAGTTACATTATATGATCATACATTGCATAAGCCTGCCACAACGTCAATGTACCCCATCTTTGGAAGGTCCTACTCTAACAGCCTAATGTCTGTGTGACGACACGGGTCCTTGGAGGGGCATACTTGCCAGCCTCCTACCCTGTGACTATGTCCCCTGTGTTAAACCCTATTTGAAAACACCATTTGTGCCTGTCGGGATCGGTAAGAGGAACCATTCAAACTTTAGAAGTAGCACTTCGAACTACCGAAGCCATTCGAAGTCCCATTCGACCACAAGGTGGCGGCCATCTTGTTCGCATGGACCAAAACCACGAATAGATTTCAGGAGGACTTAGCCGCGAATGCCCTGGAACTAATTTTGGCATGAAAACCTCGTGGTTCCCGGTCGGTCCTCCAACGGCACTTAGCTGCGATTCTATGGAACTATTTTCGGCTATGAGACCATGCCTGCGGTCGGTAAAAACTACGACTTCCATAAAATTTCTGACCCCCTGAACTGATCTGGGTGATTTATGGATAGGTTGGTCACCCAGATCAGGGCTATCAGGGGATGTAACTTTTGTGGGGATTTTATGTGTTTTAAGGTATTTTGGGGGTTTTCTAAAAAAATTGTGTTTTTTGTGTTTGGAGATAATTGAGTTTAGCATAGTGCTTGACTCAATTATCTCCTAAGTAAAAAGGAAGGCTTATTGTATTGTATGTGGGAGTGTCATGCATTGTAACCCTGCTATTATTGGTTTGTAAGTTTGTATCCCTGTCCCAAGGCCCATGTGGGCGTACACCTTGCTTGGGGATTGTCATAAAAGGCCAGTGTGGCACCATTAAACCATTCCTGTAGGGAACCTCCTATACAGCTATACCACTAGCTCTTATAAGAGCTTCACAGCTATACTCTTTTGGAGGAGAGGCCTTGCCACTGAGTCCTTGGATCCAGAAGTTTGGTCCAGGACGGGAAGGAACGGCAAGGGACGGCGAGACCCCAACCAAGCTGCGGCGGGTTCGTGGGGTCTACGGTGCTTATGGTGTCCGGTGCAGTGCTTATGGTCCTCAGCGTCAGCTAGGAAGCATCGATTGGCAAAGGTACCCAGTCGGAGTGCCAGGTGGTCCGTCACAGTCTGCTCTTATGAGATTAACCCACTTACTTGAGGAAAAATTCCATCTGGGGCTCTCTGCAGTACAAGGGCCCTGGGATGAGTTACTTGTGACAGGGAGGGGTGCAAAACCTAAGAGTTGGCTAGACTCCCAAATATTTATATATATGAAACCAGGGGCTGCACTCACCTGAACATGCATAAATGGGGTGCTGCTGTGGGCCAATTTATACAATACACAAGATGCAGCGCACTCACCTATCCACTAAACAGCAATTTCAATGTTGACAGATTTTATTAGTTTCTTCGAAAACACCTAATCAGAAATACCCACAGTCAGATCAACACATTGTAAGAGTGTGTGTGTTTGTGTGTGTGTGTGTGTGTGTATATATATATATATATAGTAAGGCAAAAAATTCCTGCACTCCAACTTATTTGATTATAGCCTGGTGCACAGTGAAAAAAATATCATATAAAGTAGAAAAAATACCGGCACTCTAGGTCTTCCAAGCAATGGTGTTTATTTTCAGATCATCCAAGGTCAACGTTTCAGCCCTGGTTCAGGGCTTTCATCAGGACACATAAGAAGCATTTGTATAAATGACAAGCTTATATAGGACTGTATAACTTATTAAACACTCACCCGATCAGCTGTTGGGAATCAACCGCGATATCCGGCGTCTATCCTCGCCCAACTGCGCATGTGTGTAGCTCCGGGAATGCCCTCCCCGTCACCATTCAGCTGGATCCCCCACGTGACGCGGCTACGTCACGTTGCCCCGACAACCGCAAATACATTGCGGCTGTGGGTAGTCCTCCCATGCTTACGTAAGCCGTCGGGAGAATCCCTCCTCTCGTCCGTGAGTGGTTGATCCAGCGAGGTGACGGCAGAGTCACTTCCAAGCCCCTTCTCGCACAGAAAATAAAAGATATAGACAATAAACAATGAGCATAAGCTCTTAGAGGGAAAATCTCTATATAATATCATCAAGGGAATCAACCCCTTTATATATAATATAATGTGACCTGCTCAATTCAGAGCAGTAATATTGCTATATACTATATACAAAAGTAACAGTGAAAAATGTGATAAACTATATACAGAAAAAGATGTGTATGGTATAAAAGTGGTATGTACATATGTATAGTGATATTAGAGTGTCAAACTATTACAAAAAATTACAAAAAAAGGGGGATATCTATCCCTCTGTACAGTGAGCAAAGTAAATATGACCATATAGGGAATAAGGTAGAATAATTGTTGTGTCTCATTTTAAAGAAGAATCGTGTCTTGAGTGTGGATATCTATAGGACCTTTATACAAAGGCGTCTCTTCAACTCTAAAAATATACAAAATATATATAAAATAAAGAATAAGGATAGTATAATAATCCCCTACTGTATATCGTCTCACTAATGCCACTTAAGATAGAATATTATATAGTGGCATGATGAGAGCTATATAGAAAGGTACTGGCAGTCATCTTCTATTCGGTTGATCCCATCCATCAGCTGTGGGGGTGTTTAAAAGTTATATCTAGTACATAATTGCAATATAGGAAATATATGTAATAAAAATATATAATAAAAAAATATTTGTAATAAGAACTAAAACATTCAAGGGGGAGATAATACACCCATTTTAGGGCTCGATAGTTAATTCTTAATGTGCGTCATAGAAAGGGGGTGAATGAGCACTTCTCATTCAACCCCTTCGGGGACAGTGTATCCAATTCCAATGTCCAGTATATTTCACGCTGCAGTAGAATTTTTCCTCTATCACCTCCTCTAGCCATTTCTGGGATGTGATCGATGGCCAAACATCTCAGGGTAGAAAGTTGATGAGCTTTCTCCAAGAAATGTCTGGCCACAGGTTTGTCCGTCTTGCCATCACGATAGGCTAGTCGGATACTGGACCTGTGGCCTCTTATTCTCTCGCAGAGAGCTGTCTCCGTTTTCCCTATATAGCTTAGTCCGCACGGACATGTAAGCTTCTAGATCACGAACTCTGTGCGACAGTGTATCCTATGGGCTATTTTGTATTTCTTGCCCGTATAAGGATGAGAGAAAGTCTTAGCTGGGGTAATATGGCCACAGGTTACACAACCCAGGCATCTCACACAGCCGTTATTCTTTATTGTCGATGTTGTTGGATTATAGCAGTGTACTGGGTCCGTTTTTTCACTATACATATGTACATACCACTTTTATACCATACACATCTTTTTCTGTATATAGTTTATCACATTTTTCACTGTTACTTTTGTATATAGTATTTAGCAATATTACTGCTCTGAATTGAGCAGGTCACATTATATTATATATAAAGGGGTTGATTCCCTTGATGATATTATATAGAGATTTTCCCTCTAAGAGCTTATGCTCATTGTTTATTGTCTATATCTTTTATCTTCTGTGCGAGAAGGGGCTTGGAAGTGACTCTGCCGTCACTTCGCTGGATCAACCACTCACGGACGAGAGGAGGGATTCTCCCGACGGCTTACGTAAGCACGGGAGGACTACCCACAGCCGCAATGTATTTGCGGTTGTCGGGGCAACGTGACTTAGCCGCGTCACGTGGGGGATCCAGCTGAATAGTGACGGGGAGGGCATTCCCGGAGCTACACACATGCGCAGTTGGGCGAGGATAGACGCCGGATATCGCGGTTGATTCCCAACAGCTGATCGGGTGAGTGTTTAATAAGTTATACAGTCCTATATAAGCTTGTCATTTATACGAATGCTTCTTATGTGTCCTGATGAAAGCCCTGAACCAGGGCTGAAACGTTGACCTTGGATGATCTGAAAATAAACACCATTGCTTGGAAGACCTAGAGTGCCGGTATTTTTTCTACTTTATATATATATCAGTGTGTGTATATGTATTTGTGTATTAGTGTTTAAATGTGTGCATGTCTGTCTGCAATGTGGTTGTGGTATGATGTGGGTAATGCAATGATAAAGTTGCAAGCAACCTATATATTATATGCATACATACATACATACATACATACACAATACATGGGGAAACACATATATGATAATATACATGTAAAGGAATTTAGAATATGTGGGGAAATGTCTGATTTTGTTTTCTTATCTGTAACTTTATTATGTGGAAAACGATTTTTTTTTACAGCCCAACCAAAATGTTAATTTTTAAATAACCCCTTCACACCGGCACTTATGTATACACGACTGCCAGGCTATACAACCATACCCAGCAATCGTTTATAAATGATTAGCAAATGATGCCGTATCTACAATCAAAGTGATCACAACGCAGCGGCATAGGGAGCTGCGACAATGCAAGCCTCCGAAGATTAATACAAAGATCACATCTCTGTATCCAAAGCTGCAAGCTCGCCCTTCAATAAAGGTACAGCTATATAGGACCTTTTTTTTTTTTGCCTAAAGCCTCACAAAGTCTAGAGCTGCCCCTGATTGCAGGAGTGTGTTTGCATGTTGGTGTTTCATTGCTTGGATGTATGCACATACACTGCCACATACATACACTTTAACACACAGATACACATATATTAACACAGTGACACACACTGCCCTTTATCACCGCGAGTGTGTAGATAAAGGCCACGTTTCCATAATGGTAACACATGGACAGTTTCTGCCACGCAATTCACTAACGAGACACTAACGCAGAGAATCAAATGTTTTATTGAGTTATAACGAGAAATGATCTTTGCAATGCTTTGTGGCACCCTGAGGGTTACGTGTAATAATTGATGCGTTTACCTTGCAGTTTGCTCCACGTTTGCTCGCAATGTGCTATTTCAATAGCACAGCTAGTCTCTGGCCAGGCACTGTCCCACATGCAGGACTCCCAAGCGAATTGCTGTCAGTTTATGTACGTTTGAGGCAGAAGAAGAGGCTCGTTAGGTCGTGTAAGGTGAGATTGTAAAGCAGGAGAAGGCTGACTGCGCCAAGCAATGATGCAATAAAATGCAATGCCTTTCTCTGAGTCTGTACAAACACACAGAGAGAGATAAAGCACAGGTGATCAGTGTGCATAGCGGACAATTTCTAAAGGAACTATCGTATCGCCACGCTGATAAACACTACATAGAAAGTGAGTCATGCCAGGTAAGGGGTAGCAAGATGGCAGGGCGGCTAGTGCCCCCATGACCGCTAGCATACAGAGGTTATGGGCTGCAATATCACTGTATTATTCTTCCACTCATAGCAGGATACTGCAGGAGGGAGACGGCAGGCAGAATGTGTACACAGCTGAGTATGTGCCTGGGCTGGTAGCCTGTTATCCTCCATGTTTCACCTCCAAACAACTCCAGCCGCCTGCAAATCCCATGGCATGATAATAGATTTCACCCCTACGGCATGTAAATACTACATACTAAAAGGTGACACATTGTATGTGTCGACCATTAGCATTAAGCAATGATATGTGGGCAGAAAAATATGGTGGATCTGGAAGCTCTATCAGGGCTTAATATTAGACGTTGAATAATCCAAGAAGTTTCCATATTGAATCTCCCTAAAGGTGAGGATAAAGCTCATCAAACACTCGGGGAACATGGGCAGAGAGGATCTGTAAGTGTGTCTAGCGGTAGGTCCCTTCCCACCACTGAAGGTTGTCTCTATTGGGGAAAATAGCAATTCATAAAGGTATACATGATGCCACATATATTCCCTTTCAGAAAACATGAATCGGTAAGGACAAAGGGGATGTGTGGTGCAAATAAGAGAGCCCACTGGTGGTTTCTTTAGAGCTGTGGTCACCTACAGATCCCGGCATGTTGTCCTTGCCCTCCAGCTCGATAAAAATACCACTAAAATGCATGTTGTCAACGCTAAGGACAAAAAGTGTGGTTCACATACAGTATCTCACAAAAGTGAGTACACCCCTCATATTATTGTAAATATTTTCATGTTCATCTTTTGACAACAGTGAAGAAATGACACTCTGCTACAATGTAAAGTAGTAAATGTACAGCCTGTAAAACAGCGTAAATTTTCTGTTCCCTTAAAAATAACACACACAGCTATAATGTAAATCGTTGGCAACAAAAGTGAGTACAACTTTGTCCAAATTGGGCCCAAAGTGTCAATATTTTGTGTGGCACCATTATTTTCCAGCACTGCCTTGACCCTCATGGGCATGGAGTTCACCAGAGCTTTACAGGTTGCCACTGGAGTCCTCTTCCACCCCTCCATGATGACATCACAGAGCTGGTGGATGTTAGAGACCTTGCGCTCCCCCACCTTCCATTTGAGGATGCCCCACAGATGCTCAATAGGGTTTAGGTCTGGAGACATGCTTGGTCAGTCCATCACCTTTACCTTCAGCTTCTTTAGCAAGGCAGTGGTTGTCTTGGAGGTGTGTTTGGGGTCGTTATCATGTTGGAATACTGTCCTGCAGAAGGGAGGGGATCATGCTCTGCTTCATTATGTCACAGTACGTGTTGGCATTCATGGTTCCCTCAATGAACTGTAGCTCCCCAGTGCCGGCAGCACTTATGCAGGCCCCGACCTTGACACTCCCACCACCATGCAAAACACACTTGTCTTTGTACTCCTCACCTGGTTGCCGCCACACACGCTTGATATCATCTGAACCGAATAAGTTTATCTTGGTCTCATCAGACCACAGGACCTGGTTCCAGTAATCCATGTCCTTAGTCTGCTTGTTTTCAGCAAACTGTTTGCAGGCTTTGTTGTGCATCATCTTTAGAAGAGGCTTCCTTCTGGGACAACAGCCATGCAGACCAATCTGATGCAGGATGCGGCGTATGGTCTGAGCACTCTAAGGCTGACCCCTTCAACCTCTGCAGCAATGCTGGCAGCACTCATACATCTATTTCCCAAAGGCAACCTCTGGATATGACGCTGAGCACGTGCACTCAACTTCTTTGGTCGACCATGGCGAGGCCTGTTCTGAGAGAAACCTGACCTGTGAAACCGCTGTTTGGTCTTGCCCACCCTGCGGCAGCTCAGTTTCAGGGTCTTGGCAATCTTCTTATAGCCTACAATTATTTTTTTAAGATCCTCAGAGAGTTCTTTGCCATGAGGTGCCATGTTGAACTTCCAGTGACCAGTATGAGAGAGTGTGAGAGCGATAACACCAAATTTAACACACCTGCTCCCCATTCACACCTCAGACCTTGTAAAACTAACGACTCACATGACACTGGGAGGGAAAATGGCTAATTGGGCCCAATTTGGACATTTCCACTTAGGGGTGTACTCACTTTTGTTGCCAACGGTTTAGACAATAATGGCTGTGTGTTGAGTTATTTTGAGGGGACAGCAAATTGACCATGTTATACAGGCTGTACACTTACTATTTTACATTGTAGCAGAGTGTCATTTCTTCAGTATTGTCACATCTGCTGTGATGTTACATTAAGACGTATGGGGCTCATTTTACCAATCCAGGTGTCTGACACTCAAACTACATGAACATAGGGGTATAAGCAATATATCACATAGAGATATTGACACCAAGAACAAAATAAAGGAGGAAGGGAATACATGTTCCGAGGGATATTTATAAAGAAAAAGGTAGTGTACCAAGGAGGGAGCTGGGATGGGTAACAGATGCACAGGAAAAATTATAAATCCAGAGAAAGAAAAATATAAATATCAAAAACTTTATTAGTGAAAAATACTAAAATTGCCCAACGGCAAATACCATGTGTGCTGTGAACCAACAAAATGTGAAAAAACAAATAAAAAGAAAAAATCCCAAATCAATAAGTCAGAAATAGGAGGAAGATAGGTCTAAATGAAATTCACCCCCTAATAAGGTAACTACGACCGTGGTGTGAATATATTAAATCGTACTACCTATTCCAGGATCAAGTAACAGCGTATCATCAACGTCGCGAGTATAAATCTATGCACACGTCTGTGCCAAGACTCATTGATATAGCAGGGAATAGCCGATAGCTACTAAGATCAGCATAAAATCATGATTATGGCGTATAGCACAATAGTTTCCAACACACATACGTGTACAGCAATGCTCCCTGCCTACAGCTATTGCACACGTACAGGTAGAATAAATACTGAATGGTCACAGGAGCGTGGGGGTACACTACGGATTCGACTAGGTACTAACATGGGATCCAACTCCCATAAATGGCAGGCATAGGTATACGGATAAGACTTGCTGCCTATTATTAAAGCGCCTGTGGCTGGAATGGTGCCGAGAACAACGTTCCGGGGTATCTTTCCAAAGGCGCAGGAGATACCATTACATGCCAATGCCATGATGCCAATAGTGCTAGGTCATCGAGTGAATCAGATACACATTCTACATGTTCTGTATCAAGTAATGGACAATGAGTATTTAGAATGTGTATGGTGTGGCTGACTGGGTGAAATTTACATGTGTAGACACATAGGTAATAATAGTCCATAGTGTATAACACAAATATAAGTAATATGCTACAAGAGAGTGTAGTACAATGAGTTGGCCATCTTGGGTCATATGGAGGTCTTCTCCTCTGGTCGCCTACAAGGTGATGGTTGAAGAAAGTCATTCTCTGATTATCGTTGTCTCTAGTGCTGTGGGCTTGATTGTGAGGGAACCAAAGGTAGACCGGTCCTTGCTTGGACTGTGGTGTTTGGGAGCTGCATCACTTCACAAAAGGTCAGGACATCTCTCGCCATCCACGAGGTTCCTCTCCATGCAGATAAGGCATAGGGAACGTTCCAACAGTACGGGATATCTTGTGTGATAAGGAGATCTGTAATAAAGCACAGAAGTCTCTTGGCTTGTAGACTTATCCATGACAGTTTATTGTAGATTTTTACTGCTTGGACTCCAACGCACCATGTACGGGAGAATCCTGCTTTTGACATGATGGCTGCTGTAGTGCAAAAGTCAACAGACAACATATGTCTCGGGGTGAGGTGGGTGCATGTTTAGACCTTAGAGCCTTATGTATTCGATCAATACCAATGGGTGAGTGTAGAGGACGCCCCAGGACATGGTTTGTGTAAGATTTTCTGGGCCTTCTACTTCCCTAAATCCCCTAATTCGTATGTTGTGTCTCTATCTTCCGTTTTCTAAGTCCTCGATTTGGTATCGGAGTTCCTGAAGCTTTACAGTGCGAGACCGAGCTGTTGCCACAGTGGTTTTGAAGGATGTGCGTTGGGGGCGATTAGATTTTTTTATACCAGCCAATATATGTGATAATTGGTCTGTAGTTTTCACACACGTTGCATTTTCACTGTGAATTTTATGTCCGATACTCAATAAAACAGTATGTATACAGTTACATGAAGCAGAGTTTAAGGTGTAAAATAAATGTAACAGTTTTGCCGTAATAATAGCTTTAATCACTATAAAATACAGAAATCAAGGAGTTAAAATTTACTTTAAGGGGCGGGGCCCGACCGCCATGCTGACCGGTCGCGGGCTGGAGAGGCTCCTGCAAGAATCGGCCTAATTTGGGAGAAAATACCAAGCTTAAAGCCTGACTCAGAGCCAAGAGGCCACCTCTCATGTCCGGGTGGTTGCCGGTGCCACTGCAGTCCCCGAGATCAGGAGTTTTGCAGCCCCAGGAGGAGATGCGAGGCTTCAGGGTCTCCGGCCTATGCGGGTGGAGAGCGGGGCGGACGGCCGCCGTCCTGCTTTGGAACCTGGCTGCCGTGCAACAGTCCAGTGATGTGTCTCACGGGCCCCTGCTCCCCCCCCCATGGACCGGGGGGGGTATCCCGGTCCTCACTGGAGGGAACCACCGCCTAATTCTGACCCTCCGAGCCCGCCTGATAAAACGCAAGCCTGGGCGCCAAAATGGCGGAGATGCGACTGAAGTCGGGAATTGCATCTGCAGCTACCTGCAAGCAGCTCTGCCCACAGGACCACAAGCAGCATACGCCATGAGCCTACAGACAAGCGTCGGACCCTCTGAAAAGCCACTGCTTACCACCCACAGATCAAGCCTGGCTCTACGACTGCCCTCCCGGGGCGGGATAATCGTTATACCACCTAAACAGAAGCAGACACCAAATACCAAACACCAGGAGGATAAAGGAGCAGACCACAACCAGCAAACGCCGCAGATCTACCAATAAATAAACGGGCGACACACAGCTGCATCGACTAACACGTGGGGCACACACTCAGCCACGAAAAGGCATCGGCTGACTTGGACTTATTACCAGGCATAGTAACCACTGTCACTCAGCCTCCTATGCCCCAAACGAAACTCTCATGATCCTCAACCACTGTTAATCTGCCTAACATGCTCTATAATCAGTGAACTAGATAAGTCTGCTCATAGATATGAACATTAAACTCCTAGCATGTAGTATAACATAGGGACCATGCAGGCTCCTTCCCCGGGCGGTGCACCTCTGAGGGCATACCAGCCTATTTAACTGACACCCTCCCTGCTGCTGCAGATGTATCCCAGCTGAGATGGGCATCACAGTGCAAACATTAGTTTATACCCTTTTAGCCTCTTATGCGCCCACACCGAACATAAGGCTCAGCGGCTACCCTGCCGAACTAGTAATCACAGTTTAGTGTGTCACTTTATTTTGTATCATTTCAGTACACTTAGCACAGTAGGACGGTTTAATCGCTAACCACACTTAGTGAAATCGCCTCCATAACTTACCAGGCATAAATATACCTGATTGGATTCATAATAGTTATAAGTTGTTTTATTTGCACCCACGTACTGTGTATTACTAAATTGTAGCATCGCTGGTTACACTATCTCATCATGTTAAGCTTCGTTAAACCTCTTGAGAGTCAAGAAGTATTTTCAGTTTCCTTATAAGCAACTACCTAGCAAGACACACTCACCTTTAAAAAAAATAAATGTGTGCATGTCATATTAACGCCATATTACTGTTATAAAGGGTTTGAAAATGCATAGTTTCGCTCTGCTATTGTGGCAAGGCAAGCCAGGTATATGTATTATCTGCTCATCAAAATTTAGTCCTAAGCTAATCTATCCTCTACTTCACGACCGAAGCTAGTGAATATCTACGTTTCTATTATTATTACTTAAATATAAAATGTGCTGTCTATATATAGCCATGTAATTGTCCTATGCTGATTGTTTATGATGTGCTTGATACAGCTTTCGTGGCGTTTCAAGCTTGTTTGTCACTCCTTGCACGTGAAAAATAAAGAATAAAAAAAAAAAAAAATTTACTTTAAAAAACAACTTTGCAGCTTTGGAGGCTGTGCCTGCTCCCGCCATGCCACAGGCGTGTAAAACTGATATTATTACTGACACAGGTGATGTCAGATTATCAGTATTGTGATATTATTTATTATGGGCTCTGATGCCCGGGGCAGTTATTTACAACATTTAACCGGTTTACATTTTTTGTAATGATTTGTTCATGGGCCCTGAGAAGGGGGTAAAGCAGAGCTGACATTTACACCCTTTGGCGACATGTCTGCCTGCGTTGTAATGACCAGAGGCTCTCCCTCCTAGTTTCACCATCTTCAGATCTGATTTAGATGAAGCTGCGTGACAGTAAAACATTGCTGGATTCTGCAGACCGTGAGATTCTCCGTAGATCTTCTCACACTTGTATTACTTGTTAGTGTTGGAATCTCAATCAAATGTCATCACAATATATTTAAGGCTGGGCCTGTAGTTGTGAAAGGGGCTCGGATCCCCTTCATAAGGGCATCAAATCCTCTCCCACTTTACTGTGGTTGGTCTGGCGAGTTGAACTTACCTGTATCCTCGTGGTCCGGTCTCCTGGCTTGCTGCCCGTTTTTCCTCACATTTACCGACCGCTGAACTTCGCCTCCCACGTGGTTTACCTGTACCATCACTTCATGGAGGTCCTGCTGCTGCCGGGCTCCTGTCTGTTCCCCGAGGTCTGAATGCTAAACAGTGCGTTTGCCTGATGGGTGCCTCTCAGCACGCCCTCTGGACCAAGGGCTCAGGTCCCTTCCGGCTCACCGGGTTCTCCCAGCACCCCGGCTGCGCCTGTTGCCAGCTGCTGAGACTCCCCACACACCGGCAGTAAGTACCCACCGAGCCGGGGCCGAGCATGGCACACCGCTGGCACGTCGGCTGCTGTCGCCTACAGCTCCCTGGGTCCACTACCTGCCATGGCTGATCTTTGGCACCCCTGCTAGGATGTCTACCACTCACATGATGCTCAGCCAGCTGGTATGTGGTCTACCTCTCTCGTGGTGCTCAGCCAGCTGGTGTGGTGTCTGCCACTCTCATGGTGCTCAGCCAGCTGTTCTGGTGTCTGCCTCTCTCATGGCGCGTTTGATGACAGAGAGGGGTAATGTCACGTGGCGGGAGGTCCAGATACACAGCAGCATTTCATGAGAAAGGCTGGTAATGGAGAGACTGCAATAGTCAACAAATGAGATGATGAAGGATTAGCAGTTTTTGAAAATGGGGAAAAAAACCAAATAATTTGGTCAACACGATCAATGTATCATTATTTTTATTTTTTTTATTCTTTATTTTTGTTGTGCATGTTAATAACAAAGATTTCTCATTATACACGGAGTAGATGCAATGGATTGGCATGTCAGATATAGAACGTGCAAATATACAGCAGCACATTTTAAAAAAAGATTAAAGACAAGAGAAACACAATGCATAGGTAAGTAGTCACAGTCGTATGAATTACTAACTAGTTCGTAACTGTAGAGGTTTAACAGATAGCTTTACTGCCAATAAGAATCCCCAGGAAGCCCCCCAACAGGCTAATGATGAAAGGGTCTAACGAGCTATTAACATAGCAAGGGAAGAGAAAATCTAAATTAAACAGAACTTGCCATAAAGAAAGGATAAACTTTAGATGACTCTTTACAGGAAGTGTTTAGGAAGGCTGTGCAAGTCACATGCAGGTGAGTGTGGCTAGAGCTGTATAAACAAAGTTATTTAACTCCTAAATGGCAGAGAATTGAGCAGTGAGGCCGGAGGGGCTTGTTTTTACACCAAAACTGCTTCATTAGGCTAAAGTTGTTTTGGTGACTATAGTGTCCCTTTAATAACGGCCTAATAAACTGTTAAATTAGGTAGGCAGATTTTCTATAAGGGTAACCACTTGGATCAGGTAACCTGGACTTAACTCCAAGCTCAACCCATGCCCTGCAGGGGCCCAGCAAGGTCCCTCCATGGAAGTCATAGTGAGGGTGGGTTCAGTCAGCCACTGCATTGTAACTCTGCAAATGCCGTGTAGTCATCAAGAGCCCCTTCGTTGGTGCCAAGGCCCAGCTTGAGGGGCGTTCTGGTTTTAGTGCTTAAGCTGCCGGCTCCATGGTGGGTCTCACACTGCATCTGTTCGACATTCTGATCTGGGCGCAATGAAGGTTGGCTTCCTCTTGCAGAGAGACAGATTGCGTGCACCCAGCATTTGCCGGATCCTGTGGTACAGCGGGTTCTAGGGTTTCCATCAGCCTAACCCAGGAGAAGTCAAGTGTTGCGCCGTAGCGGTAAAGGCCGTCAGAGAGATCCCCGCAAGAGATTGAGTGACATGCGGCATCTTCCATGTTATGCCTGCATGCTTGCCAGTTGTGTGGTCAGCAAATAAGCCGCACGCCCCCAGCTATGCAGGGGAGACTCCATAGCGTAGACCAGGAACATCCGCACCAAGGTGGGGGGGGAATGGGGCAAAAGTCGGCAGCGCAAGTGAGGTAGGGGGATCGACTGCTTCTTGACTCCAACGAACTGCCTAGGTCGCCAGGCCTGCTCTCTGTTTGTCGCAACATGGACTTCCGAGCACATTAGACACGCTCCGGTAACACAGAGATTTATTCAGGACCAGCCAAAGGTCATTACGGGTCAGCGATGAGGGTGTAATTTGTGGTAAAGAGCTGTTTTTAGAGAAGTATGTGCCGGAGCTCATACAAGGTTCAATGTATTTTAATCAATCCAGATGCCCTTAACAAAAAATGTATTACAAGGAGCAAAGAGGGTTAAAATCACCCATTAGCAGGTTTTGCCTTTCATTTTATGAGTCCTAATAATCAAAATTGTATTCCTGACTCCATAGTGTAAAAAAAAAAAAAAAAAAAAACTATTTAGGCCCCTGAACCCCTTTAAATACAGTAAAAAAAATCACTGCCACTGCTCCACCTCCTCGGCTGACATCAAAATTGATTAACTCTTTCCCATAGGAAAGCATTAGATTGGCTGAGATAATCAATTCAGATGATCTCAACCAAGGCGGCAGGGCAGAGCCAAACACAGCCCTGGCCAATCAGCATCTCCTCATAGAAATGCATTGAATCAATGCATCTCTACGAGAAAGTTCAGGGAAAGCTTAAAGTAGGTTACCCAGGAAGCACATCTAGTAGCCATCTGAGGAGTCGTCACTAGAGGTGTTCCTAGGCTGCAACGTAAACACTGCCTTTTCTATAGAAAGAAAGTGTTTACTGCAAAAAGCCTGCAGGTACCGATTATACTCACCACAACAAATACTTTAAACTGTAGTTATCTTGATGACTATAGCGTCCCTTTAAAATGACCGCTATAGGCACCCAGACCACTTCAGCTTAATGAAGTGGTCTGGGTGCCAGGTACCTCTAGGATTAACCCTTTTTTCTATAAACATAGCATTTATAATCGGGTTAATCCAGGCTTTCATTGACAGCCGCTGGAGGCGCTTCTCACTGTGATTTTCAGTGAGAAGACGCCAGTGTCCATAGGAAAGCATTGTGAATGCTTTCCTATGGACTGGCTGAATGCGCGTGGCTCTTGCCGCGCATGCGCATTCAGCCGATGATGACGAGAAGGAGGAGAGTCCCCCGTCCGGCGCTGGAGAAAAAGGTCAATTTATCCCCTTCCACCCCCTAGAGCCGGGCGGGAGGGGGGCACCCTCAGGGCACTATAGTGCCAGGAAAACGAGTATGTGTTCCGGGCACTTTAAGGCTGAAACTGGCAGAGGGTCTTTAAAGGATTGTTCATCTTTCTAACGGAGACCCTGATGGAATATTATTCATAAAAGGCCTGCAAAGGATTGTGGGTAACGTAACTCCCTTGACCACATTCTGAAGTCAGCAGAAACAGGAGGTGGGGGGGGGGGGGGCGGAGCCTGGCAGCCATGCCGAGCAGTCGCATGCAACATGGGCTCCGAGGCAAAATCCAAAAACCGAACATATTAAGCGAGATAAAGCCCTCTAATCTACTCTCACAACAGCCCCAGCCTAAGGGGCTCAACAAAACGATGTTACAAGCCACAAATTTCAACTGCCAGAAGCAGTCTCTTACCGGAGATCGATCCGAGGCCTACGGGAAGCAAAAGCAGGCGACGCGAGGGAGGCAGCCGATCCCTCTGCAGCAGCAGCATCCCTGGACGACGGTCTCCCCGGAGGACTCTACCTCCCCCCCCCCTATGCCGGCGGGGGTTATCCCGGCAAACACAAGCGACGACCCAGCACCAGAGAATCACACTGAGACACCCACGGTGGACGCCACGTGCGGGACCCGACCCAAAATGGCGACTACCGCACGGCCAGCAGAGTCGGTAAGCGGACAGCATGAACCTATCCTGTGCTCTGTGGACCGCATGCTGCAGACCCTGAACAAACACTTTCACGAGCTATGGGTTAAACTAGAGACCCACATAGTTAATAGGGCGCCTACTCCTCGAGTTGGAGGTCGAGGTGGCAAGAACCAAAGGGCGAGGAGTACTCGCTCGGGCCTAAAGCACTCAGACAAGCCTGCATTACACACTGCTGGCCCACCTAGGCCGAGGGCCACCAAGGGTAAGACCCGGAGGCATCACCCACATGGACGGAGGGACGGCCGCCACAGAAGGCGGCAAACCATCAGCTCCCCCCGTGACTCCCAACATGGGAAGGACCCAGCCCACAGAAGCGCATGGGTCCGTGGAGTAAGGATGTTGGCCTTCATCCCGGCCCGGGGCTGGAGAGAGAACACACCTCGCTCCCATCAATCAGCCACCTATGTACCCACTTCTGCAGCAAGAGCAACTAGTAAAGCTAAGGGGCTAGAGCGAGGAAACAGCCCATTTGAAATCCGCTACCGGCTCACCTTATGGATTCCCAACGGCAGCAATAGTGACTCACGCCATCCCCTCCACGCCACTGCGGCAAAGCGAGAAGCCGCAAAACTGCACACTTCCCAGCATGCAGAGAGAGCCGACTCCCGATCCAGAAGCGCCCCCCTAAGTGGAACGCCACAGGCAAGACTCAAGTAGCAGCAAAGGGCATCGGCTAAGAGGACTAACTCGGTGCCTCATGAACGGGCACGCCACCATGGGGACAGTAAGCAGCCACCAGTTGGTCCAGTCAGACCCCACCTTGAGGGACACTACGAGACTCTCACTTACCTGAACGTGCCTATATGTAAATGCCTATTTTATTGTTATGTCTAGTAACTCTCACTACTCACATGCTCGCACTACTAGATACACTAAGATACCAACACATCACAAGTAACACACGAACAAACACATAGCAGCGAGACCTAATGTGACGCACATGCTTCATACAGCGAGAACTAATATGCCATAATGCAGACCCAGGGCTTGTGATTTACAGGGCTACACTCCTACCCATACCAACAGGCGAGAATACTTCTGTTGTCTACACATGTAGCCTGACGTGCTTAATGCTAACGGCAGATGTCCCATAACCTGTATATCTCTCTGTTATTTACATGCTAAGGCAAGCACAGATTGAATTGCATATGTTTTTCATCAGTATTACTCTTGTTTCGGAGCTACCTTCATATCTACTACTCTATGCATGTTCTTAACTTTTTGGAAAGCTTACTTAATAATACAAAAAATGAGGCAAAAAATGAGGCCAATCGTAGGAGATGTCATACTGTGTTACAATGATCCCACTATGTACAAATACTATGCATCCCCTCTTCTCTATTCTGTATCCCATTTAACTCCTGCCTCAATAAAAAAGATTGACAAAAAAAAAAAAAAAAAAGAAACAGGAGGTGCTGGCGGGAGAAGTTATAAAAAAAAATAACCTTGGAAAACCAAAGTGTGTCATTATTATACAGCTTGCTCCGATCCTCGATCTGCAAAAACGCCAGCGATTTTATTATTAGAATGAAAAATGCTGACAGACTGTATCGAACAAGGCAACGCAGCGAGAAGCGAAAACTCCACAGTACAGCACTGCAGAAACTGAGTCCCGTGGGACGGTGTGCAGTAAGCATCACACTAAGCACCAGTGACCGCCGCGTACTGCGTCCCTCCTTCCATCACCGGCTACAGTGGCCTAAATGTGAAATTCAATCCGAATTCTTGAAAATTTGCACTTTATTGACTAAGACAGAGAGTGAAATAAAAATGCAGTAGATACCTGGAATAGCCTTCCAGTGGGAGCAATAACAGTGATATAGAAAGGGTATTAGATACCTGCAATAGCCTTCCAGTGGGAGCAATAACAGTGATATAGAAAGGGTAGTAGATACCTGGAATAGCCTTCCAGTGGGAGCAGTAACAGTGATATAGAAAGGGTAGTATATACCTGGAATAGCCTTCCAGTGGGAGCAGTAACAGTGATATAGAAAGGGTAGTAGATACTGGGAATAGCCTTCCAGTGGGAGCAGTAACAGTGATATAGAAAGGGTAGTAGATACCTGGAATAGCCTTCCAGTGGGAGCAGTAACAGTGATATAGAAAGGGTAGTAGATACCCGGAATAGCCTTCCAGTGGGAGCAGTAACAGTGATATAGAAAGCGTAGTAGATACCTGAAATAGCCTTCCAGTGGGAGAAGTAACAGTGATATAGAAAGGGTAGTAGATACATGGAATAGCCTTCCAGTGGGAGCAGTAACAGTGATATAGAAAGGGTAGTAGATACATGGAATAGCCTTCCAGTGGGAGCAGTAACAGTGATTTAGAAAGGGTAGTAGATACCTGGAATAGCCTTCCAGTGGGAGCAGCAACAGCGATATAGAAAGGGTAGTAGATACATGGAATAGCCTTCCAGTGGGAGCAGTAACAGCGATATAGAAAGGGTAGTAGATACCTGGAATAGCCTTCCAGTGGGAGAAGTAACAGTGATATAGAAAGGGTAGTAGATACCTGGAATAGCCTTCCAGTGGGAGCAGTAACAGTGATATAGAAAGGGTAGTAGATACCTGGAATAGCCTTCCAGTGGGAGCAGTAACAGTGATATAGAAAGGGTAGTAGATACCTGGAATAGCCTTCCAGTGGGAGCAGTAACAGTGATATAGAAAGGGTAGTAGATACCTGGAATAGCCTTCCAGTGGGAGCAGTAACAGTGATATAGAAAGGGTAGTAGATACCTGGAATAGCCTTCCAGTGGGAGACATAGTAAATGAAAATAAGTTCTTGCATGGGGCTACACTTTTCTACAGTAAATAAATACCTTTAATATCTCCGTGCACGGCCGGACACAGCTCCCTATTCCTTCGCTTACATTTTGCAGTTGGTTTAACTATGATGTTTTCACAGGGATGTGCAGAGTGAACGGCAGGAACCCAAAAATAATTTCTCATTTTAACGCACATAGCCGGGAAAAAAAACAAAACAGTAGGCTTGAATTTTTTCAGTTTAGTTATTGCCGCCTAGAGTTATCTGAAATTCACTTTTACGAGCACAGAAAGGTGGATAGCAGAATGCAGCATGGAGCGCAGGATGGGTTATGGGGTGAAGGACGGTATATGCCAGGATATGGCCTGAATTGCAGGGAGTGGTTCAATGTAAGGGATGAGGAGCACAGTATGGGGTATGGTATGGGGTGAAGGAGGTGGATCACAGGACTGGGCACAGCGTGAAGGATGGAGAAAGGGTAACTGGGCACCGCGTGTAGGATGGGGTGAAGGAGGACTGGGCATAAGGTGCAGTTTGGGGTAAAGGAGGTGGATGGCAGGACTGGGCATGGTGTGCAGTTTGGGGTGAAGAAGGTGGATGGCAGGACTGGGCACGGTGTGCAGTTTGGGGTGAAGGAGGTGGATGGCAGGACTGGGCACGGTGTGCAGTTTGGGGTGAAGGAGGTGGATGGCAGGACTGGGCACGGTGTGCAGTTTGGGGTGAAGGAGGTGGATGGCAGGACTGGGCACGGTGTGCAGTTTAGGGTGAAGGACTGGGCACGACACAATTTGGGGTGAAGGAGACAGATCGCCGGACTGGGCATGGGGTGTAGTTTGGGGAGAGGGAGGTGGATCTCAGGAATGGGCATGGGGTGCAGTTTGGGGTGAAGGAGGTGCAGCGCAGGACTGGGCACAGCGTGCAGGTTGGGACACGGAGTAATAATAAACACAGTTATCACAGTTACCAATTACGGTTTATTGTTCTGCACATATTGTTATTCTTCTTCCGGTTATAATATAACCAATGGTTCCCACAAAGGAACAGAAACTTAGTTAAAATAAAGAAACCTAAAACATGAACCCTTAAACTGTCACAATGCTCAGTGCAGCGAGGTTCCAGTGTGCAATATAACAAGCGGCTCTGTACAGGATACATTTATATACACGCATTCTGTCCACTCGGCGTAACAGAATGACTTGTAGCCTTAGATCAGGGAGATCCTTGTGGACACCTTCATCTGGCCATCTCTTCGGCCACAGCTTTATTAATCTTGTCCTTCAGATAGGCGGATTTCTGCCACTCTGACTTCAGATCGAACCACTCATAATACGGCACCTGCAAGAAGAAAGAACACAGGAGGTTACTACCCTCTAACTGCGATGTATCGGGGAGCAGACTGGCACAGCTGGCACAGGGAAGCAGGAAGAAACCCGGAGGTTATTACCCTCTAACTGCGATGTATCGGGGAGCAGACTAGCACAGGGAAGCAGGAAGAACACAGGAGGTTACTACCCTCTAACTGCAATGTATCGGGGAGCAGACTGGCACAGGGAAGCAGGAAGAACACATGAGGTTACTACCCTCTAACTGCAATGTATCGGGGAGCAGACTGGCACAGCTGGCACAGGGAAGCAGGAAGAAACCCGGAGGTTATTACCCTCTAACTGCGATGTATCGGGGAGCAGACTGGCACAGGGAAGCAGGATGTGTTCTGACATCTCTTAGAATTGCTTTCCTCTGCCAGTTGAGTAAGCAGGGTATATTCAGAAGCATTTTATATCAGCAATCCTCACATTCCTTCACTGAGACATACATATTACACAGCACACACTCCCTGACTGAGACGTACATATTACACAGCACACACTCCCTGACTGAGACGTACATATTACACAGCACACACTCCCTGACTGAGACGTACATATTACACAGCACACACTCCCTGACTGAGACGTACATATTACACAGCACACACTCCCTGACTGAGACGTACATATTACACAGCACACACTCCCTGACTGAGACGTACATATTACACAGCACACACTCCCTGACTGAGACGTACATATTACACAGCACACACTCCCTGACTGAGACGTACATATTACACAGCACACACTCCCTGACTGAGACGTACATATTACACAGCACACACTCCCTGACTGAGACGTACATATTACACAGCACACATTTCCTCACTGAGATGTACAGATAATACAGCAATGCACACATATGATCTGTTAAAGCCCCTAACTTGCACAATCATTCCCAGATTCTCCCAACGGATTCACATAGTGTAATAAAAACTGAAATAAATAATATAGCATCAGCAAATCCAGCCAATATGACTTACCTCAACCACCAAAAACCCAGCAGCCTGGAGATGCCGCCTGGTCATGGCGAAGCGGCCAAGAAGGTCCTTACTCCGAGAGTTAAAATTGGGGAATTCCCAGCTCACAAAGGCAAACCTGGCAAGGGAGCAAAAATAGGGCGAGATTAGCTTTTGCATTTAATCGAATTATTCACTGCAGAAAACAATCTGTGTGCTGTGTTTGTAAATTACGGATACCATGATACAAGCTTAATACAGGTACCAGGGCACAAATCAGCCCGACAACAAAAATTGTACATGAACTTCTGGGTATTACAGAAAATGGCACTTATTACAGGAACACACCAAGCACTATAACAACTACAGTGCCCTGTAGCAGTTATGGTTCCCGACTTCCTCCACCCAAGAAGCCATTCTATTTAAAAACAGTTTGACTTTTTACTTTGGGTCCATGCCCCACCTCCAGTACAGGATGCAGGTCAGCCAGAGACTCTCTGTCTGAGCCAAGCGTAACACAGCGGCTAGCTCACTGACAGATCAGCTGACGCACTATAGAGCTTAGCTCAGGAGAACTAATAGAGGCTCCCCAAGCAGAAGCTCCTGGCTCTATGTCAGCATTAGTGGAGGCAGGGAGTGGCTTCTGGCACCATACCCACTACATCGGAGTGCTCCTTTATATTTTTAAAATGTTTGCATGAGCACAGTTCATTATCTTACAGATGGGAACTCTGATTGCCCTCACTATAATCATACCATCCTGAAAATCGATCTGTTGGAAAAGCGACGCTGACATTTATTTTTCTAAATGTTCTCCAAGAAACACTCTAAAAACCATAACCAATGCAGTGCAGGATAGAGGTCACAGTGCTATTACAGGATCCGCTGAAACTCCTTGTTTTAGCAATATCACACTGCAGATGCCCCATTCAAAAACGGTCAACTCCTTACAATGGACCATCCCTAGGGCATTCCTGGCACCATATCCACAACGGCTGTAGTGATTAGCTTGCATTTAGAACAGGCTGGTAGCTATGAAATGTCAATGGTTGACTGTAGCTTAATAAAAATATACGAAAACGACTGGATTTAATTACAGCCTGGGCAGATACATCAGGGGAGCGGGAGTCAACATGTGGTACGCATTTCCCCCAACTGGATAAACACAGCTACAGGTGGCATTTTCACCTGACAGTGGGCCTTACTGGGGGTAAAGCCTCAAAGTTTCCTCAGTACTGGGACACAAACTATTCCACTGCACTAATCAGACACATGCCAACATGTTTATACCGGCACAGCTAGAACTTCAGGTGGCAGAAAGGAATTTACACCCTGCAGCACTTCTCCAATAAGGCACTTGAACCATGCAGGGCACTGCCCGGCCTCAAACATCTGGTTATCCATCAGTCTCCTCGTCATCCCCTCAAAATGCACATAATCAGACGTTACTATTTAACCTGTCAAGTACCAGAGCTGGAAACGGACCCCAATAATACACACTGAATTACTGCTGTAGGTTATTCAGGGCAATAATGAAAATATAAATATATAAACAGGCGTGATCCAACACCATGCCAAGCTTGATACCATCAAGCATGATTTAACAATATGGTGGCTACCACTGGACAGTGGAGGATTTGCTGCACATTTAATGGACTACCGGGATCAGCATGACCCGGGAAAGACCACCCATAACAGTGTGAGAAGACTAAATAATGGAAAATGTAATTTGGCCACAGAGATTGCAGGAATCAGGGGTTACACTGGACATTGCAATGATACGCAGGATACACATACTCCGCTCACTATGTTTAACCCTTGTTAGTGAAGTTAGGATGCGTCCTGATTTAATGACACCTTCTGGCGTTGTGCAGGTGATTTTACCTCCTGGCTCCCTGCGGTAATGGCACGGTCCCTGGCGGGTGCAGAAGATGTGGTGCTGTCAGATCCTGTAGTGATAAGGGATTGTTCTCAGAGTCCAGGACAACTTCTCCATCTTGACCAAAGAAGAGAACCAATGTAAGAACATGGAGGAACACTCAATGGCGGACATTTAGGGTATGAAACGGAGGATGGATCGATGGGAGAAAACAAAACATTTACAAAGATTGTTTGTCAGCAGCACATTTATCCTCAGTGTCCACGGGTATGAACGTGTGGCCCATGAGCTGCTGTAATGGTTCCTGTAGCAGCCATTTTGGCCAGCAACGAACACTGACCAGCCCGTGCTGAATTTGACAAGGCTGCAAGGAAACGATTATCTAAAACCAGAGGATTTTGCTCAGTTCTGTTCATGCCACGCAAACAGTGGACAATTTACAAGTAAAAATAACGAGACTACAACTCCCCAATCAGCGTGATAAATATCCACAAGATTATTCTGGCAAACATTCATAAAATCATTCTATTAACAAAGGTAAAGGAGTATAACAGTCAGAGCTGCAGGTCTACTTTCTCAGCCTTACGTCAGGACAAGCAATTGCCTGACCAAAGGTATCAAAATAGGTATTTAAACATGTACCTGTGTGCTGTGGGACATACAGGGTTAAACAGAAATTTATTCTACGTCTAACATATATCCTCACCAATTGGCCAGCCGTACTTCGTTTGTACACCATATCGGCAGGTCCCCTCCACAGAAAACAGGTTAGACAGCACGTTTTTCAACCCAGTCTGCAGAGGTGTCAATTTCCGGTCGCCCATAGCAGCTGAAACAGAGAGGATCTCCTGCGGCTGGAGCCGAGACCCCCCGTAATCCGGAACCTCGAGAAGCGCTGTGGCGTTTATATGGGTGAGTTTCTGTTTGTAGTTGGAAGATTTGGGGGAACTGTCCGCTATAAGGAACAGAAAAGAACGTCATGCTTTAATAGAATAAGAAAAAAAACCAACTGTGTAATAAACCATATATCTGCGTCATTTGGCCAAGATAGACACCGTACGGCTTAACCATCATTATTCTCTTACAAACTATGGTATATAAGCTATAGTTACTCCACGTCCCAGGCATTCAGTGGGTCATGCAGTGGTGAGTAAAAGGTAGACTGTTAGTTATTACATCTTTGTCTGGCTGAAATCAGCAGAGATGAAGAATCAGGATCAGGCACCTGGTTTGTATCTGTGAAGCGTCTTTTTCAGGTCATGTGGCAATTTGTTATTGTAAAAATCTAAAATGTGCCAATACGTCTGGTTTTCCATACAGATTAATAGGTGATGTTGTGGGATGGGAGCAGTCTGCATTAATATGGCATGGTATATTGTTAATGGCAGTTAATAGAGAACAGTCTAATGAAAGGATCCCACGAAGCTGAAATCTCTAACCTTTAACAGACATACACTACCATTACTGGCTCAGGAAGCTGACCGCACACTGCACGGTATGCTACTTACCAAACATTTTCTCTCTAAACCCTGGCTCCAGGACCCTCTGTATATAGAACCCACTGGCCTGCTGCAGGACACACAGCGACCACACAATGTCCACCAGCAGATACGGGTCCAGCATTTCCAGTCCCCCACGGAGCCGTTGATGAATCTAAAAAGGGATAGTGACATTCTGGTATTATTTATCTCGGCACACCCCAAAAAAAAAAAAATAACCACCAACTTCACACAGCCAGCCCCTGATCCCCCACCCCCACCCCACAAACAAAAGCCAGCCCCCAAATCCCCTCACTGCGCACAACACCTGACCCCACCATCCACTGCAAACAGCCAATCTGCGACCACCACCACTGCACTCGAAAGCAGTCCCGACGCTCCCCATAAATGCACGCAACAGCTAGAATACTGTACAGAACATGCAACCTCCAATCATATAAGCATCTACTGCTTAAAACAGATAGCCCCTGGCTAATCTATGGCATACAGACACCCCCTGATTGTACTTTATTGAATATAGTGGCCTATTGTTTGTAGCACAATTTTATCCCCAATTTCCACTAAGGAAAGAGGGGCCCATGAGCTACCAGATTCCTATAGCAGCCATATTGGCCAGTAGCTACCAGCAATGAGGTAGTACTGAATTTGACAAGGCTGCAGAATAGAAGCGGCTGCACTGGAATTAGGTCACAGTGTAAGAAGATATTCGCTGTACAGTAGGCGTATCACCATGACATCTCCCACACTCTGCTTCCACTGGATCTACAGGCAGAACTGATCTGACATTTCAGCCAAACTCTGTAACGGATCACCTTGCACCCAGATTGGGTACCTCCGTTGAAGGATGCTCCTAGCGCTTCCTGAGGACTCCAAGCACTGCAGCAGACACCATAACCACCGTAGACTCCTTCAGAGAGCAAAGACAGGAACAAGCTCTTACAAGAGCTCAGTGATTATAGCAAGGGAATATGCAGAGCATAGCAATCCCTTGTAGCAGATTCCCCCAATAAGAGACAGGACTCCGATTGAGGGTGAAGTAGAACTGACTGTACTGGCACATACAGCCTCTTTTATTCACAATCCACAAACATAGTACTGCCCACAAGGTTTTGAAATACAACCAATCAATCCGTACAATACACACAGACACTCCCACACAAAATCCTCCCCTCTGCCTGTGATATGATTACTGAACACAATGGGTAATATAATTATCACAGACAGAGAAATACAGTTTTATAAAATATCACAGGAATCCCAAAACATGCAATAACCCCATAAGTATATCCTCGGAACCGGGGGATCTGGGTGAACCACATATCCAAAATTCAACCAGATCTGTTCAGTAGTTTGGAATATACAGTTTAATGCAGATTCCGCAGAACATATACAGGCTGTATAATGTGTCCCCTGTTGTATAGTTTAAAACTACTGCACGATGTCTTTGTGCACTAAATACCGGCGAGATGGCACCGTGTAGAAAAGTCCAAACAGTGTCTGTGAGTTAAAATGGCCGCCATCCATTGTTCTCACCATGTGCTTCATCCATTGTTCTCACCATGTGTCTCTGATACATGAAATGGTGGCCACCCAGTAACTCCACAGTATGTCCCCAGACGGTTCTTAAAGGGCCAGCAGCAGCATAATAAGATACAATATCCCCAAATCAGTTCCTAGAAGGGCAATAAATCCCAGGGCCATAGTCGCAGGGCAAGAGGCGAGCAAGCAGTCCTCTCCAGGCACAAGTGGCGGGGTTGGTTCCGCCACAAACTCAAAACAATTTTCTTGTTTCCTTCCCATTGACCGGACATGGGACATGTCTTCACAGTTACCTTCTGCTCCTCTTCCCTCTCTTTCATTAGAACATTGCATACTAACACTGAATTCACCTTTACACTTCCTTCGCGGATCTGACTATCGCTCACATCCAATACACACCCAACTCTGACCTAACCTACTGCAGGTTCCAACACATCCTCACTAGATCCTTTCACATTACCCCCATTATTCCCACCTCCCGCTTACCAGTTCTTTTCCCACCCTGATCCCACCAGATATTAATAGTTTATTTGCTCTTAGTAGACGGGTCCCATGCTCACTGAGGCCTCTGTACAAATACTGTTCCATAAATGTAATTACCATGCTGTAGAATTCCTCTTTGTTGCTGGGCTGAAAGTTCAATCTGCCAAACGCGAGGATGATGTTACAGAGCTGATTCACGGTAAACTTGTCAGTACCATCAATGCTGGCCTAATAGAATGGACAAAAAGCTTCATATTACTTCATTACACAATACTGCAAAAAAAAACATCAGTCAGACATTGCACTGCAGGGGCTCAATCACAGGTAGAATGTAGGAGTCAGTTAGCAAGATACTGGATTTATTCATAAACAATACATATACCATTGCTGAAATATGTTATGTAGGTGTAATTTCATGGACATGTTTACGCACACACACGTAGATTAGTGAGCAATACACCAATTTATACAATAATTCTGTTACTGCGATTATTATTCTAATAAGAATTGTAATCTTCTTTACAGTATAGAAAAACTAAGTCCTACAGAGCTAAAGAAATACCACTTGTGCCCTCATTTATATAAAATATTTACCCATGTACGTACACACACACACACACACACACGAACAGCACATGAAATGATCACACCAAGGACCACAAATACTATAGCTTGCAGTAGTGGTTATGGTGCCAGAAAGATGTTAAACGGTTTAAGCCGTTTGATACCGTACCCGGGTCCTGGCTCTAGCAGGAGAAGCTGAGTGTTAAGTTAGAGCTAGGCAGAGCAGATGCAGGATCACAATCACTAGCTGGAAGTGCTCAGGTTACTGCAGGGACCAATCACATCTCATTCAGCATGCTGTCATGACTCACCTGCGCAAAAGCTTCAAACAGCGGCATGTTTGACCATTTGAGGTAGGCGAATGACCTCACACAGTGAGATATGTCATGCGCACTCACTTCCGGCACTAAAGGGAGAAGGTCACATGCGATCTTCTGGAAAACCTGCGTCTGGTGGAAATTCAGCTTTCCTTTGGGGGAAGAAAAAAAAGAAAAAAAGAAGAATCACTCCTTGTACCAGGTTTTATGTTTACAAAAAGGCTACTAAACAGAAACATCTTATAGCAGCCATACTAGGAGAGCTCTAGCAGGCTAGGATGGTAGAGAATCAAATTAATTTTATTTTCAACAGCCAGTGTTCACCTACCGACCATCCCGGGGATGCACAGAGAAATCAGTATGCATACTCATACAGCACTGTTATGGATTCATTTATCCCCAAATCCCAGAGGAAGATGAAAGTGGGGCCCATGATCCATGGTTTATGTGGCAGCCATTTGGGCCAGTAGTTGCCAGGAAGCAGGCAGTACTGAATTTGACGAGACTGCTCTATATGTTCTTCACATTGACAATATCATACCTTAAGTAAGTGTTGCTGCCTAGCAGTGTGTGTTTGTTGTTATTTAGGGTGACCCTGTCCGGGGCCATCTAACACAAAGTTATCAAGGGCCACACTGTCCTGAGCCATCTAACACCAAGTAATCAAGGGCCACACTGTCCTGAGCCATCTAACACCGTGTTATCAAGGGCCACACTGTCCTGAGCCATCTAACACCGTGTTATCAAGGGCCACACTGTCCTGAGCCATCTAACACCGTGTTATCAAGGGCCACACTGTCCTGAGCCATCTAACACCGTGTTATCAAGGGCCACACTGTCCTGGATCATCAAAGGCCACACTGTCCTGGATCATCTAACACCAAGTTATCAAGGGCCACACTGTCCTTCAGCTGTCTAGCACTGTATGCCATCAAGGGTCACACTTACCTAGGGCAGTCTAGGAAACAAAGAATATCTTACCGTAAGCAAATGCCAGGTCAACCAAGATGGCGGGACTGAGAGCCACGTGTTTCTGCACTAAGTGGTAGGAAAGTGCCCGCAGTAAGGACACTGAGCGACGGTTCTGCGCTGCCAAAGAGAGCATTACCTTACGGATGTCCTCAGGAGTAAAATGTTCAGCTAGTTCCAAAGCCTGGGAAACAAATAACAAAACATAATCAAATTAAAAACCATGTACTTACGGTTGTATAAAAAAAAACGTTTAAATCCACACTAACATTTGTTGGAACGAAAGGCAAGTGGATGGATACAAACCTACTCAGACTTATCCCACCAGTATTAAAAAACTGTTAAACTACCCGTTCAGATTGGGTATAAAGTTTCTACAAGATCACATTACAACTGACAGACATTCCGTGCCATCTTATCGGAACATTAGAGATTTTGCTCAGCTGGAATGAAAACTTAAAAGAACACTATAGTCACCTAAATTACTTTAGCTAAATAAAGCAGTTTTAGTGTATAGATCATTCCCCTGCAATTTCACTGCTAAATTCTCTGTCATTTAGGAGTTAAATCACTTTGTTTCTGTTTATGCAGCCCTAGCCACACCTCCCCTGGCTATGATTGACAGAGCCTGCATGAAAAAAAACTGGTTTAACTTTCAAACAGACGTAATTTACCTTAAATAATTGTATCTCAATCTCTAAATTGAACTTTAATCACATACAGGAGGCTCTTGCAGGGTCTAGCAAGCCATTAACATAGCAGGGGATAAGAAAATCTTAATTAACCCCTTAAGGACCAAACTTCTGGAATAAAAGGGGATTATGACGTGTCACACATGTCATGTGTCCTTAAGGGGTTAAACAGAACTTGCAATAAAGACAGCCTAAATAGGGCTCTATTTACAGGAAGTGTTTATGGAAGGCTGTGCAAGTCACATGCAGGGAGGTGTGACTAGGGTTCATAAACAAAGGGATTTAACTCCTTAATGGCAGAGGATTGAGCAGTGAGGCTGCAGGGGCATGTTCTATACACCAAAACTGCTTCATTAAGCTAAAGTTGTTCAGGTGCCTATAGTGTCCCTTTAAGTTTCAAATAAAACAATATCACTAGAAAATAAATGACATTTAAATTAGAAATCAAAACTTGAAACATTTTTGGAGTCAGTGCGGATTTGCATAATAGTACATTTTATCACTGAAATGAGTCCGGTCTGCTGATGTGAGCCATGTTTTATGGGTAATCGCTCCACTAGGAGCATTTGGAGAGTGTTGCATTTATATTCCCATACCTTGTCCTCGAGTCTGTCCATAAAACTGCTCGAGATATACCCCACCCTGGTAATCAGAGTCACTACGGTTCTCACATCCTCGATCTCCGTCCATCGTAACTCCAAGTTCTTAATCAGATCCCCAATCAGTTCCTTACGTTCTTTGGTGCGCGGTAACGAGCTGTAAAAATCCACCAGCTGAACCAGCATCTTGAAGCCAAGTCTGCGCAATCGCCACCAGACCTCCGTCTCCACGGACTTAAGTGGTTTGGTCTCATTTAACCCCAACGCATGTAGGCTCTTTAGGAGACGAATTAAATTACCATTCCAAACGGTGGAAATCTATGGAAAAACAGATCATTCTTCAGCGCATATAGTGTAAGATGGAAAGGCCAAAGGACCAATTCCGAAATACTGCAAAACTACTTCTCCCTTGATGCTCAACAATAACATGCATTTAAAAGTAGTGCTGTCTGAAAGACCAAAATATATACAAACTACAGTTAGCAGAACAGCGCACACACAAAAACTAAAATACAGTTTTAAGTTTTACACAGCTACTTAAAATCACCTATCTGGCAAACAAATAATGGGCTTCAGTTACACCATGTGGCCATATTGTGTTAAGCCCACCACTACATGATAGCATCACAATATTGGTGGTTCCTACACTACCACCGATATCGGGGTACTATGACATAGTGGTGGGCTTCATACAATATAGCCACATGGTGTAAGTGAATCCCAATATTGGTGGTTCCTACACTACCACTGATATCAGGGTACTATGACATAGTGGTGGGATTCATACATTATAGCCACATGGTGTAATAACTGAATCACAATATTGGTGGTTCCTATACTACCACCGATATCGGAGTACTATGACAGTGGTGGGCTTCATACAATATAGCCACATGGTGTAACTGAATCCCAATATTGGTGGTTCCTACACTACCACCGATATCGGGGTTCAATGACATAGTGGTGGGATTCACACAATATAGCCACATGCTGTAACAATCCCAATATTGGTGGTTCCTACACTACCACTGATATCGGGGTATTATGACATAGTGGTGGGCTTCATACCATATAGCCACATGCTGTAACTGAAGCCCAATATTGGTGGTTCCTACACTACCACCGATATCGGGGTACTATGACATAGTGGTGGGCTTCACACAATATAGCCACATGCTGTAACTGAAGCCCAATATTTATTTGCCACGATAGGTGATTTTAAGTAGCATTGTAAAACACTATTTTTGTTTTAGTGTGTGTGCTGTTCCTTTAACTATATTAAGACAGGCAGGGCAGCATGAGAGTTCTAATTCTACAACTGGCAGCTGGAACTTACAATGTCAGCACTGGGTTCCTAATAGGCAACAGTGCTCCTTGAGAGCTTTGTCTTTCAGAGACTAGTGATTTTCTTGATTAACCAAATAAGAAGCCGGCAAAGAGCACATTAGTTATTGAAATTCTGTTTACAGAAACATCAACACACAGTATATAGATACGGGTACTGACCTGCCTTAAAAGGGCCTGCATACATCTTTCTATTGTCATATGTTTGCAGTATCAATGTATCCCCAACATTCCATAGAAAGAGGGGCCCATGATTCTCATGTTTACTGTTGCAGCCATTTTGGCCAGTAATTGCCAGTAAACAGGCAGTACTGAATTTGACAAAGCTGCCATCTTTGGATGTAATCCCAAAAACACAATCTACACGACCTCATATTAAGAGCTCAGGGAAAGGTACATAAAGGGATCTCTCACAAGGGTCTCAGTTTAATAAGCCTTCCCAATGATTCAATTCTGTCAGAAAAACTTTCGAAGATTTTTATATACAAACATTACCATAGAATTTAATGGTGAACACTGTACATAAATCATTTTGAACATTTTCTAACAGAATTGAATCATTTAGAAAGCTTATTAAATGAAATAAGTTATTATCAATATCAATGTGTATAAAATGATTAACGCCAGAAAAAAATCTGCTGATCCGGCTCAAAGATAGAAAGGTAGACGTCACAGGTCCACATGGTAAACTATAAACACTCTTAGCCAACAAGTTCCCTCTTAAAGAAACACGTCTGCATCTCGCAATTAGTACAATCGGATATTTGAGATGTGTCAAGTGAAATGCTCCAATCCAGGCATTATCACAGAGTTTAATAGGGTTGTGTGTTCCAGGGTAATTAACGTACCTGGCTGTGCATGATCAGAAGGAGCTGCTGGAACCGTTTGTCCTGCAGGACCGTTTCTGGGTCAGATTTAGTCTCTGTCACCGTTCTGGAGATCCGGGAAATGATCTGAGCTGCCTGGTTGCTGTTTACATTGTGATCTTTGCTGAGCTGTAAGAGTTCCTCCAACCCAGAGGCAGCTAGAAGGTCAGAATCAAACTCTGTAAGCACCGGGGGGGTGTTTAAGTTCTGTTCTTTGGTTAGGAGTTTGTCTGAATGTCTACACAGAGAGGATGTATGGAGGGTGTTACGCAGTAGCAGTGGCTGAGTCAGATGACAAACTTTCAAACACTCAGGAGCGTGACCACATGGCGCCAAGACAACCGATGCCGAGGCTCCGAGCAGGCGGGAGTAACGTTGAACCAAGCGAGCTGCCATCTTTCTCGGCTTTTCAGTTCAAAGTAACATAACCCATAGAGCAGAAAGATGCTCACCTCAACGTTTCTTTCCTACTAGAAGACAATGAAAATGGTCTTGAATCACAATAATTACATGTTAAACGTTAGAAAGAACCTGTCATCTTCATAAAGGCTATTCAATTAAATGCTGTAAATTAAGGTATTCAAAGTGAAGTACCCGAGCTCTAGAACCAAATAAAGCATTTATTAGGGAAAAACGCAGAATTAACTGTCTGTAGTATAACTGTATCCTCGTCATCAACATAGATGTGAGGCCCATGAACTACAATTATTCTGTGGCAGCCACTTAGGCCCATAATCACAATGGACATCATGAATATGGAATTTGACATGGCTGCAAGTCTCAAAGAAAAAAAAATCAATCAAAACCTTAAATACTATAATGTTAATGATAAGGAAACAAGTACTCAACTTCCCAGGCATAAAATACAAATTAACTGAGTTACTCACTAACACTAATAAGCACAAGGTTACGTAAACAGTAAACCATCCCCCCTACATTCTCTCTCCCCTCTCCCCCCCCCCATGGCCCCAGCCCCCCTACATTCTCTATCCCCTCCCCCCCCCCCATGGCCCCAGCCCCCCTACATTCTCTCTCTCCTACGCCCCAGCCCCCCTACATTCTCTCTCCCCTCTCCCCCCCCATGGCCCCAGCCCCCCTACATTCTCTCTCTCCCCCGCCCCAGCCCCCCTACATTCTCTCTCCCCTCTCCCCCCCCATGGCCCCAGCCCCCCTACATTCTCTCTCTCCCCCACCCCAGCCCCCCTACATTCTCTCTCTCCCCCGCCCCAGCCCCCCTACATTCTCTCTCTCCCCCGCCCCAGCCCCCCTACATTCTCTCTGTCCCCCGCCCCAGCCCCCCTACATTCTCTCTGTCCCCCGCCCCAGCCCCCCTACATTCTCTCTCTCCCCCGCCCCAGCCCCCCTACATTCTCTCTCTCCCCCGCCCCAGCCCCCCTACATTCTCTCTCTCTCTCTCTAGTCCCCCCATGGCCCCAGCCCCCCTACATTCTCTCTCTCCTCCCCCCCCCATGGCCCCAGCCCCCCTACATTCTCTCTCCCCCATCCCCCCCCATGGCCCCAGCCCCCCTACATTCTCTCTCCCCCATCCCCCCCCATGGCCCCAGCCCCCCTACATTCTCTCTCCCCCATCCCCCCATGGCCCCAGCCCCCCTACATTCTCTCTCTCCCCCGCCCCAGCCCCCCTACATTCTCTCTCCCCTTCTCCACCCCCCCCCCCACCCATGGCCCCACTACATTCTCTCTCCCCTTCTCCACCCCCCCCCCCCCCACCCATGGCCCCACTACATTCTCTCTCTCCCCCGCCCCAGCCCCCCCTACATTCTCTCTCTCTCTCTAGTCCCCCCCATGGCCCCAGCCCCCCTACATTCTCTCTCTCTCCCCCGCCCCAGCCCCCCTACATTCTCTCTCCCCTTCTCCACCCCCCCCCCCCCACCCATGGCCCCACTACATTCTCTCTCTCCCCCGCCCCCTACATTCTCTCTCCCCTTCTCCACCCGCCCCCCCCCCATGGCCCCACTACATTCTCTCTCTCCCCCGCCCCCTACATTCTCTCTCCCCTTCTCCACCCCCCCCCCCCCATGGCCCCACTACATTCTCTCTCTCCCCCGCCCCAGCTCCCCTACATTCTCTCTCTCTAGTCCCCCCCATGGCCCCAGCCCCCCCCCTACATTCTCTCTCTCCTCCCCCCCATGGCCCCAGCCCCCCCCCTACATTCTCTCTCTCCTCCCCCCCATGGCCCCAGCCCCCCTACATTCTCTCTCTCCTCCCCCCCATGGCCCCAGCCCCCCTACATTCTCTCTCCTCCCCCCCATGGCCCCAGCCCCCCTAAATTCTCTCTCTCCCCCGCCCCCCTACATTCTCTCTCTCTCTCTCTAGTCCCCCCATGGCCCCAGCCCCCCTACATTCTCTCTCCCCCATCCCCCCATGGCCCCGGTCTCCCCTCTCACCCATGCCGATAACACGCTGCCGGCTTCCTCTGACCTCCAGAAAGACGGAAACGCGGCGCACCGGCAGTGACGTCACTAGGACGCGCCGCTGTAGTCTCTGGATGAGAGCAGCCATCTTAGATATGGGCAGCACCTGCCAGGCTTCCTACCTGGGGCATCACTGTGTCAGATCTCAGACTCCTGTCTGGCATTAGTGGGGAGCTGCTAATACTGACTGGAGGAACTTTGTTTGACAAAGAATTGTGGGTCAGCACCATAACTAGAGCCTGTAGTGGTTATGGTAGTTAGCATTTCATTATTACAGTGTGTACCCCTAGAGGTTCATTATTACAGTGTGCACCCCCTAGAGGTACATTATTACAGTGTGCACCCCCTAGAGGTTCATTATTACAGTGTGCACCCCCTAGAGGTACATTATTACAGTGTGCACCCCCTAGAGGTTCATTATTACAGTGTGCACCCCTAGAGGTTCATTATTACAGTGTGCACCCCTAGAGGTACATTATTACAGTGTGCACCCCTAGAGGTTCATTATTACAGTGTACATCCCTAGAGGTACATTATTACAGTGTGCACCCCTAGAGGTTCATTATTACAGTGTGCAGCCCTAGAGGTACATTATTACAGTGTGCACCCCTAGAGGTACAATATTACAGTGTGCACCCCTAGAGGTTCATTATTACAGTGTGCACCCCTAGAGGTTCATTATTACAGTGTGCACCCCTAGAGGTACATTATTATAGTGTGTACCCCTAGAGGTACTGTGATGTAATTCCAGTAAAATACAAGTTTAGCAGGCTAAGATTGCCACAAGGCATATGTATGTATATGTGTTTGTAGTATCAGTTAGTTAATTACACGTAGCTAAGATACTGTTATCACTGTACTGACCAGGTGCAGGAATGTAAGAACTGGAATTACGCGTCCCTCTCCTTTGTATCAGATGAGCCACGTGGTTAGACCGGATGGATGAGTTTAGACTCTATTTATTAAATAGGTTAAGGGTATGTGTGGGTGTAGTTAATTGTGGGAGGAGCTACAGTGCTATATAAGGAATGTACTCTATGTATTCAGTACTCAGACTTTGCTGTATTTTGGTGACGCTAGTCCCTCTGAGTCCCGATCGGTGATCCAATAAAGAATCTCTTCCTTCCTGAAGAAACCTGTGTCCATCTCTCTGTGCTTGGCTTCCGTCAGTTTCTCCGGTATCATTTGGTGCATTGGCCGGGAAGCTCATCGTTCAACGGTAGCTGAGAGGCAGAGGCGTGAGACGGTCTATCTTTGCCCACGTTCTCTACGGCTGCACCCCTGAACTTCTGCGTGGACCTCCCTTCGTCTCGGCGCCACTGGTCTGTTGTCCAGGAGATCATCGGCCTCTACGTAAGAAGTGCTGGGGTGTCCCCGTCGATGAGTGTGAACTCAGGTTCAGGAACGAGGAGGTAAGACAACTGCTGTTTTAGACGGCAGGACCCACTAGGGGTATACCGATTGTGCGGTAGGCCCAAAGGGGTTTTGAATCTGTGTATCTGCCCCCTCTGTCGGAGGGAAGGAGCGAAGGCGCACCGCTCGATCGAACGCTCTTTAGTCAGACCGTTTGATTTGGTTAGTCAGGCGGGGTCCTGGTGTAAATAGCCCTAGCCGGACACCGGTGTCTTGTCTAGACTAGCGTTCTAGGGTGTATATTACGTTCGCTAGGTCGGAGGGACCGGGAGACTAAGCGGCGCCTGTGTAAATTCGGTTCGCTAGTTCTCATCCTATCTGGGCTAAGTGGGAAGGCGTGTAAATTTGGAACCCACTAGACTTTTGATAGTGCGACTAAGAGGCGCCTGTGTAAATTCGGTTCTCTAGCTCGCTATATATGTGGTGATTGGGCAGTGTGGCTAACCAAAACGGGTGTATATAGTTTTAGGTAGTCCATTCAAGGTACTGGCCAATAGTTTAGTTGGGAATTGTAAATGTGTTAACGATTGTTTTAGTAAAGTGTATATCTTGTTAGATAGCGCGAGCTCAGCCGTCTAGCGAGAGTGTTAATAGTGTGTTGCTGTATTATAGTGCACGGTACCATAACCCTGTATATTTACTGACATTATATAATAAGTACTAATCATTGTCGTCCATTGCATGTTTAACACCATAACCACTAATAATTGTATTGTGACCTTAACTTGTGCTTTGACCTATGCTAACCGTACTGTAACCGCTATTTGTAAAAGACGATGTTACTGGGGTGTGTTATAGACGGGTAATTCGTATATAGAGAATTATAGCGTGGGTGACTGTATAGTTACGCCAAAGGGCATAATATTGATTATATAGTGACTGGTGTAACAGCTGTGTGTGTACGGGAATTCCCTGAGTGTTTATTGTTATTGTGTACGTTTCACTTGGTAACCGTACCACGTGGTGCTGTTGCCAGAGGAAACGGGTGTGACTGTTGAATAGTACGCGTGTATAGTATTCGTTGTCGACGACGTTCCATTGTTAAGTATGGGTGCGTCGCAGTCAACGATTCCGGATCCCTTAGGATGTATGGTTAAGAATTTTAAAAAGGGATTCAAAGTTTGTGATTTTGGGGTAAAGATGTCTCCTGTACGTTTGGTCACTTTGTGTACTAGGGAGTGGCCTACTTTGGTTGCGGCATGGCCGCCACGTGGCAGTTTGGATCCAACTCTGGTACAGCGCTTACACGTGGCTGTATCGGGTAGGCCTGAACTTTACGGCCAGTTTCCTTATATTGACTGTTGGAGACAGGCCGTAAATGACTCGCCAAAATGGCTCCAGACATGCCACGAGGAGCAGTGTCGCCTCATGGTAGCTAGGACTTGCTCGTCCACTAGGACTGGTGTTAGGCCCATTTTGGACACGCCCCCTGAGTCCGAGATCCCTTTGCCGCCCCCTTACTTTCCGTTAAGAAGAAGTGACGCAAACGCAGGAAGTCCTGCACCCCTCCCCTCATTACCCTCATCCACTTCCGCTTCCTCCTCCAGTACAGGATCCACCCCCCCTCGTACTAAATCTCCCCTTCCGGAACCAGAATCCACCCCCATTAGAAACGAATATCCTGATTTGGCGCCACTTCAGACTTCCGGTCAAGCTTCATCTAGCTCGGCTCGAAGTGTTTTATTTACGACCTTTTCCCAAAACCGACCTCCCACATCCCCATACCCTATCTCTCCCCGACCGGAACCCATGACTGACGCCTCTCTACGTAGCCCCATCCAAACCCGACAGTTGACTGGTGCCCAACAATTAAAGCACTATCAGATGCCTCTTCGTCTGAATCCCGGGTCAGCTTATATCGATGCCGCAGGTCAAATGGCACACGCTGACCCAGTCTTCGTATATGTCCCATTTACCACAACCGATCTTTTAAACTGGAAGACCCATAATTCCTCGTATACTGAGAAACCACAAGCTATGACTGATCTGTTCACCTCAATAGTACAGACGCATAATCCGACATGGGCTGATTGCCAGCAGTTACTAATGACTTTATTTAACAATGAGGAAAGGACAAGAATAAATCAAGCAGCCATTAAAGCATTAGAGGATAGAGCCCGTGCTTTGAACCAAGCCAATCCAGCAGCATGGGCCGCGACACACTATCCCAACACCGATCCCGATTGGAACGTAAATGGTGCTGATATGGTTCAACTCAGAGCCTATAGAGACGCTATAATTGCTGGCATGAAAGCCGGAGGAAAGAAAGCCATTAACATGTCGAAGACAGTTGAGGTGATCCAGAAAAGCGATGAAGCGCCCAGTGTCTTTTATGACCGATTATTGGAGGCATACCGCTTGTATACCCCCTTTAATCCGGAAGACGCAGACAATTCCCGAATGGTTAACTCCGCCTTTGTCAGCCAAGCATACGGAGATATTAAGCGCAAGCTACAAAAGTTAGAAGGGTTTGCAGGTATGTCCATCACCCAACTAATGGAGGTAGCAAATAAGGTCTATATGAACAGGGATACAGAAAGTAAGAAAGAGGAAGAGCGCAAGATGCGTAAAAAGGCTGATATGCTAGCGGTAGCGATCGCAGGCGTAGATAAACGGGGCCCAGATAGAGGCAATAATAGATGGAGTAGGGAGCCTTTGAGTAGGGATCAATGCGCGTATTGCAAGGAAGAAGGGCATTGGAGGAACGAATGTCCGCAAAGAGAGCAGTACGAGAGAGACCAACCCAGGGCAGGCTACGGAAACTTTAGAGGTAGAGCGAGAGGTAGAGGAGGCCCCGGAGGGAGTAATGGTTATAGAGGGAGTAATGGGAACAGAGGAAGTGTTAGGGAAGACAGGTATATTCCAGCAGCGCAAAGGTCCCGCGATAGAGAAGGTAGGGACTTTGTAGGATTGGCTGACACTGTCATGGAGGACTATTGATACCGACCGGGCTCCATCCCCCTTGGTCGAGCGGAGCCTATGGTCGATGTATCAATAGGGGGGAAAAGGAGTGCGTTCATGATCGACACTGGTGCTGAACATTCAGTGGTGACTAATCTAGTTGCTCCTCCATCTGGAAGGACTATTACTGTGATAGGAGCAACTGGAAGAAGTGCTGAAAAACCGGTTCTTAAAAGTCGACTCTGTACATTGGGAGGCCACGTAGTAAAACACCAATTCCTTTATATGCCTGAATGTCCAGTCCAATTGCTGGGACGTGATATGCTATCAAAATTACAAGCGCAGATTACGTTCCTACCAAATGGAACAACATCCTTAAAGTTTAATGGACCTTCAGGTATTATGACTTTATCCGTACCAAAGGAAGAAGAGTGGCGACTTTATACAGTGTTGACTAGCCAAAACCCTAGGAGTGATGAGACATTGTTTAACATACCAGGAGTTTGGGCAGAGAACAACCCACCAGGACTGGCCCGCAATATTCCACCAATAAAAATTGAACTGAAACATGGGGTTTATCCAGTGAGCCTAAGACAATATCACATTCCGCAGAAGGCTAAGAAGAACATCCAATCCTATCTGGATAAGTTCATACGGTATGGTATCCTAAAATTCTGTACTTCCCCCTGGAACACCCCATTGCTGCCTGTTCAAAAGCCCGGTACAGATGAGTATCGACCTGTACAGGACTTAAGAGCAGTCAATGATGCGGTTGTTAGCATACATCCAGTTGTACCCAATCCATATAACCTGCTTGCTTTAATTCCGGGCGGGGCTACTTACTTCACAGTCTTAGATCTCAAAGATGCCTTCTTTTGCCTCCGAATTGCCGCAGAAAGCCAATGTATTTTCGCTTTCCAATGGGAGAACGCTGTAACGGGCTCAAAACGCCAAATGACTTGGACAAGACTGCCCCAAGGGTTTAAAAATTCACCTACCCTATTTGGTTCAGCTCTAAGTCAAGATCTACTGGATTTCGAGTCTATCCCAGGAGAATGTGTATTGTTACAATATGTAGATGACTTGTTGATAGCAGCAGTTACAAAAGAAAAATGTCAGCAAGCAACGCACGATCTACTACATATTCTCTGGAAGGCAGGATACAAGGTGTCCAGGAAGAAGGCTCAGTTGTGTTTGCCAACTGTCAAGTATCTGGGATTCCATATCTCTGAAGGTCAAAGGATTATGGGGCCAGAGAGAAAAGAAGCTGTCTGCCAAATACCAATACCCAAGAATAGAAGACAAGTGCGAGAATTCTTGGGGGCAGCAGGCTTCTGTAGGATATGGATTCCCAGCTATGCGATACTGGCAAAACCTCTGTACGCAGCCATCAAAGGTACAGAGCACGACCCCTTCTTATGGACCCAAGAACAGCAAACGGCATTTGAAGATGTGAAGAAGGCTTTGATGAGTGCCCCAGCATTAGGTCTACCTGATCACACACGACCATTCTACTTATATGTACACGAGCAAAGAAAAATGGCTGTGGGAGTATTGACACAGTACTTGGGATCATGGCAAAGACCTGTTGCCTACATGTCTAAGCAACTGGATGCAGTGGCCAGCGGACTTCCACCTTGTCTAAGAGCCGTAGCTGCAGCCGCCCTGCTAGTAGCTGAAGCCGATAAACTCACTCTGGGTCAAGAACTTTATGTACGAGTCCCACATGCAGTACAGACGTTGTTGGATTACAAAGGAAATCATTGGTTTAGTAACAGCCGTATGACCAAGTATCAAGCAATGTTGTGTGAAAACCCAAGAGTGCATTTAGAGACTGTAAACACCTTAAATCCAGCTACCCTTTTGCCGCAACCTACTGAAAGTCAACATGATTGTTTGGAAGTAATGGATGAAGTATTTTCAAGTAGACCAGATCTTCGTGATTTTCCCATCCAGAACCCCGATGTTCAATATTACACCGACGGCAGTAGTTATGTGAAAGAAGGGATCCGCTATGCAGGATATGCAGTGACAACAATAGACAAGGTGATAGAAGCTCGGCCACTGGCGAAAGGAACATCAGCACAAAAGGCAGAATTAATAGCACTAACACGAGCGTTACAATTGGCTGAAGGTTTAAGAGTAAATATCTATACGGACTCTAAGTATGCGTTTTTAACCACTCATGCCCACGGAGCTTTGTATAAAGAAAGAGGACTACTGAATTCAGAAGGCAAAGAAATCAAGTACGCAGCTGAAATCCTACAACTATTGGAAGCAGTGTGGGAGCCGAAAGAAGTCGGTATCATACATTGTCGAGCGCATCTGAGAGGAGATGGTGATGTAACCAAGGGAAATCGGATGGCAGATAGTGCAGCTAAGCGTGCTGCTGAATCAGGAAGACAGGAGTATGTGGGGCATATAGCTGCTCTTATACCAACTCCACTGTCCCAATGGACTCCAGTTTATACAGCTCAAGAAGAGGAGTGGTTAAAGACTGAACCGGGAAAGTATTTGGAGAACAAGTGGTATCAGCTAGAAGATGGAAGAATAGTCATACCAGCATCACTAGCGGTAGAAATTGTCCAAAATTATCACAACGGGACACATTCTGGGAGAGACAGTACTGAAGAATCTCTCAGGAAACATTTCTACATACCAAGATTGTCCAACTTGACTCAGGCCATTGTACGCAGATGTGTAACGTGTGCTAAGAATAATGCAAGACAAGGACCAGTAAAGCCACCAGGAGTCCAGTTTATGGGGGGACTCCCCATGTCCGATCTACAAATAGACTTTACAGTAATGCCTAAATCGGGTGGACATCGTTACCTGTTGGTAATTGTGTGCACCTATTCAGGCTGGGTAGAAGCATGTCCTACTCGTACAGAGAAAGCAGGAGAAGTTGTAAGATTCCTGCTACGAGAAATAATACCCCTGTAACGGATCCACTGGCACCCCGACTGGGTACCTCCGTTGAAAGATGCTCCTAGCGCTTCCAGAGGACTCCAAGCACTCCACCAGACACCATAAGCACCGCAGGCTGCAGCTATCTCCCTTCAGAACGAAGCAGGAACAAGCTCTTACAAGAGCTCAGTGATTATAGCAAGGGAATATGCCTAGCATAGCAATCCCTTGTAGCAGATTCCCCCAATAAGAGACAGGACTCAAGTTGAGGGTAAAAATAGAACTCTCTGGCTGCTAGCTTGCAGGTCTTTTTATTAGGTGCTCCCATGAAGGGGAGGGACACACAGTAACGTACATTAACCAATCACACAATAGTTACATCCCACACATAGCCCTCCCCTCTACCTGTAAACTAATTATCTGTACACACAGGAAATACAATTATCCTAGGTAGGGAAAATACAGTTTTTACACAACATTCATAACTCCCAAAATATACACAATCAATCCACTCGGGGGAACAACATACTCAAAAATCATACGAATTGGACCAGGGGTTCAAAAGTTAGTACAAATGTGCATTTGACCTTCTGGAAGCATGGTTTTTAGAAGCTCAAACTAGTTCCCCAGAATCCTCTATCCTGGAGACAATGGAGAAGCTGATTTAATTATATCCAGGGACAAACACAGCCTCCATTAAGCACATGTTACCAGCAACCACCAAAAGACATAAAAATACATAACTCCTGTTATACTAAACAGAACCCCCACATTCAACCCATCCCCAGATGGCTTGGATCTGAGCGCTCAACATATCCAAACAGCGTTTAGATGCCACAAACACAGTTCAAACGCCATGGGGTTTAAGTTTCGTATGGGCTGATGAGAGGGCCCATAATCCTGGGGCAGCCCAATAACCCACAGTATGCCCAAATACCGTGCATGAAGGGCCAAATCGCCCAGGGACCGTAGTCACAGGGTAAGAGGCGGGCAAGCAGCCCCCTCCAAACCACAGTGGCGAAGTGGCTTTCGCTACACTTTGGTTATAGAACCCCAATTTATATGCTCAACCGTATTATAAGATTACAGGCGGTGGTTGAGATTATTACTAATGAGACCTCACAAGCACTCAATCTTCTAGCGAAGCATAATACCAGGATGAGGACAGCAGTGTACCAAAATAGATTAGCCTTGGATTACCTTTTGGCAGTAGAGGGAGGTGTATGTGGGAAGTTTAACCTGAGCAATTGCTGTCTTCAAATAGATGACGAAGGGCAAGCAATAGCTGAGCTTACTAGCCATATGGTTAAACTAGTGCATGTGCCTACTCAGGTATGGAAAGGGTACAATCCAAGTAGTTGGTTTGGTAGCTGGTATGAGTGGTTTGGAGGGCTTAAGGCAGTGGTAGGTGGAGTCCTACTGATTTTACTGTTGTGTCTACTCCTACCGTGTCTTATACCCTTAGTAGTTAGGTCTGTGCAAAGCCTGATAGGAAGTATAGCAGAGAGGAAGGCTGCTGCACAGATAATGGCCATATATAAATATGAGGCTTTAAATCAGGGAGAACCAATGCAGGAAGATGAGTGTTAAAAGATTCACATCATAAGATAAGTCTGGTCTGGTTCATGGTAACCTGAGGTATATGCAAACCAAGGTTAAGTGATGCCTCAAGTAATTGTGAAATATCAGAGGCATCAAAGGGGGGAATGTGATGTAATTCCAGTAAAATACAAGTTTAGCAGGCTAAGATTGCCACAAGGCATATGTATGTATATGTGTTTGTAGTATCAGTTAGTTAATTACACGTAGCTAAGATACTGTTATCACTGTACTGACCAGGTGCAGGAATGTAAGAACTGGAATTACGCGTCCCTCTCCTTTGTATCAGATGAGCCACGTGGTTAGACCGGATGGATGAGTTTAGACTCTATTTATTAAATAGGTTAAGGGTATGTGTGGGTGTAGTTAATTGTGGGAGGAGCTACAGTGCTATATAAGGAATGTACTCTATGTATTCAGTACTCAGACTTTGCTGTATTTTGGTGACGCTAGTCCCTCTGAGTCCCGATCGGTGATCCAATAAAGAATCTCTTCCTTCCTGAAGAAACCTGTGTCCATCTCTCTGTGCTTGGCTTCCGTCAGTTTCTCCGGTATCAGTACATTATTACAGTGTGCACCCCTAGAGGTTCATTATTACAGTGTGCACCCCTAGAGGTTCATTATTACAGTGCGCACCCCTAGAGGTACATTATTACAGTGTGCACCCCTAGAGGTTCATTATTACAGTGTGCACCCCTAGAGGTACATTATTACAGTGTGTACCCCTAGAGGTTCATTATTACTGATGTGGAATTATTAAAAATTATCATTGTACTTGTATTGAATTATTGTACTAACTCCATTTTAACCTTATATTGTGACAATCCTCCATTTTGTCCTCCTAACCTGACTTCTTCAAATCCTCCATTTTGTCCTCATGACTTAACTTGTTCATTTTAAAACTACATTACGTGACTGAACTTCTCAACCCAATTAATATAGTAGACAAAGACTGTGTTTTCCTACAAGGACAAATGCCAGGAGGTGCTGGGTACTCCTTAAGACTTGCTGGCTACTCCTTAGAACTTGTAAGATAGTATAGTTTGAAGGCCACAGAACACAGTAGTAATGAAATGTTCTATTCATAAGAGACCTTGCACCTGGACATGAAGTCTGATATTATTGACCGTGTAAAATGACGCTTAGGACCCCCTTATCCCCCCCGTGTCCAGAATAATCCCACCTCTGATGGGTGGGCACGGGACTAACCTCTTAATTTTATGAACCAATAGGTAAGACACTAACTCCGTCACTTAACAATTAATCCAATTGATGATGTTTATTTGCTGATATTCTAATAATCAATGATGACGCAAAATGCCTCTTAAAAGGGCCTGCGCGCCCGCTTTTACGGCACTTGCCAATAAACTTTCTCGAAGTTATTTTAACCTGAACCTCGTGTGTCAGACTTAATTACTTCAGCGTATATACGCAATTTAATTTTATTGATTTGGACAGGAACAGATAGACTTTGAACATTTTGGTTTACTCTCAAAAAGTACCATAACAACTTGGCGCCCAACGTGGGGCATCGGGCTATGTCCGGCCGGTGAGCCGTCCTAAGGAAGACAAGGGTGGACGGAGGAATCCAGGGGGAAGGAAGGGAGATTGATCACCTCCAGATACACGGTAGAGACTTCTGCAGAGCCACCGGTACGTTCCGGCCCCTTTGATTGACCCGTCCACGTGTCTGTGACTGCTTCCCGGGAGGACATCAAAGACAGGTAATATCTTGCCCGGTGTCTCGTTACTCACTTGTTTACCTGCATTTTAGTCTATCTGTTGCCTGGGTGTGTTTGAATTGTGTTTGAATTGTTTGCCTGTTTCCCCATTTTGAGATAAAGGGGGGGTGGACCTGCAGGGGATTTGCCTGGGGTTCTGTCTTGCTTGTTTTCCCCTTTTTGGGATAAAGGGGGGTGGACCTGAGGGGACTTGCCTGGGTCTTCAGTGTGTCTGTCTATCTGTTTGTATTTTACCCCTTTTGGGATAAAGGGGGGTTGACCCGTGGATGCGTTCCTGGGGGGTCTTCTGTTGCCTGTTTTACCTCTTTTAGGAACCACGGTGCTGTGGTTGTAAGGAAAAAGGGGGGTTGACCCGTGGATGTGTTCCTGGGGGGTCTTCTTTGCCTGTTTACTTCTTTTAGGAGCCTCGTGGCTGTGGCTGTAAGGAAAAAGAAGTTTGTGGAACTGTGGGATCTGTGTAGAATCATAGTTTCCTGTGATCCAAGTTTGTGTCACTTTGATAGCCTAGCTAGCTTCACTGTGCGCGTTCGGACTATCCAGCTCTAGTTGAGTTGGGGACGTCCTGACCCGGACCATCCAGCTCTAGTTGAGCTGAAGGTCCACTGATTATTTAATTGTGGTAGGAGACTTAGCCTTGTGGCAGGGGACTTTGTTTCCTGGGGGAATTCAGGCAGGTATTGCTTGTTTTTCGCATCACGTGGTAGTGAGACTTATAAAGTGGGTTTTATAGGGGCACTACGGGAGTGAGGATAGACGTGGCCACATTCTTGTGGACTGCAGAGTAGAGAGAGGCTGACGGAACTCGGACCGGTGTCAGTTGTTTTCCGTGGCCGCTGGTAGTGAGACTTATGAAAGTCGTTCTCCGAGCGGGGACACTACGAGGTTGAGAAAGGTGACTTTGGAGTAAGCACATGTAGAAGGAAAGGGATTATTGTTGATTTTATTTGAACTGTAATGCATGCACTGTATTTCAATTGTATTGTTGTCTTGTCTGTTTTATTAGGAGTCTCATGAACTCCTGTGTCTGTCTCTAAGGATTCTTCCTTGCCTTTCATCTTTTCTAAACTTCCTATACTATTATACTATCCACTCCCATTTCTCTTGAAAGAGAAGTGATTGGTCACACACTTCTCACCTCGCTCCAATCCGTGTCTACCACCCCGGGTAGGCGGATTCAGTGACTAGTCTACGTTTTGGGAAGACGCACCTGAGAAAGTCCCACGATTCTCGGGTGGCAGTCGAGCATTGTAGACGTTCTTGTTCAGTTTTCCTTCTCTCTCCCTATATCTAGGACGCTGGTATAGGGGTAAAGGGATTATGGGACAGGATTTAAGCAAGCCCAGTAAGGGCTGGTTAGCATGTGATTTAGTCGAAGACAGAGAGGGTGAGGAAATGGTTAAAGGTGTTGAAAAGATTGCGAAAGTATGTAGAATTGCTGTACCGACATGTGGAAGATTGCAACCGGAAAGTTGGCGTAGGTTACTGACAGAAAAGAAAGGCAAACTTACAGATAATGGTTTATTAAAGACTGCTGAAGCATGGTATAGAGTAGCGAAGGCTATTCAGCTAGAAGGTTGGGTTGAGGAAGAGATAAATCACAAAGGTGTGAAATTGTTTGTGTATCATAATAATTGTGTTGCTGGGGTCTACCCTCAGCCAGCGCCAAAAACCGGCGCCCAGGGAATGTCTATCCCCAAGGTTCAGTCAGCCATAAGTGATAGCCAGCTGACTATGTTCCCCACTCCCAATCCTCCTAACACCCATCCCATTACCTCCCCTGTCTGCCCGGTCCTGAATTCCGATGGATCTTTCTTTTCCCCTTCCCCATCTTTGACATTCCCATCATCCTCATCCATCCCTACACTACCTGCTATACCTTCCCCTAACATTTCATCTGCCATTCCTTCCCTACAATCCCTCTCCATTAATGATCCCCTCCCCTCTGCATCCGCCCAGCTAACCACCTCTTCCACCCTCACCCCGGCTCCTCCCTCTACACCCACCCCTACCAATCCCTCTCCGTCCCCTCCCACCTCCGCCCCAGTCCAATACCCCACCTCCTTTCCCTCCCCAGCCTGGCCCTACCCCTTCCCATATCCCATGGCCCTGCCCTATCCCGGATATCCACTACCCCTTCCCCAAGCCACTCCCCAGGTTCCGGTTATGCCCAGTCCGGCACAGGTTGCTCCAGGTGTGCCCACATCTAACATGGCCGCCACTCCTTCCCTTAACCCTAATGTAACACCTTTTCCGGCCACCAATATGGCGGCCGCCAGTTCGGCCCTGATGCCGGTAATTCCCGGTGACTACCTATCCCCAGGTTATGACTCGCTAGCCACCCCTGCATCTGGGGCTCGTTCCCAACCACCGATCCTTTCACCTCATGCGGGCCCTGCACCACGCAAAAGAGCCAATATCATAGAATTCGATGATGACGAGATGGACAGGGTGTCCCATGTCTCATCGGAGCTTGCCGCGGGAGCCCCAACTCATCGTTCTATCGATGACCCCTTTGGCCACAAGGGTCGGGGAGAACAGGCCCCTCCTAAATATGTTGCTTTCAATCCCACTCAAGCTAGTGCTCTAATGAAATCACTCCCTGACCCAGAAAAACAGCCTATGCCCTTCTACCGAGGGATAGTTCAAATTCAAAAGACTTATTCCGCTGCATGGCGTGATCTACTGAGCATTTGTGCTATAAAAGCAGGGGATGCATATTGGCCAAGTATGGCCCGACACCTCAGTACAGATCTGCTCAGCAGTGATGTTGATTACCCCTCTGGAGTAACTTTTTGCACCCAATTAAGAGAATGGGCTAAGGACAAACTTGCGGATCAGGCTGCTGGCCTTACTGATGTTATTCAAGATAAAGGAGAATCAGTGGAAAGGTTTCATGCAAGACTGTATCCAATGTTCACAGATTTGGGGTTTGATCTTACAGACAAGATTCATTCACAAATGCTGTCAGGTGCGTTTGTCCAAGGTGTTAAAGACTCTATACGCAAGGGAATCATTGCTGCACGTCCTGAATACAAGGTTGTTCCCTTGGATACCCTGCTTTTAGTTGCTAGAGGTCTGGAATCTGTTCAGACCCCAAGAAGACCCAATCCAGCTCCACTCATGGTGGCCCGCGCTACCCCCATCACCTCTGGCACCAAGGGTGTCAAGTTAGAGGATGTAACTTGTTTTAATTGTGGGGCTCAGGGACACTACAGAAGTGATTGTCCGGAACCTAAAAAGGAACCTGGGGCACCCAGAAAGTTCTCTAAGCCTGCCCCAGGCCCCAAGACCGAGAAAAAGATTCCAATTATTGAAGAACCAGATGATTAGGAAACTGGCAAGCCTGTGTCTGTAACCCCTGTAATGGCAGCGTCTACAGGGGATAAGGGAGGGCCACTTGCCACAGTGACTTTGCCCATTGAAGACCATCCTACTACATTCCTAGTTGACACAGGTGCAGCCCGTAGTGTTCTACGAGAACAAGACCTGCCAGACCCATCCTTCCTGTCCAGTATTGATGTCTCTTGTGTTGGAGTGGATGGCCAGCCAAGACGTAGCCCTTTAACAACTCCACTACGAGTTGGCTCTAGCCTGCTTGCTCGCTTTGTAGTATCCTCCACATGCCCTATTAACCTGTTAGGTGCTGATGTTCTCTCACGCCTGCAAGCATCCATCACCTTTACCCCGGATGGGCAGGTAGAAATGTTTACACCTCTATCTGTATCAGACACTTCAGCCCTGTGCTCCTTGCCTCTGATGCTACATTTAGAAAAGCCCCATGAGGAAGCAGCAGAATTAAGGTCTAACTTCCCAGAGGAGTTAAAAATACAAGTGCCCGCCAAGTTATGGTCCTCAGGCCCAGAGGACATAGGTCACCTAAATGTTCCCCCTGTGGTGGTAAAACTTGTTTCAGGAGCTAAACTACCAAGAAAACCACAATATCCATTAAAACCAGCACAGTCTGCTGCAATTTCTGTCCACATCAAGGCACTCTTGGAGAAGGGTGCCCTTGTCAAATGTAAATCTGAATGCAACACCCCGTTATTTCCTGTGAAAAAGAAAACTCCAAAGGGTGAGCCAGAAAAGTACAGGATGGTCCAGGATCTCCGTGCTGTTAATGAAGCTACCGTCCTGGACACCCCTCTTGTACCAAATCCTCATACTCTGCTCTCTGGAGTCCCACCATCTGCAAAATTCTTCACAGTTATTGACCTGGCCAATGCCTTTTTCAGTGTCCCACTGGACCCATCCTGTCAATACCTGTTTGCTTTCACTCATGAGATGCAGCAGTATACCTGGACTGTCATGCCCCAAGGGGCACAAAATTCTCCAAGTCAATTTGCAAAGGCCATGGGCACCATCCTTGACCCATGGCAAGCTGACCACCCAGAAGTTGTCCTGCTTCAGTATGTGGATGATCTACTGCTGTGTGGAGATGATATGCCCACTACTGAAAGGTGTTCACTTAGTCTTCTTTCCTATTTGGCAGAACAGGGATGTAAAGCTTCACTCATCAAGCTACAATTCTGTCAGTCTTCAGTGATCTTCCTTGGACATTGTCTATCTCAAGGTACCAGACATCTTACTCGGGACCGGGTGAGAGCTGTGCTGGACATTCCGCCTCCAAGGACTTCTAAGTCTCTTCATGCCTTCCTAGGCCTCATTTCCTACTGCAGAGCATGGATCCCGGAAGCCTCTCTGCTTATGCAACCTCTCTATGATGCTCTTAAGTCCGACCCCTTCGGTCTGACCAATGAAGCTCTGGACAATTTTAATGCCCTCAAACGTGCCATTGCTTCTGCTCCTGCCTTGGGCCTACCTGATTACTCCAAACCTTTCAAATTATTTGTCTCTGAACGACAAGGCCATGCTACAGGAGTTCTCACCCAAACTAATGACCTGAGAGGCCGCCAGAGACCTATTGGATATTTCTCGTGTCAACTGGACATTGTGGCCAGAGGGACTCCTTCCTGTCTCAGGGCTGTGTTTGCTGCGAGAGAACTCATAGAAAGAACCTCAGACCTGGTCCTTGGTCACCCTCTGGTTGTTTTGGCCCCTCATGACATCTCTGCCATCATCAACCAAGTCCAGCTCAAGCACGTGTCTCCAGCCAGACACCTGCGCTTACAGTGTCATCTTCTTTTGCCTGACAACATTTCCATCCAAAGATGTCAAGTGCTTAATCCGTCCACTCTTCTTCCACTCCCTGAGGGGGGTATCTATTATGGATTTATCACAGATGAAACCTACATCTACCTGCTCTGTGGATGTATCAAGAAAGTCATGCATCCACACTTGTCATTTCATGAAGAGGAGACACCTCTTTGTGTAAGCCCGGATTACGCCTTCTGCACCATGTGGTACAAACCGAACATTACTCCTGAACCTTGCTATGAAGATGAGCTTTACCACCGGACCGATGTAAAGCTCACTGCACAAGACTTCTATTGTGACTCTGAAGGCAATAGCATGGTCTTGATCCAGCTACCTCAACAACTTAACTACCTTTACCGTCATTGGGATACTGCTATCCCACATATTCCTGTTACCAAGTTGAAGACAAGGTCATGGAATGATCTTGGGCCCATGGCAAAACTATGGGCCACCATGAATGAAGAACAGCTACAGGAAAATGGTATTGTCAAATACCCAACAACTGACCTTCTAGAAGCATGGCCACGCCACTTCCTGGAAAAGGAATTTCAAGATCTGGTCATAAAGAATGATTATGACCCAGAAACACCTCACGACTGTTTTGAACAGATGAAAATGGAAACAGTGCACTTACCAACTGTGCATGAGAACCCATTACCAGATCCGGATTTTACCCTGTTTGTGGACGGATCGAGATATGCCGATGAAGGAGGAACATATCACACAGGATATGCCGTAACCACAACAGATGAAGTTATTAAATCATCATCCTTACCGCCAACAATGTCTGCACAAGAAGCTGAATTACAGGCTCTGACTTCAGCATGCAAAATTTCCGAAGGAAAACGTGCCAACATCTATACAGATTCAAGATATGCTCTGGGTGTGGCACATGACTTCGGCCTAATTTGGAAGACTAGAGGATTTCTTACCACCGCCGGCACACCAGTCAAACACAGCACTGCAATCAAGGAGCTAATGGATGCCCTCCTACTCCCCAAAGAAGTGGCCGTTTTGAAAATTAAGGCCCACGGGAAATTGGATACAGATGAAGCAAGGGGCAACCATTTGGCTGATCAAGCTGCTAAGTTAGCGGCCAGGGATCGGCAGGAAGTGGATGAAGAAGTGTCCGGACAAGAAGAAGAAGAAGAAGAAGTCCCTATTTTTGCTTTGCAAACTCTTCCTACTGATTTGCGAATTTTACAAGAACAACAAGCTGCAGTCACTCCTGAGGAAATCCAGAAATGGAAAAAGAAAGGAGCTGTCCAAAAGGACGGAATATATTACAACAACTTCAAATTTTGTCTTCCCAGAAATTTATACCCAGCAGTGGTCCAATGGGCACATGGGCCTGCACACCTGTCAAAAGAACTGATGGCCGCCCTCATACAGAAGTATTATGAAGCACCCGGAATCACAACATTGATAAGCAACTTCTGCAAAGCCTGTGTTATTTGTGCAAAATGCAATCCGGGAAGACCAGTCAAGGTGCCTGCAAAGAACCTGGCAAAACCCATGTACCCCTTCCAACGAATTCAAATTGACCACATCCAAATGCCCAAGAGTGGGCCCCATGAATATGCACTAGTCATAGTGGACATGTTCTCAGGATGGCCAGAGGCATACCCAGCGGCCAATATCACTGCAAAAACAACCGCAAAGCGCCTACTTACAGATATTGTATGTAGATTCGGACTCCCAGAAGTCATTGAGAGTGATCAAGGCCCAGCCTTTACAGCAACTGTGACTAAAGAAATTTGGACTGCTCTAGGGGTGACTCTAGCCTTCCATACCCCTTACCACCCACAAAGTAGTGGTAAAGTGGAGCGCATGAATGGCACTCTAAAAACCAGAATGTTAAAAATGTCACAAGAAACAAAGATGCCCTGGCCAGAAAGCCTACCAATAGCTCTATTTAGTGTTAGGCACACACCTAGAGGGAAGCATTCACTGTCCCCATATGAGGTTCTATTTGGGACAGCACCCAGACTAGGTTGTTATTATCCGCAGCAGTTGCAACTCCAATCAGATGTTTTAGTAGACTATGTAACTGAACTTGCAAATGTCCTAAACAAAATACATGCCCAAGTTTTCTCTTCAATTCCAGATCCCGAATTGGATACAGGTTCCCATAACCTACTCCCCGGAGATTGGGTCCTGGTTAAGAAGTTTGTGCGGAAAAATACCCTAGAACCGAGATTTGACGGTCCATTCCAAGTTCTCCTGATTACCGCAACCTCCGTCAAATTGGCCGGTAGGCCAAATTGGATCCACGCTTCCCACTGCAAGAAATCTCCTGCCCCAGAGGAAGCGAATATCGCACAAACATGTATCTCTGGTACATCTTCTCCTTAATTAGCCTTATGAAGGCCCAGCAAGTAGCCATTACCAAAGACATTAGTGGGTACACCTTCTGGTATAATTCATCATGCACCCAGGTGGCTACTTATACCTTTGACTACTGTGATATTGTAGAATGCCCATTTCCCACACCACAAATCCAGAGCATCTATAGAGATATCCCTCATTCGAAAGACCCATATGTTTGTGTAGTTGACAAGCAATGGGGGCACAATTGTGACCATTGGGGGGCGGCGGGGTGGAATGCCGGGCCTGCCTGGGGTTACAAACCAAAAAGTGCCATAGCTAAAGTAGATGATCATGGTAGATCGCTTCTCCAGAGAATGACTTTAAGAAAGCCTGGGGGGAGCACACCAATGAAATTAATCCTTAACATTGAGCACCCAAGCCCAACAGATGCAGACCAGTATGTGATGGGAATGTATTGGAAAAGGGGTTCCTACCAGAAATTAGGGCATTTCTACCTCAAAGATATGTGCAACTCTTCTGAGTGGCAAGGGGCCACCCATATGGTCCCTAACCCATTAAAACCTCATATCCAGACCTTTCAGGACATGATGGCCATTGCTAACCCCACTTTTGAAGATACCATGGCCGCTGAAACAGGTTTTAATGATGTAAATTTATGGTTAGAATGGATGAAATATAATGCTAATAAGCATAATAGAACCGCATGTTATGTGTGTGGCGGTGCCCGGCCTCACCTGGGTACCGTACCTTTAATCCTACCCGTAGATATAGAAGAATGTGTTTTAAGCCTTTTTGCCTATCACTATAATTTTAACAGGTCCATATGTATTGCATGGACAAAGGAGTATCCTCTTCTAGCCAAAGACGTCAAACCCCCTGATGGTATTACCGTATATAAAGGTAATTACACTTGCTATGCCATGAACGATGGTATTGGTAAATTTGTAGGTAACTTTTCCAAAGGTTATTGTGCTACATACAGAACTGTCCCTGTACGCTTGCTGCAACATCACACTAGGTCGCTAGGAGACATTTACTGGTTGTGTGGGGATTTACAGCTAAGATCCAGAATGGACACGGAATGGTGGGGGGAGTGTACTTTGACTAAGGCCATTATGCCTATACACATTATTTCTGACACACACCTCAACACCCATGAGTCCAGCCACACTAAGGTTAAACGTGACGCCCCAGTGAAAGGAAGTTTTGATCCTCATGTGTATATCGATGCCATTGGGGTGCCCAGGGGGGTACCCAATGAGTTTAAAGCAAGGGATGAAGTTGCCGCAGGATTTGAATCAATTTTTACCATAGTTACCGCAAACAAGAATTTAAATTGGATAAATTACATTTATTATAACCAACAGCGTTTTGTTAATTACACCAGAGACGCCCTCCAGGGGTTGGCCGAACAGTTGCAGGCCACATCCCAAATGACTTTCCAGAATAGAATGGCCCTAGATATGATCTTAGCCGAAAAAGGAGGGGTCTGTAAAATTTTGCCCGACACCATGACATGTTGTACCTACATCCCAGAAAACACAGGCCCTAATGGTAAAGTCACACTAGCCATAGAAAAATTAAATGACTTGTCTGAAGAGTTAAAAAGGAATTCTGGGATAAAAGATCCCTGGGAAAGATGGTTTGGTTGGATGACAGGATGGCAAAAGGCTTTAATGCAGATTGGTATGGCTATACTAATTTTTCTTTTTATTTTTGCTCTTCTCTTTTGTTGTGTCCTCCCATGTCTGAGAAAATCCCTCATGAAGACTGTTGACCAAGCAGCACCCACTTTGACCCATCTCGAAGTTGATGACCAAGAATTCCAAGACATCAACTCACCCTGTCTGCCGCTGCAAACATTCCCTTTTGTTGATAAAGTGCAGGAATTCTAGGAAGGGACTAGCTCAGGGACAGCATCTGTCAGTGAATGGTAAAGGCCCCGTGCGGAGAAGTGGTGGGTTAGCTGCCATGGGACACCCATGGGTGTGAAGTGTTCGAGAGCCATACTGATGGATGAGTTAGCCTATTAGGGTCAGTTCTAGGGATAGACTTGCACTTTGCATTAATACCTAGCTAGCGGCCACGGGGTTTCTGTGCCTTTGGGTTAACACGTCTTCTGATACTAACATAATAAAGTTTTATCTCTTAGAATCTAACATTTCATAGGGGGGACTGATGTGGAATTATTAAAAATTATCATTGTACTTGTATTGAATTATTGTACTAACTCCATTTTAACCTTATATTGTGACAATCCTCCATTTTGTCCTCCTAACCTGACTTCTACAAATCCTCCATTTTGTCCTCATGACTTAACTTGTTCATTTTAAAACTACATTACGTGACTGAACTTCTCAACCCAATTAATATAGTAGACAAAGACTGTGTTTTCCTACAAGGACAAATGCCAGGAGGTGCTGGGTACTCCTTAAGACTTGCTGGCTACTCCTTAGAACTTGTAAGATAGTATAGTTTGAAGGCCACAGAACACAGTAGTAATGAAATGTTCTATTCATAAGAGACCTTGCACCTGGACATGAAGTCTGATATTATTGACCGTGTAAAATGACGCTTAGGACCCCCTTATCCCCCCCGTGTCCAGAATAATCCCACCTCTGATGGGTGGGCACGGGACTAACCTCTTAATTTTATGAACCAATAGGTAAGACACTAACTCCGTCACTTAACAATTAATCCAATTGATGATGTTTATTTGCTGATATTCTAATAATCAATGATGACGCAAAATGCCTCTTAAAAGGGCCTGCGCGCCCGCTTTTACGGCACTTGCCAATAAACTTTCTCGAAGTTATTTTAACCTGAACCTCGTGTGTCAGACTTAATTACTTCAGCGTATATACGCAATTTAATTTTATTGATTTGGACAGGAACAGATAGACTTTGAACATTTTGGTTTACTCTCAAAAAGTACCATAACATTACAGTGTGCACCCCTAGAGGTACATTATTACAGTGTGCACCCCTAGAGGTACATTATTACAGTGTGTACCCCTAGAGGTACATTATTACAGTGTGCACCCCTAGAGGTACATTATTACAGTGTGTACCCCTAGAGGTTCATTATTACAGTGTGCACCCCTAGAGGTTCATTATTACAGTGTGTACCCCTAGAGGTTCATTATTACAGTGTGCACCCCTAGAGGTTCATTATTACAGTGTGCACCCCTAGAGGTACATTATTACAGTGTGCACCCCTAGAGGTTCATTATTACAGTGTACACCCCTAGAGGTACATTATTACAGTGTGCACCCCTAGAGGTTCATTATTACAGTGTGCACCCCTAGAGGTACATTATTACAGTGTGTACCCCTAGAGGTTCATTATTACAGTGTGCACCCCTAGAGGTACATTATTACAGTGTGTACCCCTAGAGGTACATTATTACAGTGTGCACCCCTAGAGGTACATTATTACAGTGTGTACCCCTAGAGGTACATTATTACAGTGTGCACCCCTAGAGGTTCATTATTACAGTGTGCACCCCTAGAGGTACATTATTACAGTGTGCACCCCTAGAGGTACATTATTACAGTGTGCACCCCTAGAGGTTCATTATTACAGTGTGCACCCCTAGAGGTACATTATTACAGTGTGTACCCCTAGAGGTTCATTATTACAGTGTGTACCCCTAGAGGTTCATTATTACAGTGTGCACCCCTAGAGGTACATTATTACAGTGTGCACCCCTAGAGGTACATTATTACAGTGTGTACCCCTAGAGGTACATTATTACAGTGTGCACCCCTAGAGGTTCATTATTACAGTGTGCACCCCTAGAGGTACATTATTACAGTGTGCACCCCTAGAGGTACATTATTACAGTGTGTACCCCTAGAGGTTCATTATTACAGTGTGCACCCCTAGAGGTTCATTATTACAGTGTGTACCCCAAGAGGTTCATTATTACAGTGTGCACCCCTAGAGGTTCATTATTACAGTGTGCGCCCCTAGAGGTACATTATTACAGTGTGCACCCCTAGAGGTACATTATTACAGTGTGCACCCCTAGAGGTACATTATTACAGTGTGCACCCCTAGAGGTTCATTATTACAGTGTGCACCCCTAGAGGTACATTATTACAGTGTGCACCCCTAGAGGTTCATTATTACAGTGTGCACCCCTAGAGGTACATTATTACAGTGTGCACCCCTAGAGGTACATTATTACAGTGTGCACCCCTAGAGGTTCATTATTACAGTGTGTACCCCTAGAGGTTCATTATTACAGTGTGCACCCCCTAGAGGTACATTATTACAGTGTGCACCCCTAGAGGTTCATTATTACAGTGTGCACCCCCTAGAGGTACATTATTACAGTGTGCACCCCCTAGAGGTTCATTATTACAGTGTGCACCCCCTAGAGGTACATTATTACAGTGTACACCCCTAGAGGTACATTATTACAGTGTGCACCCCTAGAGGTTCATTATTACAGTGTGCACCCCTAGAGGTACATTATTACAGTGTGTACCCCTAGAGGTTCATTATTACAGTGTGCACCCCTAGAGGTACATTATTACAGTGTGTACCCCTAGAGGTACATTATTACAGTGTGCACCCCTAGAGGTACATTATTACAGTGTGTACCCCTAGAGGTACATTATTACAGTGTGCACCCCTAGAGGTTCATTATTACAGTGTGCACCCCTAGAGGTACATTATTACAGTGTGCACCCCTAGAGGTACATTATTACAGTGTGCACCCCTAGAGGTTCATTATTACAGTGTGCACCCCTAGAGGTACATTATTACAGTGTGTACCCCTAGAGGTTCATTATTACAGTGTGTACCCCTAGAGGTTCATTATTACAGTGTGCACCCCTAGAGGTACATTATTACAGTGTGCACCCCTAGAGGTACATTATTACAGTGTGTACCCCTAGAGGTACATTATTACAGTGTGCACCCCTAGAGGTTCATTATTACAGTGTGCACCCCTAGAGGTACATTATTACAGTGTGCACCCCTAGAGGTACATTATTACAGTGTGTACCCCTAGAGGTTCATTATTACAGTGTGCACCCCTAGAGGTTCATTATTACAGTGTGTACCCCTAGAGGTTCATTATTACAGTGTGCACCCCTAGAGGTTCATTATTACAGTGTGCGCCCCTAGAGGTACATTATTACAGTGTGCACCCCTAGAGGTACATTATTACAGTGTGCACCCCTAGAGGTTCATTATTACAGTGTGCACCCCTAGAGGTACATTATTACAGTGTGCACCCCTAGAGGTTCATTATTACAGTGTGCACCCCTAGAGGTACATTATTACAGTGTGCACCCCTAGAGGTTCATTATTACAGTGTGCACCCCTAGAGGTACATTATTACAGTGTGTACCCCTAGAGGTTCATTATTACAGTGTGCACCCCTAGAGGTACATTATTACAGTGTGCACCCCTAGAGGTACATTATTACAGTGTGTACCCCTAGAGGTACATTATTACAGTGTGCACCCCTAGAGGTACATTATTACAGTGTGTACCCCTAGAGGTTCATTATTACAGTGTGCACCCCTAGAGGTTCATTATTACAGTGTGTACCCCTAGAGGTTCATTATTACAGTGTGCACCCCTAGAGGTTCATTATTACAGTGTGCACCCCTAGAGGTACATTATTACAGTGTGCACCCCTAGAGGTTCATTATTACAGTGTACACCCCTAGAGGTACATTATTACAGTGTGCACCCCTAGAGGTTCATTATTACAGTGTGCACCCCTAGAGGTACATTATTACAGTGTGTACCCCTAGAGGTTCATTATTACAGTGTGCACCCCTAGAGGTACATTATTACAGTGTGTACCCCTAGAGGTACATTATTACAGTGTGCACCCCTAGAGGTACATTATTACAGTGTGTACCCCTAGAGGTACATTATTACAGTGTGCACCCCTAGAGGTTCATTATTACAGTGTGCACCCCTAGAGGTACATTATTACAGTGTGCACCCCTAGAGGTACATTATTACAGTGTGCACCCCTAGAGGTTCATTATTACAGTGTGCACCCCTAGAGGTACATTATTACAGTGTGTACCCCTAGAGGTTCATTATTACAGTGTGTACCCCTAGAGGTTCATTATTACAGTGTGCACCCCTAGAGGTACATTATTACAGTGTGCACCCCTAGAGGTACATTATTACAGTGTGTACCCCTAGAGGTACATTATTACAGTGTGCACCCCTAGAGGTTCATTATTACAGTGTGCACCCCTAGAGGTACATTATTACAGTGTGCACCCCTAGAGGTACATTATTACAGTGTGTACCCCTAGAGGTTCATTATTACAGTGTGCACCCCTAGAGGTTCATTATTACAGTGTGTACCCCTAGAGGTTCATTATTACAGTGTGCACCCCTAGAGGTTCATTATTACAGTGTGCGCCCCTAGAGGTACATTATTACAGTGTGCACCCCTAGAGGTACATTATTACAGTGTGCACCCCTAGAGGTACATTATTACAGTGTGCACCCCTAGAGGTTCATTATTACAGTGTGCACCCCTAGAGGTACATTATTACAGTGTGCACCCCTAGAGGTTCATTATTACAGTGTGCACCCCTAGAGGTACATTATTACAGTGTGCACCCCTAGAGGTTCATTATTACAGTGTGTACCCCTAGAGGTTCATTATTACAGTGTGCACCCCCTAGAGGTACATTATTACAGTGTGCACCCCTAGAGGTTCATTATTACAGTGTGCACCCCCTAGAGGTACATTATTACAGTGTGCACCCCCTAGAGGTTCATTATTACAGTGTGCACCCCCTAGAGGTACATTATTACAGTGTGCACCCCCTAGAGGTTCATTATTACAGTGTGCACCCCTAGAGGTTCATTATTACAGTGTACATCCCTAGAGGTACATTATTACAGTGTGCACCCCTAGAGGTTCATTATTACAGTGTACACCCCTAGAGGTACATTATTACAGTGTGCACCCTTAGAGGTTCATTATTACAGTGTGCAGCCCTAGAGGTACATTATTACAGTGTGCACCCCTAGAGGTTCATTATTACAGTGTGCAGCCCTAGAGGTACATTATTACAGTGTGCACCCCTAGAGGTACAATATTACAGTGTGCACCCCTAGAGGTTCATTATTACAGTGTGCACCCCTAGAGGTTCATTATTACAGTGTGCACCCCTAGAGGTACATTATTATAGTGTGCACCCCTAGAGGTTCATTATTACAGTGTGCACCCCTAGAGGTTTATTATTACAGTGTGCACCCCTAGAGGTACATTATTACAGTGTGCACCCCTAGAGGTTCATTATTACAGTGTGCACCCCTAGAGGTACATTATTACAGTGTGTACCCCTAGAGGTTCATTATTACAGTGTGCACCCCTAGAGGTACATTATTACAGTGTGCACCCCTAGAGGTACATTATTACAGTGTGTACCCCTAGAGGTACATTATTACAGTGTGCACCCCTAGAGGTACATTATTACAGTGTGTACCCCTAGAGGTTCATTATTACAGTGTGCACCCCTAGAGGTTCATTATTACAGTGTGTACCCCTAGAGGTTCATTATTACAGTGTGCACCCCTAGAGGTTCATTATTACAGTGTGCACCCCTAGAGGTACATTATTACAGTGTGCACCCCTAGAGGTTCATTATTACAGTGTACACCCCTAGAGGTACATTATTACAGTGTGGACCCCTAGAGGTTCATTATTACAGTGTGCACCCCTAGAGGTACATTATTACAGTGTGTACCCCTAGAGGTTCATTATTACAGTGTGCACCCCTAGAGGTACATTATTACAGTGTGTACCCCTAGAGGTACATTATTACAGTGTGCACCCCTAGAGGTACATTATTACAGTGTGTACCCCTAGAGGTACATTATTACAGTGTGCACCCCTAGAGGTTCATTATTACAGTGTGCACCCCTAGAGGTACATTATTACAGTGTGCACCCCTAGAGGTACATTATTACAGTGTGCACCCCTAGAGGTTCATTATTACAGTGTGCACCCCTAGAGGTACATTATTACAGTGTGTACCCCTAGAGGTTCATTATTACAGTGTGTACCCCTAGAGGTTCATTATTACAGTGTGCACCCCTAGAGGTACATTATTACAGTGTGCACCCCTAGAGGTACATTATTACAGTGTGTACCCCTAGAGGTACATTATTACAGTGTGCACCCCTAGAGGTTCATTATTACAGTGTGCACCCCTAGAGGTACATTATTACAGTGTGCACCCCTAGAGGTACATTATTACAGTGTGTACCCCTAGAGGTTCATTATTACAGTGTGCACCCCTAGAGGTTCATTATTACAGTGTGTACCCCTAGAGGTTCATTATTACAGTGTGCACCCCTAGAGGTTCATTATTACAGTGTGCGCCCCTAGAGGTACATTATTACAGTGTGCACCCCTAGAGGTACATTATTACAGTGTGCACCCCTAGAGGTACATTATTACAGTGTGCACCCCTAGAGGTTCATTATTACAGTGTGCACCCCTAGAGGTACATTATTACAGTGTGCACCCCTAGAGGTTCATTATTACAGTGTGCACCCCTAGAGGTACATTATTACAGTGTGCACCCCTAGAGGTACATTATTACAGTGTGCACCCCTAGAGGTTCATTATTACAGTGTGTACCCCTAGAGGTTCATTATTACAGTGTGCACCCCTAGAGGTTCATTATTACAGTGTGCACCCCTAGAGGTACATTATTACAGTGTGCACCCCTAGAGGTTCATTATTACAGTGTGCACCCCTAGAGGTACATTATTACAGTGTGCACCCCTAGAGGTACATTATTACAGTGTGCACCCCTAGAGGTTCATTATTACAGTGTGTACCCCTAGAGGTTCATTATTACAGTGTGCACCCCTAGAGGTTCATTATTACAGTGTGCACCCCTAGAGGTTCATTATTACAGTGTGCACCCCTAGAGGTTCATTATTACAGTGTGCACCCCTAGAGGTACATTATTACAGTGTGCACCCCTAGAGGTACATTATTACAGTGTGCACCCCTAGAGGTTCATTATTACAGTGTGCACCCCTAGAGGTACATTATTACAGTGTGCACCCCTAGAGGTACATTATTACAGTGTGTACCCCTAGAGGTTCATTATTACAGTGTGCACCCCTAGAGGTTCATTATTACAGTGTGCACCCCTAAAGGTACATTATTACAGTGTGCACCCCTAGAGGTACATTATTACAGTGTGCACCCCTAGAGGTTCATTATTACAGTGTGCACCCCTAGAGGTACATTATTACAGTGTGCACCCCTAGAGGTTCATTATTACAGTGTGTACCCCTAGAGGTTCATTATTACAGTGTGCACCCCTAGAGGTACATTATTACAGTGTGCACCCCTAGAGGTACATTATTATAGTGTGTACCCCTAGAGGTTCATTATTACAGTGTGCACCCCTAGAGGTACATTATTACAGTGTGCACCCCTAGAGGTTCATTATTACAGTGTGTACCCCTAGAGGTACATTATTACAGTGTGCACCCCTAGAGGTTCATTATTACAGTGTGCACCCCTAGAGGTTCATATTACAGTGTGCACCCCTAGAGGTTCATTATTACAGTGTGCACCCCTAGAGGTTCATTATAACAGTACATCATTATTATTACATTATTACAGTACATTAACACTCCCAGTAATGTGTCTGAGTGTATAACAGAGCTCCACAGCAATAATACTGCCAGTAATGTGTCTGAGTTTATAACAGAGCTCCACAGCAATAACACTCCCAGTAATGTGTCTGAGTGTATAACAGAGCTCCACAGCAACAATACTCCCAGTAATGTGTCTGAGTGTATAACAGAGCTCCACAGTAATAATACTCCCAGTGATGTGTCTGAGTGTATAACAGAGCTCCACAGCAATAATACTCCCAGTAATGTGTCTGAGTGTATAACAGAGCTCCACATCAATAATACTCCCAGTAATGTATCTGAGTGTATAACAGAGCCCCACAGCAATAATTCTCCCAGTAATGTGTCTGAGTGTATAACAGAGCTCCACAGCAATAATACTCCCAGTAATGTGAATGAGTGTATAACAGAGCTCCGCAGCAATAATACTCCCAGTAATGTGTCTGAGTGTATAACAGAGCTCCGCAGCAATAATACGGCCAGTAATGTGTCTGAATGTATAACAGAGCTCCGCAGCAATAATACTCCCAGTAATGTATCTGAGTGTATAAGAGAGCTCCACAGCAATACCACTCCCAGTAATGTGTCTGAGTGTATAACAGAGCTCCACAGCAATAATACTCCCAGTAATGTGTCTGAGTGTATAAAAGAGCTCCACAGCAATAATACTCCCAGTAATGTGTCTGAGTGTATAACAGAGCCCCACAGCAATAATACTCACAGTAATGTGTCTGTGTGTATATCAGAGCCCCACAGCAATAATACTCCCAGTAATGTGTCTGAGTGTATCACAGAGCTCCACAGCAATAATACTCCCAGTAATGTGTCTGAGTGTTTAACAGAGCTCCACAGCAATAATACTCCCAGTAATGTATCTGAGTGTATAACAGAGCCCCACAGCAATAATACTCCCAGTAATGTATCTGAGTGTATAACAGAGCCCCACAGTAATAATACTCCCAGTAATGTGTCTGAGTGTATAACAGAGTTCCGCAGCAATAATACTCCCAGTAATGTGTCTGAGTGTATAACAGAGCTCCGCAGCAATAATACTCCCAGTAATGTGTCTGAGTGTATAACAGAGTCCCACAGTAATAATACTCCCAGTAATGTGTCTGAGTGTATAACAGAGCTCCGCAGCAATAATACTCCCAGTAATGTATCTGAGTGTATAACAGAGCCCCACAGTAATAATACTCCCAGTAATGTGTCTGAGTGTATAACAGAGCTCCGCAGCAATAATACTCCCAGTAATGTGTCTGAGTGTATAACAGAGCTCCGCAGCAATAATACTCCCAGTAATGTGTCTGAGTGTATAACAGAGTCCCACAGTAATAATACTCCCAGGAATGTGTCTGAGTGTATAACAGAGCCCCACAGCAATAATACTCCCAGTAATGTGTCTGAGTGTATAACAGAGTCCCACAGTAATAATACTCCCAGGAATGTGTCTGAGTGTATAACAGAGCCCCACAGCAATACTCCCAGTAATGTGTCTGAGTGTATCACAGAGCTCCACAGCAATAATACTCTGAGTAATGTGTCTGAGTGTATAACAGAGCTCCACAGCAATAATACTCTGAGTAATGTGTCTGAGTGTATAACAGAGCTCCACAGCAATAATACTCCCAGTAATGTGTCTGAGTGTATAACAGAGCTCCACAGCAATAATACTCCCAGTAATGTGTCTGAGTGTATAACAGAGCCCCACAGCAATAATACTCCCAGTAATGTGTCTGAGTGTATAACAGAGCTCCACAGTAATAATACTTCCAGTAATGTGTCTGAGTGTATAACAGAGCTCCACAGCAATAATACTCCCAGTAATGTGTCTGAGTGTATAACAGAGCCCCACAGCAATAATACTCCCAGTAATGTGTCTGAGTGTATAACAGAGCTCCACAGTAATAATACTCCCAGTAATGTGTCTGAGTGTATAACAGAGCTCCACATCAATAATACTCCCAGTAATGTATCTGAGTGTATAACAGAGCCCCACAGCAATAATTCTCCCAGTAATGTGTCTGAGTGTATAACAGAGCTCCACAGCAATAATACTCCCAGTAATGTGTATGAGTGTATAACAGAGCTCCGCAGCAATAATACTCCCAGTAATGTGTCTGAGTGTATAACAGAGCTCCGCAGCAATAATACGGCCAGTAATGTGTCTGAATGTATAACAGAGCTCCGCAGCAATAATACTCCCAGTAATGTATCTGAGTGTATAAGAGAGCTCCACAGCAATACCACTCCCAGTAATGTGTCTAAGTGTATAACAGAGCTCCACAGCAATAATACTCCCAGTAATGTGTCTGAGTGTATAAAAGAGCTCCACAGCAATAATACTCCCAGTAATGTGTCTGAGTGTATAACAGAGCCCCACAGCAATAATACTCACAGTAATGTGTCTGTGTGTATAACAGAGCCCCACAGCAATAATACTCCCAGTAATGTGTCTCAGTGTATCACAGAGCTCCACAGCAATAATACTCCCAGTAATGTGTCTGAGTGTTTAACAGAGCTCCACAGCAATAATACTCCCAGTAATGTATCTGAGTGTATAACAGAGCCCCACAGCAATAACACTCCCAGTAATGTATCTGAGTGTATAACAGAGCCCCACAGTAATAATACTCCCAGTAATGTGTCTGAGTGTATAACAGAGCTCCGCAGCAATAATACTCCCAGTAATGTGTCTGAGTGTATAACAGAGCTCCGCAGCAATAATACTCCCAGTAATGTGTCTGAGTGTATAACAGAGTCCCACAGTAATAATACTCCCAGTAATGTGTCTGAGTGTATAACAGAGCTCCGCAGCAATAATACTCCCAGTAATGTGTCTGAGTGTATAACAGAGCTCCGCAGCAATAATACTCCCAGTAATGTGTCTGAGTGTATAACAGAGTCCCACAGTAATAATACTCTGAGTAATGTGTCTGAGTGTATAACAGAGCTTCACAGCAATAATACTCTGAGTAATGTGTCTGAGTGTATAACAGAGCTCCACAGCAATAATACTCCCAGTAATGTGTCTGAGTGTATAACAGAGCTCCACAGCAATAATACTCCCAGTAATGTGTCTGAGTGTATAACAGAGCCCCACAGCAATAATACTCCCAGTAATGTGTCTGGGTGTATAACAGAGCTCCACAGTAATAATACTTCCAGTAATGTGTCTGAGTGTATAACAGAGCTCCACAGCAATAATACTCCCAGTAATGTGTCTGAGTGTATAACAGAGCTCCACAGTAATAATACTTCCAGTAATGTGTCTGAGTGTATAACAGAGCTCCACAGCAATAATACTCCCAGTAATGTGTCTGAGTGTATAACAGAGCCCCACAGCAATAATACTCCCAGTAATGTGTCTGAGTGTATAACAGAGCCCCACAGCAATAATACTCCCAGTAATGTGTCTGAGTATATAACAGAGCTCCACAGCAATAATACTCCCAGTAATGTGTCTGAGTGTATAACAGAGCTCCACAGCAATAATACTCCCAGTAATGTGTCTGAGTGTATAACAGAGCTCCACAGCTACAATACTCCCAGTAATGTGTCTGAGTGTATAACAGAGCTCCACAGCAATAATTCTCCCAGTAATGTGTCTGAGTGTATAACAGAGCTCCACAGTAATAATACTTCCAGTAATGTGTCTGAGTGTATAACAGAGCTCCACAGCAATAATACTCCCAGTAATGTGTCTGAGTGTATAACAGAGCTCCACAGTAATAATACTTCCAGTAATGTGTCTGAGTGTATAACAGAGCTCCACAGCAATAATACTCCCAGTAATGTGTCTGAGTGTATAACAGAGCCCCACAGCAATAATACTCCCAGTAATGTGTCTGAGTGTATAACAGAGCCCCACAGCAATAATACTCCCAGTAATGTGTCTGAGTATATAACAGAGCTCCACAGTAATAATACTCCCAGTAATGTGTCTGAGTGTATAACAGAGCTCCACAGCAATAATACTCCCAGTAATGTGTCTGAGTGTATAACAGAGCTCCACATCAATAATACTCCCAGTAATGTATCTGAGTGTATAACAGAGCCCCACAGCAATAATTCTCCCAGTAATGTGTCTGAGTGTATAACAGAGCTCCACAGCAATAATACTCCCAGTAATGTGTATGAGTGTATAACAGAGCTCCGCAGCAATAATACTCCCAGTAATGTGTCTGAGTGTATAACAGAGCTCCGCAGCAATAATACGGCCAGTAATGTGTCTGAATGTATAACAGAGCTCCGCAGCAATAATACTCCCAGTAATGTATCTGAGTGTATAAGAGAGCTCCACAGCAATACCACTCCCAGTAATGTGTCTGAGTGTATAACAGAGCTCCACAGCAATAATACTCCCAGTAATGTGTCTGAGTGTATAAAAGAGCTCCACAGCAATAATACTCCCAGTGATGTGTCTGAGTGTATAACAGAGCCCCACAGCAATAATACTCACAGTAATGTGTCTGTGTGTATAACAGAGCCCCACAGCAATAATACTCCCAGTAATGTGTCTGAGTGTATCACAGAGCTCCACAGTAATAATACTCCCAGTAATGTGTCTGAGTGTATAACAGAGCTCCGCAGCAATAATACTCCCAGTAATGTGTCTGAGTGTATAACAGAGCTCCGCAGCAATAATACTCCCAGTAATGTGTCTGAGTGTATAACAGAGTCCCACAGTAATAATACTCCCAGTAATGTGTCTGAGTGTATAACAGAGCTCCGCAGCAATAATACTCCCAGTAATGTATCTGAGTGTATAACAGAGCCCCACAGTAATAATACTCCCAGTAATGTGTCTGAGTGTATAACAGAGCTCCGCAGCAATAATACTCCCAGTAATGTGTCTGAGTGTATAACAGAGCTCCGCAGCAATAATACTCCCAGTAATGTGTCTGAGTGTATAACAGAGTCCCACAGTAATAATACTCCCAGGAATGTGTCTGAGTGTATAACAGAGCCCCACAGCAATAATACTCCCAGTAATGTGTCTGAGTGTATAACAGAGTCCCACAGTAATAATACTCTGAGTAATGTGTCTGAGTGTATAACAGAGCTTCACAGCAATAATACTCTGAGTAATGTGTCTGAGTGTATAACAGAGCTCCACAGCAATAATACTCCAAGTAATGTGTCTGAGTGTATAACAGAGCTCCACAGCAATAATACTCCCAGTAATGTGTCTGAGTGTATAACAGAGCCCCACAGCAATAATACTCCCAGTAATGTGTCTGGGTGTATAACAGAGCTCCACAGTAATAATACTTCCAGTAATGTGTCTGAGTGTATAACAGAGCTCCACAGCAATAATACTCCCAGTAATGTGTCTGAGTGTATAACAGAGCTCCACAGTAATAATACTTCCAGTAATGTGTCTGAGTGTATAACAGAGCTCCACAGCAATAATACTCCCAGTAATGTGTCTGAGTGTATAACAGAGCCCCACAGCAATAATACTCCCAGTAATGTGTCTGAGTGTATAACAGAGCCCCACAGCAATAATACTCCCAGTAATGTGTCTGAGTATATAACAGAGCTCCACAGCAATAATACTCCCAGTAATGTGTCTGAGTGTATAACAGAGCTCCACAGCAATAATACTCCCAGTAATGTGTCTGAGTGTATAACAGAGCTCCACAGTAATAATACTTCCAGTAATGTGTCTGAGTGTATAACAGAGCTCCACAGCAATAATACTCCCAGTAATGTGTCTGAGTGTATAAAAGAGCTCCACAGCAATAATACTCCCAGTAATGTGTCTGAGTGTATAACAGAGCTCCACAGCAATAATACTCCCAGTAATGTGTCTGAGTGTATAACAGAGCTCCACAGTAATAATACTTCCAGTAATGTGTCTGAGTGTATAACAGAGCTCCACAGCAATAATACTCCCAGTAATGTGTCTGAGTGTATAACAGAGCCCCACAGCAATAATACTCCCAGTAATGTGTCTGAGTGTATAACAGAGCCCCACAGCAATAATACTCCCAGTAATGTGTCTGAGTATATAACAGAGCTCCACAGTAATAATACTCCCAGTAATGTGTCTGAGTGTATAACAGAGCTCCACAGCAATAATACTCCCAGTAATGTGTCTGAGTGTATAACAGAGCTCCACATCAATAATACTCCCAGTAATGTGTCTGAGTGTATAACAGAGCTCCGCAGCAATAATACTCCCAGTAATGTGTCTGAGTGTATAACAGAGCTCCGCAGCAATAATACTCCCAGTAATGTATCTGAGTGTATAACAGAGCCCCACAGTAATAATACTCCCAGTAATGTGTCTGAGTGTATAACAGAGCCCCACAGCAATAATACTCACAGTAATGTGTCTGTGTGTATAACAGAGCCCCACAGCAATAATACTCCCAGTAATGTGTCTCAGTGTATCACAGAGCTCCACAGCAATAATACTCCCAGTAATGAGTCTGAGTGTTTAACAGAGCTCCACAGCAATAATACTCCCAGTAATGTATCTGAGTGTATAACAGAGCCCCACAGCAATAACACTCCCAGTAATGTATCTGAGTGTATAACAGAGCCCCACAGTAATAATACTCCCAGTAATGTGTCTGAGTGTATAACAGAGCTCCGCAGCAATAATACTCCCAGTAATGTGTCTGAGTGTATAACAGAGCTCCGCAGCAATAATACTCCCAGTAATGTGTCTGAGTGTATAACAGAGTCCCACAGTAATAATACTCCCAGTAATGTGTCTGAGTGTATAACAGAGCTCCGCAGCAATAATACTCCCAGTAATGTGTCTGAGTGTATAACAGAGCTCCGCAGCAATAATACTCCCAGTAATGTGTCTGAGTGTATAACAGAGTCCCACAGTAATAATACTCTGAGTAATGTGTCTGAGTGTATAACAGAGCTTCACAGCAATAATACTCTGAGTAATGTGTCTGAGTGTATAACAGAGCTCCACAGCAATAATACTCCCAGTAATGTGTCTGAGTGTATAACAGAGCTCCACAGCAATAATACTCCCAGTAATGTGTCTGAGTGTATAACAGAGCCCCACAGCAATAATACTCCCAGTAATGTGTCTGGGTGTATAACAGAGCTCCACAGTAATAATACTTCCAGTAATGTGTCTGAGTGTATAACAGAGCTCCACAGCAATAATACTCCCAGTAATGTGTCTGAGTGTATAACAGAGCTCCACAGTAATAATACTTCCAGTAATGTGTCTGAGTGTATAACAGAGCTCCACAGCAATAATACTCCCAGTAATGTGTCTGAGTGTATAACAGAGCCCCACAGCAATAATACTCCCAGTAATGTGTCTGAGTGTATAACAGAGCCCCACAGCAATAATACTCCCAGTAATGTGTCTGAGTATATAACAGAGCTCCACAGCAATAATACTCCCAGTAATGTGTCTGAGTGTATAACAGAGCTCCACAGCAATAATACTCCCAGTAATGTGTCTGAGTGTATAACAGAGCTCCACAGCTACAATACTCCCAGTAATGTGTCTGAGTGTATAACAGAGCTCCACAGCAATAATTCTCCCAGTAATGTGTCTGAGTGTATAACAGAGCTCCACAGTAATAATACTTCCAGTAATGTGTCTGAGTGTATAACAGAGCTCCACAGCAATAATACTCCCAGTAATGTGTCTGAGTGTATAACAGAGCTCCACAGTAATAATACTTCCAGTAATGTGTCTGAGTGTATAACAGAGCTCCACAGCAATAATACTCCCAGTAATGTGTCTGAGTGTATAACAGAGCCCCACAGCAATAATACTCCCAGTAATGTGTCTGAGTGTATAACAGAGCCCCACAGCAATAATACTCCCAGTAATGTGTCTGAGTATATAACAGAGCTCCACAGTAATAATACTCCCAGTAATGTGTCTGAGTGTATAACAGAGCTCCACAGCAATAATACTCCCAGTAATGTGTCTGAGTGTATAACAGAGCTCCACATCAATAATACTCCCAGTAATGTATCTGAGTGTATAACAGAGCCCCACAGCAATAATTCTCCCAGTAATGTGTCTGAGTGTATAACAGAGCTCCACAGCAATAATACTCCCAGTAAAGTGTATGAGTGTATAACAGAGCGCCGCAGCAATAATACTCCCAGTAATGTGTCTGAGTGTATAACAGAGCTCCGCAGCAATAATACGGCCAGTAATGTGTCTGAATGTATAACAGAGCTCCGCAGCAATAATACTCCCAGTAATGTATCTGAGTGTATAAGAGAGCTCCACAGCAATACCACTCCCAGTAATGTGTCTGAGTGTATAACAGAGCCCCACAGTGATAATACTCCCAGTAATCTGTCTGTGTGTATAACAGAGCTGCACAGCAATAATACTCCCAGTAATGTGCTGAGTGTATAACAGAGCTCCACAGCAATAATACTCCCAGTAATGTGTCTGAGTGTATAACAGAGCTCCACAGCAATAATACTCCCAGTAATGTGTCTGAGTGTATAACAGAGCTCCACAGCAATAATACTCCCAGTAATGTGTCTGAGTGTATAACAGAGCCCCACAGCAATAATACTCCCAGTAATGTGTCTGAGTGTATAACAGAGCCCCACAGCAATAATACTCCCAGTAATGTGTCTGAGTGTATAACAGAGCTCCACAGCAATAATACTCCCAGTAATGTGTCTGAGTGTATAACAGAGCCCCACAGCAATAATACTCCCAGTAATGTGTCTGAGTGTATAACAGAGCCCCACAGCAATAATACTCCCAGTAATGTGTCTGAGTGTACAACAGAGCTCCACAGCAATAATACTCCCAGTAATGTGTCTGAGTGTATAACAGAGCTCCACAGCAATAATACTCCCAGTAATGTGTCTGAGTGTATAACAGAGCCCCACAGCAATAATACTCCCAGTAATGTGTCTGAGTGTATAACAGAGTCCCACAGTAATAATACTCTGAGTAATGTGTCTGAGTGTATAACAGAGCTTCACAGCAATAATACTCTGAGTAATGTGTCTGAGTGTATAACAGAGCTCCACAGCAATAATACTCCCAGTAATGTGTCTGAGTGTATAACAGAGCTCCACAGCAATAATACTCCCAGTAATGTGTCTGAGTGTATAACAGAGCCCCACAGCAATAATACTCCCAGTAATGTGTCTGGGTGTATAACAGAGCTCCACAGTAATAATACTTCCAGTAATGTGTCTGAGTGTATAATAGAGCTCCACAGCAATAATACTCCCAGTAATGTGTCTGAGTGTATAACAGAGCTCCACAGTAATAATACTTCCAGTAATGTGTCTGAGTGTATAACAGAGCTCCACAGCAATAATACTCCCAGTAATGTGTCTGAGTGTATTACAGAGCCCCACAGCAATAATACTCCCAGTAATGTGTCTGAGTGTATAACAGAGCCCCACAGCAATAATACTCCCAGTAATGTGTCTGAGTATATAACAGAGCTCCACAGCAATAATACTCCCAGTAATGTGTCTGAGTGTATAACAGAGCTCCACAGCAATAATACTCCCAGTAATGTGTCTGAGTGTATAACAGAGCTCCACAGCTACAATACTCCCAGTAATGTGTCTGAGTGTATAACAGAGCTCCACAGCAATGATTCTCCCAGTAATGTGTCTGAGTGTATAACAGAGCTCCACAGTAATAATACTTCCAGTAATGTGTCTGAGTGTATAACAGAGCTCCACAGCAATAATAATCCCAGTAATGTGTCTGAGTGTATAACAGAGCTCCACAGTAATAATACTTCCAGTAATGTGTCTGAGTGTATAACAGAGCTCCACAGCAATAATACTCCCAGTAATGTGTCTGAGTGTATAACAGAGCCCCACAGCAATAATACTCCCAGTAATGTGTCTGAGTGTATAACAGAGCCCCACAGCAATAATACTCCCAGTAATGTGTCTGAGTATATAACAGAGCTCCACAGTAATAATACTCCCAGTAATGTGTCTGAGTGTATAACAGAGCTCCACAGCAATAATACTCCCAGTAATGTGTCTGAGTGTATAACAGAGCTCCACATCAATAATACTCCCAGTAATGTATCTGAGTGTATAACAGAGCCCCACAGCAATAATTCTCCCAGTAATGTGTCTGAGTGTATAACAGAGCTCCACAGCAATAATACTCCCAGTAATGTGTCTGAGTGTATAACAGAGCTCCGCAGCAATAATACGGCCAGTAATGTGTCTGAATGTATAACAGAGCTCCGCAGCAATAATACTCCCAGTAATGTATCTGAGTGTATAAGAGAGCTCCACAGCAATACCACTCCCAGTAATGTGTCTGAGTGTATAACAGAGCTCCACAGCAATAATACTCCCAGTAATGTGTCTGAGTGTATAAAAGAGCTCCACAGCAATAATACTCCCAGTAATGTGTCTGAGTGTATAACAGAGCCCCACAGCAATAATACTCACAGTAATGTGTCTGTGTGTATAACAGAGCCCCACAGCAATAATACTCCCAGTAATGTGTCTGAGTGTATCACAGAGCTCCACAGTAATAATACTCCCAGTAATGTGTCTGAGTGTATAACAGAGCTCCGCAGCAATAATACTCCCAGTAATGTGTCTGAGTGTATAACAGAGCTCCGCAGCAATAATACTCCCAGTAATGTGTCTGAGTGTATAACAGAGTCCCACAGTAATAATACTCCCAGTAATGTGTCTGAGTGTATAACAGAGCTCCGCAGCAATAATACTCCCAGTAATGTATCTGAGTGTATAACAGAGCCCCACAGTAATAATACTCCCAGTAATGTGTCTGAGTGTATAACAGAGCTCCGCAGCAATAATACTCCCAGTAATGTGTCTGAGTGTATAACAGAGCTCCGCAGCAATAATACTCCCAGTAATGTGTCTGAGTGTATAACAGAGTCCCACAGTAATAATACTCCCAGGAATGTGTCTGAGTGTATAACAGAGCCCCACAGCAATAATACTCCCAGTAATGTGTCTGAGTGTATAACAGAGTCCCACAGTAATAATACTCCCAGGAATGTGTCTGAGTGTATAACAGAGCCCCACAGCAATACTCCCAGTAATGTGTCTGAGTGTATCACAGAGCTCCACAGCAATAATACTCTGAGTAATGTGTCTGAGTGTATAACAGAGCTCCACAGCAATAATACTCTGAGTAATGTGTCTGAGTGTATAACAGAGCTCCACAGCAATAATACTCCCAGTAATGTGTCTGAGTGTATAACAGAGCTCCACAGCAATAATACTCCCAGTAATGTGTCTGAGTGTATAACAGAGCTCCACAGTAATAATACTTCCAGTAATGTGTCTGAGTGTATAACAGAGCTCCACAGCAATAATACTCCCAGTAATGTGTCTGAGTGTATAACAGAGCCCCACAGTAATAATACTCCCAGTAATGTGTCTGAGTGTATAACAGAGCCCCACAGCAATAATACTCCCAGTAATGTGTCTGAGTATATAACAGAGCTCCACAGTAATAATACTCCCAGTAATGTGTCTGAGTGTATAACAGAGCTCCACAGCAATAATACTCCCAGTAATGTGTCTGAGTGTATAACAGAGCTCCACATCAATAATACTCCCAGTAATGTATCTGAGTGTATAACAGAGCCCCACAGCAATAATTCTCCCAGTAATGTGTCTGAGTGTATAACAGAGCTCCACAGCAATAATACTCCCAGTAAAGTGTATGAGTGTATAACAGAGCGCCGCAGCAATAATACTCCCAGTAATGTGTCTGAGTGTATAACAGAGCTCCGCAGCAATAATACGGCCAGTAATGTGTCTGAATGTATAACAGAGCTCCGCAGCAATAATACTCCCAGTAATGTATCTGAGTGTATAAGAGAGCTCCACAGCAATACCACTCCCAGTAATGTGTCTGAGTGTATAACAGAGCCCCACAGTGATAATACTCCCAGTAATCTGTCTGTGTGTATAACAGAGCTGCACAGCAATAATACTCCCAGTAATGTGCTGAGTGTATTACAGAGCTCCACAGCAATAATACTCCCAGTAATGTGTCTGAGTGTATAACAGAGCTCCACAGCAATAATACTCCCAGTAATGTGTCTGAGTGTATAACAGAGCTCCACAGCAATAATACTCCCAGTAATGTGTCTGAGTGTATAACAGAGCCCCACAGCAATAATACTCCCAGTAATGTGTCTGAGTGTATAACAGAGCCCCACAGCAATAATACTCCCAGTAATGTGTCTGAGTGTATAACAGAGCTCCACAGCAATAATACTCCCAGTAATGTGTCTGAGTGTATAACAGAGCCCCACAGCAATAATACTCCCAGTAATGTGTCTGAGTGTATAACAGAGCCCCACAGCAATAATACTCCCAGTAATGTGTCTGAGTGTACAACAGAGCTCCACAGCAATAATACTCCCAGTAATGTGTCTGAGTGTATAACAGAGCTCCACAGCAATAATACTCCCAGTAATGTGTCTGAGTGTATAACAGAGCCCCACAGCAATAATACTCCCAGTAATGTGTCTGAGTGTATAACAGAGTCCCACAGTAATAATACTCTGAGTAATGTGTCTGAGTGTATAACAGAGCTTCACAGCAATAATACTCTGAGTAATGTGTCTGAGTGTATAACAGAGCTCCACAGCAATAATACTCCCAGTAATGTGTCTGAGTGTATAACAGAGCTCCACAGCAATAATACTCCCAGTAATGTGTCTGAGTGTATAACAGAGCCCCACAGCAATAATACTCCCAGTAATGTGTCTGGGTGTATAACAGAGCTCCACAGTAATAATACTTCCAGTAATGTGTCTGAGTGTATAACAGAGCTCCACAGCAATAATACTCCCAGTAATGTGTCTGAGTGTATAACAGAGCTCCACAGTAATAATACTTCCAGTAATGTGTCTGAGTGTATAACAGAGCTCCACAGCAATAATACTCCCAGTAATGTGTCTGAGTGTATTACAGAGCCCCACAGCAATAATACTCCCAGTAATGTGTCTGAGTGTATAACAGAGCCCCACAGCAATAATACTCCCAGTAATGTGTCTGAGTATATAACAGAGCTCCACAGCAATAATACTCCCAGTAATGTGTCTGAGTGTATAACAGAGCTCCACAGCAATAATACTCCCAGTAATGTGTCTGAGTGTATAACAGAGCTCCACAGCTACAATACTCCCAGTAATGTGTCTGAGTGTATAACAGAGCTCCACAGCAATAATTCTCCCAGTAATGTGTCTGAGTGTATAACAGAGCTCCACAGTAATAATACTTCCAGTAATGTGTCTGAGTGTATAACAGAGCTCCACAGCAATAATACTCCCAGTAATGTGTCTGAGTGTATAACAGAGCTCCACAGTAATAATACTTCCAGTAATGTGTCTGAGTGTATAACAGAGCTCCACAGCAATAATACTCCCAGTAATGTGTCTGAGTGTATAACAGAGCCCCACAGCAATAATACTCCCAGTAATGTGTCTGAGTGTATAACAGAGCCCCACAGCAATAATACTCCCAGTAATGTGTCTGAGTATATAACAGAGCTCCACAGTAATAATACTCCCAGTAATGTGTCTGAGTGTATAACAGAGCTCCACAGCAATAATACTCCCAGTAATGTGTCTGAGTGTATAACAGAGCTCCACATCAATAATACTCCCAGTAATGTATCTGAGTGTATAACAGAGCCCCACAGCAATAATTCTCCCAGTAATGTGTCTGAGTGTATAACAGAGCTCCACAGCAATAATACTCCCAGTAATGTGTCTGAGTGTATAACAGAGCTCCGCAGCAATAATACGGCCAGTAATGTGTCTGAATGTATAACAGAGCTCCGCAGCAATAATACTCCCAGTAATGTATCTGAGTGTATAAGAGAGCTCCACAGCAATACCACTCCCAGTAATGTGTCTGAGTGTATAACAGAGCTCCACAGCAATAATACTCCCAGTAATGTGTCTGAGTGTATAAAAGAGCTCCACAGCAATAATACTCCCAGTAATGTGTCTGAGTGTATAACAGAGCCCCACAGCAATAATACTCACAGTAATGTGTCTGTGTGTATAACAGAGCCCCACAGCAATAATACTCCCAGTAATGTGTCTGAGTGTATCACAGAGCTCCACAGCAATAATACTCCCAGTAATGTGTCTGAGTGTATAACAGAGCTCCGCAGCAATAATACTCCCAGTAATGTGTCTGAGTGTATAACAGAGCTCCGCAGCAATAATACTCCCAGTAATGTGTCTGAGTGTATAACAGAGTCCCACAGTAATAATACTCCCAGTAATGTGTCTGAGTGTATAACAGAGCTCCGCAGCAATAATACTCCCAGTAATGTATCTGAGTGTATAACAGAGCCCCACAGTAATAATACTCCCAGTAATGTGTCTGAGTGTATAACAGAGCTCCGCAGCAATAATACTCCCAGTAATGTGTCTGAGTGTATAACAGAGCTCCGCAGCAATAATACTCCCAGTAATGTGTCTGAGTGTATAACAGAGTCCCACAGTAATAATACTCCCAGGAATGTGTCTGAGTGTATAACAGAGCCCCACAGCAATAATACTCCCAGTAATGTGTCTGAGTGTATAACAGAGTCCCACAGTAATAATACTCCCAGGAATGTGTCTGAGTGTATAACAGAGCCCCACAGCAATACTCCCAGTAATGTGTCTGAGTGTATCACAGAGCTCCACAGCAATAATACTCTGAGTAATGTGTCTGAGTGTATAACAGAGCTCCACAGCAATAATACTCTGAGTAATGTGTCTGAGTGTATAACAGAGCTCCACAGCAATAATACTCCCAGTAATGTGTCTGAGTGTATAACAGAGCTCCACAGCAATAATACTCCCAGTAATGTGTCTGAGTGTATAACAGAGCCCCACAGCAATAATACTCCCAGTAATGTGTCTGAGTGTATAACAGAGCTCCACAGTAATAATACTTCCAGTAATGTGTCTGAGTGTATAACAGAGCTCCACAGCAATAATACTCCCAGTAATGTGTCTGAGTGTATAACAGAGCCCCACAGCAATAATACTCCCAGTAATGTGTCTGAGTGTATAACAGAGCTCCACAGTAATAATACTCCCAGTAATGTGTCTGAGTGTATAACAGAGCTCCACATCAATAATACTCCCAGTAATGTATCTGAGTGTATAACAGAGCCCCACAGCAATAATTCTCCCAGTAATGTGTCTGAGTGTATAACAGAGCTCCACAGCAATAATACTCCCAGTAATGTGTATGAGTGTATAACAGAGCTCCGCAGCAATAATACTCCCAGTAATGTGTCTGAGTGTATAACAGAGTTCCGCAGCAATAATACGGCCAGTAATGTGTCTGAATGTATAACAGAGCTCCGCAGCAATAATACTCCCAGTAATGTATCTGAGTGTATAAGAGAGCTCCACAGCAATACCACTCCCAGTAATGTGTCTGAGTGTATAACAGAGCTCCACAGCAATAATACTCCCAGTAATGTGTCTGAGTGTATAAAAGAGCTCCACAGCAATAATACTCCCAGTAATGTGTCTGAGTGTATAACAGAGCCCCACAGCAATAATACTCCCAGTAATGTGTCTGAGTATATAACAGAGCTCCACAGCAATAATACTCCCAGTAATGTGTCTGAGTGTATAACAGAGCTCCACAGCAATAATACTCCCAGTAATGTGTCTGAGTGTATAACAGAGCTCCACAGCTACAATACTCCCAGTAATGTGTCTGAGTGTATAACAGAGCTCCACAGCAATAATACTCCCAGTAATGTGTCTGAGTGTATAACAGAGCTCCACAGCAATAATACTCCCAGTAACGTGTCTGAGTGTATAACAGAGCCCCACAGTGATAATACTCCCAGTAATCTGTCTGTGTGTATAACAGAGCTGCACAGCAATAATACTCCCAGTAATGTGCTGAGTGTATAACAGAGCTCCACAGCAATAATACTCCCAGTAATGTGTCTGAGTGTATAACAGAGCTCCACAGCAATAATACTCCCAGTAATGTGTCTGAGTGTATAACAGAGCTCCACAGCAATAATACTCCCAGTAATGTGTCTGAGTGTATAACAGAGCCCCACAGCAATAATACTCCCAGTAATGTGTCTGAGTGTATAACAGAGCCCCACAGCAATAATACTCCCAGTAATGTGTCTGAGTGTATAACAGAGCTCCACAGCAATAATACTCCCAGTAATGTGTCTGAGTGTATAACAGAGCCCCACAGCAATAATACTCCCAGTAATGTGTCTGAGTGTATAACAGAGCTCCACAGCAATAATACTCCCAGTAATGTGTCTGAGTGTATAACGGAGCTCCACAGCAATAATACTCCCAGTAATGTGTCTGAGTGTATAACGGAGCTCCACAGCAATAATACTCCCAGTAATGTGTCTGAGTGTATAACGGAGCTCCACAGCAATAATACTCCCAGTAATGTGTCTGAGTGTATAACAGAGCCCCACAGCAATAATACTCCCAGTAATGTGTCTGAGTGTATAACAGAGCCCCACAGCAATAATACTCCCAGTAATGTGTCTGAGTGTATAACAGAGCTCCACAGCAATAATACTCCCAGTAATGTGTCTGAGTGTATAACAGAGCTCCACAGCAATAATACTCCCAGTAATGTGTCTGAGTGTATAACAGAGCTCCACAGCAATAATACTCCCAGTAATGTGTCTGAGTGTATAACAGAGCTTCACGGCAATAATACTCCCAGTAATGTGTCTGAGTGGATAACAGAGCTCCACAGCAATAATACTCCCAGTAATGTGTCTGAGTGTATAACAGAGCTCCACAGCAATAATACTCCCAGTAATGTGTCTGAGTGTATAACAGAGCTCCACAGCTACAATACTCCCAGTAATGTGTCTGAGTGTATAACAGAGCTCCACAGCAATAATACTCCCAGTAATGTGTCTGAGTGTATAACAGAGCTCCACAGCAATAATACTCCCAGTAATGTGTCTGAGTGTATAACAGAGCTCCACAGCAATAATACTCCCAGTAATGTGTCTGAGTGTATAACAGAGCTCCACAGCAATAATACTCCCAGTAATGTGTCTGAGTGTATAACAGAGCCCCACAGCAATAATACTCCCAGTAATGTGTCTGAGTGTATAACAGAGCCCCACAGCAATAATACTCCCAGTAATGTGTCTGAGTGTATAACAGAGCTCCACAGCAATAATACTCCCAGTAATGTGTCTGAGTGTATAACAGAGCCCCACAGCAATAATACTCCCAGTAATGTGTCTGAGTGTATAACAGAGCTCCACAGCAATAATACTCCCAGTAATGTGTCTGAGTGTATAACGGAGCTCCACAGCAATAATACTCCCAGTAATGTGTCTGAGTGTATAACGGAGCTCCACAGCAATAATACTCCCAGTAATGTGTCTGAGTGTATAACGGAGCTCCACAGCAATAATACTCCCAGTAATGTGTCTGAGTGTATAACAGAGCCCCACAGCAATAATACTCCCAGTAATGTGTCTGAGTGTATAACAGAGCCCCACAGCAATAATACTCCCAGTAATGTGTCTGAGTGTATAACAGAGCTCCACAGCAATAATACTCCCAGTAATGTGTCTGAGTGTATAACAGAGCTCCACAGCAATAATACTCCCAGTAATGTGTCTGAGTGTATAACAGAGCTCCACAGCAATAATACTCCCAGTAATGTGTCTGAGTGTATAACAGAGCTTCACGGCAATAATACTCCCAGTAATGTGTCTGAGTGGATAACAGAGCTCCACAGCAATAATACTCCCAGTAATGTGTCTGAGTGTATAACAGAGCTCCACAGCAATAATACTCCCAGTAATGTGTCTGTGTGTATAACAGAGCTCCACAGCAATAATACTCCCACTAATGTGTCTGAGTGTATAACAGAGCTCCACAGCAATAATACTCCCAGTAATGTGTCTGAGTGTATAACAGAGCTCCACAGCAATAATACTCCCAGTAATGTGTCTGAGTGTGTAACAGAGCTCCACAGCAATAATACTCCCAGTAATGTGTCTGAGTGTAAAACAGAGCTCCACAGCAATAATACTCCCAGTAATGTGTCTGAGTGTATAACAGAGCCCCACAGCTATAATACTCCCAGTAATGTGTCTGAGTGTATAACAGAGCTCCACAGCAATAATACTCCCAGTAATGTGTCTGAGTGTATAACAGAGCTCCACAGCAATAATACTCCCAGTAATGTGTCTGAGTGTATAACAGAGCCCCACAGCTATAATACTCCCAGTAATGTGTCTGAGTGTATAACAGAGCCCCACAGCAATAATACTCCCAGTAATGTGTCTGAGTGTATAACAGAGCTCCACAGCAATAATACTCCCAGTAATGTGTCTGTGTGTATAACAGAGCTCCACAGCAATAATACTCCCAGTAATGTGACTGAGTGTATAACAGAGCTCCACAGCAATAATACTCCCAGTAATGTGTCTGAGTGTATAACAGAGCTCCACAGTAATAATACTCCCAGTAATGTGTCTGAGTGTATAACAGAGCTCCACAGCAATAATACTCCCAGTAATGTGTCTGAGTGTATAACAGAGCTCCACAGCAATAATACTCCCAGTAACGTGTCTGAGTGTATAACAGAGCTCCACAGTAATAATACTCCCAGTAATGTGTCTGAGTGTATAACAGAGCTCCACAGCAATAATACTCCCAGTAATGTGTCTGAGTGTATAACAGAGCCCCACAGCAATAATACTCTCAGTAATGTGTCTGAGTGTATAACAGAGCTCCACAGCAATAATACTCCCAGTAATGTGTCTGAGTGTATAACAGAGCTCCACAGCAATAATACTCTCAGTAATGTGTCTGAGTGTATAACAGAGCTCCACAGCAATAATACTCGCAGTAATGTGTCTGAGTGTATAACAGAGCCCCACAGCAATAATACTCCCAGTAATGTGTCTGAGTGTATAACAGAGCCCCACAGCAATAATACTCCCAGTAATGTGTCTGAGTGTATAACAGAGCTCCACAGCAATAATACTCCCAGTAATGTGTCTGAGTGTATAACAGAGCCCCACAGCAATAATACTCCCAGTAATGTGTCTGAGTGTATAACAGAGCTCCACAGCTACAATACTCCCAGTAATGTGTCTGAGTGTATAACAGAGCTCCACAGCAATAATACTCCCAGTAATGTGTCTGAGTGTATAACAGAGCTCCACAGCAATAATACTCCCAGTAATGTGTCTGAGTGTATAACAGAGCTCCACGGCAATAATACTCCCAGTAATGTGTCTGAGTGTATAACAGAGCTCCACAGCAATAATACTCCCAGTAATGTGTCTGAGTGTATAACAGAGCTCCACAGCAATAATACTCCCAGTAATGTGTCTGTGTGTATAACAGAGCTCCACAGCAATAATACTCCCAGTAATGTGTCTGAGTGTATAACAGAGCTCCACAGCAATAATACTCCCAGTAATGTGTCTGAGTGTATAACAGAGCTCCACAGCAATAATACTCCCAGTAATGTGTCTGAGTGTGTAACAGAGCTCCACAGCAATAATACTCCCAGTAATGTGTCTGAGTGTAAAACAGAGCTCCACAGCAATAATACTCCCAGTAATGTGTCTGAGTGTATAACAGAGCCCCACAGCTATAATACTCCCAGTAATGTGTCTGAGTGTATAACAGAGCTCCACAGCAATAATACTCCCAGTAATGTGTCTGAGTGTATAACAGAGCTCCACAGCAATAATACTCCCAGTAATGTGTCTGAGTGTATAACAGAGCCCCACAGCTATAATACTCCCAGTAATGTGTCTGAGTGTATAACAGAGCCCCACAGCAATAATACTCCCAGTAATGTGTCTGAGTGTATAACAGAGCTCCACAGCAATAATACTCCCAGTAATGTGTCTGTGTGTATAACAGAGCTCCACAGCAATAATACTCCCAGTAATGTGACTGAGTGTATAACAGAGCTCCACAGCAATAATACTCCCAGTAATGTGTCTGAGTGTATAACAGAGCTCCACAGTAATAATACTCCCAGTTATGTGTCTGAGTGTATAACAGAGCTCCACAGCAATAATACTCCCAGTAACGTGTCTGAGTGTATAACAGAGCTCCACAGTAATAATACTCCCAGTAATGTGTCTGAGTGTATAACAGAGCTCCACAGCAATAATACTCCCAGTAATGTGTCTGAGTGTATAACAGAGCCCCACAGCAATAATACTCCCAGTAACGTGTCTGAGTGTATAACAGAGCTCCACAGTAATAATACTCCCAGTAATGTGTCTGAGTGTATAACAGAGCTCCACAGCAATAATACTCAGCAATAATACTCCCAGTAATGTGTCTGAGTGTATAACAGAGCTCCACAGCAATAATACTCCCAGTAACGTGTCTGAGTGTATAACAGAGCTCCACAGTAATAATACTCCCAGTAATGTGTCTGAGTGTATAACAGAGCTCCACAGCAATAATACTCCCAGTAATGTGTCTGAGTGTATAACAGAGCCCCACAGCAATAATACTCCCAGTAACGTGTCTGAGTGTATAACAGAGCTCCACAGTAATAATACTCCCAGTAATGTGTCTGAGTGTATAACAGAGCTCCACAGCAATAATACTCCCAGTAATGTGTCTGAGTGTATAACAGAGCCCCACAGCAATAATACTCCCAGTAATGTGTCTGAGTGTATAACAGAGCTCCACAGCAATAATACTCCCAGTAATGTGTCTGTGTGTATAACAGAGCTCCACAGCAATAATACTCCCAGTAATGTGACTGAGTGTATAACAGAGCTCCACAGCAATAATACTCCCAGTAATGTGTCTGAGTGTATAACAGAGCTCCACAGTAATAATACTCCCAGTAATGTGTCTGAGTGTATAACAGAGCTCCACAGCAATAATACTCCCAGTAACGTGTCTGAGTGTATAACAGAGCTCCACAGTAATAATACTCCCAGTAATGTGTCTGAGTGTATAACAGAGCTCCACAGCAATAATACTCCCAGTAATGTGTCTGAGTGTATAACAGAGCCCCACAGCAATAATACTCCCAGTAACGTGTCTGAGTGTATAACAGAGCTCCACAGTAATAATACTCCCAGTAATGTGTCTGAGTGTATAACAGAGCTCCACAGCAATAATACTCAGCAATAATACTCCCAGTAATGTGTCTGAGTGTATAACAGAGCTCCACAGCAATAATACTCCCAGTAACGTGTCTGAGTGTATAACAGAGCTCCACAGTAATAATACTCCCAGTAATGTGTCTGAGTGTATAACAGAGCTCCACAGCAATAATACTCCCAGTAATGTGTCTGAGTGTATAACAGAGCCCCACAGCAATAATACTCCCAGTAACGTGTCTGAGTGTATAACAGAGCTCCACAGTAATAATACTCCCAGTAATGTGTCTGAGTGTATAACAGAGCTCCACAGCAATAATACTCCCAGTAATGTGTCTGAGTGTATAACAGAGCCCCACAGCAATAATACTCCCAGTAACGTGTCTGAGTGTATAACAGAGCTCCACAGCAATAATATTCCCAGTAATGTGTCTGAGTGTATAACAGAGCTCCACAGCAATAATACTCCCAGTAACGTGTCTGAGTGTATAACAGATCTCCACAGTAATAATACTCCCAGTAATGTGTCTGAGTGTATAACAGAGCTCCACAGCAATAATACTCCCAGTAATGTGTCTGAGTGTATAACAGAGCTCCACAGCAATAACATTCCCAGTAATGTGTCTGAGTGTATAACAGAGCTCCACAGCAATAATACTTCAAGTAATGTGTCTGAGTGTATAACAGAGCTCCACAGCAATAATACTCCCAGTAATGTGTCTGAGTGTATAACATAGCTCCACAGCAATAATACTCCCAGTAATGTGTCTGAGTGTATAACAGAGCTCCACAGCAATAATACTCCCAGTAATGTGTCTGAGTGTATAACAGAGCCCCACAGCAATAATACTCCCAGTAATGTGTCTGAGTGTATAACAGAGCTCCACAGCAATAATACTCCCAGTAATGTGTCTGAGTGTATAACAGAGCCCCACAGCAATAATGCTCCCAGTAATGTGTCTGAGTGTATAACAGAGCTCCACAGCAATAATACTCCCAGTAATGTGTTACAGTAAATGTGTTTAGAGAACACTCTGTGTATATGAGATACTTTGTTCTTGTTATAGAGTACATTTTAGCTACACAAATTGTCATTATTAAGTAACCCAAAATATCTTATTTCAGTCCCACCCCTGGCTCCCCTTCACTCACACCCCTATAATTAGTGTCCATCTTTGTCCATTTGAAATGTTAGGACTCCCAGAGGGACACTTTAATTTTAAAGCGGGAGGTGCGCTACTGAAATCTGCTTCTGATCTTAGCTTTATGATTTTATCCGGACATCTTCTTAAAATAGAATGAATTTAAAATATGTCTCCACCTATGCAGATGACTTATTTACGTGTATTTAGACAAAAGATATATAAAAAAAGAAATACATTGAGAAATGAATATTGCTTTCTTTGTAAATCGTGCAATTCTGCATTCAAACTAGATTGTAAAAAAAATTGATGCAAGATAAACTAGAGTCCACTTCCCAGAAATATGTTGCGTATATTCTTTGTTGCGGTAACGGAAGGGATTGGGGTTATCTCTGTGATCAGGTACTGACAGGCTCGGTAGGAGGGAGTAGATTTGAGATATTAGACACTGTGTGTGTGTGTGTCTGTGTGTGTGTCTGTGTGTGTTGCTCGGGAATCGTCCTGTAAAACTCGAATGGACAGTTTAAGTTTCCATGGCTTTCCTCAGCTGACAGACAGCCCCGGGCGTACGGTGTCAAGGACTGACACAGAGAGAGTGGCTGCATCATGCCGCACAATACGACCCAGAACACGGTTGCACGCTCCAAATACAAGGTAAGGAATGGACATCGAGTCAAGGAAACCGGATATTTTATTATTTACACCTTTATTAAGAATACTATGAGATTTGTCTTGTTTTCAGGCATTAAGAAAACAAATAAAGTTATAGGGTTCTATATTTCACATGTGTTTAAAAGGAATTAAAGTGAATTTATTGCAGGTTGGCTTATTTATGAAAACAATCTTTTCAGAGATTTTAGTCTAGTGGAATATTTGATTTTTTCCAAATCTTTCTGAATAAATAAGACGTCCATCACTGTGGGTTATATGAGGTGTGGGGAGCTGCAGTGAGTGCTGCTCAGGTAGTGTGGGTTATAGGAACTGTGGGGAGCTGCAGTGACTGTGCTGCTCAGCTAGTGTGTGTTATAGGAGGTGTGGGGAGCTGCAGTGAGTGTGCTGCTCAGGTAGTGTGAGTTATAGGAGGTGTGGGGATCTGCAGTGAGTGTGCTGCTCAGGTAGTGTGTGTTATAGGAGGTGTGGGAAGATGCAGTGACTGTGCTGCTCAGCTAGTGTGTGTTATAGGAGGTGTGGGGAGCTGCAGTGAGTGTGCTGCTCAGGTAGTGTGTGTTATAGGAGGTGTGGGAAGATGCAGTGACTGTGCTGCTCAGCTAGTGCGTGTGATAGGAGGTGTGGGGAGCTGCAGTGAGTGTGCTGCTCAGGTAGTGTGTGTTATAGGAGGTGTGGGGAGCTGCAGTGAGTGCTGCTCAGGTAGTGTGTGTTATAGGAGGTGTGGGGAGCTGCAGTTAGTGTGCTGCTCAGGTAGTGTGGGATATAGGAGGTGTGGGGAGCTGCAGTGAGCGTACTGCTCAGGTAGTGTGTGTTATAGGAGGTGTGGAGAGCTGCAGTGAGTGTGCTGCTCAGGTAGTGTGAGTTATAGGAGGTGCTGGGAGCTGCAGTGAGCGTGCTTCTCAGGTAGTGTGTGTTATAGGAGGTGTAGGGAGCTGCAGTGAGTGTGCTGCTCAGGCAGTGTGTGTTATAGGAGGTGTGGGGAGCTGCAGTGAGTGTGCTGCTCAGGTAGTGTGGGTTATAGGAGTTGTGGGGAGCTGCAGTGAGTGCTGCTCAGGTAGTGTGTGTTATAGGAGGTGTGGGGAGCTGCAGTGAGCGTGCTGCTCAGCTAGTGTGTGTTATAGGAGGTGTGGGAAGCTGCAGTGACTGTGCTGCTCAGCTAGTGTGTGTTATAGGAGGTGTGGGGAGCTGCAGTGAGTGTGCTGCTCAGGTAGTGTGAGTTATAGGAGGTGTGGGGAGCTGCAGTGAGCGTGCTGCTCAGGTAGTGTGTGTTATAGGAGGTGTGGGGAGCTGCAGTGAGTGTGCTGCTCAGGTAGTGTGAGTTATAGGAGGTGTGGGGAGCTGCAATGAGTGTGCTGCTCAGGTAGTGTGTGTTATAGGAGGTGTGGGAAGCTGCAGTGACTGTGCTGCTCAGCTAGTGTGTGTTATAGGAGGTGTGGGGAGCTGCAGTTAGTGTGCTGCTCAGGTAGTGTGGGATATAGGAGGTGTGGGGAGCTGCAGTGAGCGTGCTGCTCAGGTAGTGTGTGTTATAGGAGGTGTGGAGAGCTGCAGTGAGTGCTGCTCAGGTAGTGTGGGTTATAGGAGTTGTGGGGAGCTGTAGTGAGTGCTGCTCCGGTAGTGTGTGTTATAAGAGGTGTGGGGAGCTGGAGTGAGTGTGCTGCTCATGTAGTGTGTGTTATAGGAGGTGTGGGGCGCTGTAGTGAGTGTGTTGCTCAGGTAGTGTGGGTTATAGGAGGTGTGGGGAGCTGCAGTGAGCGTGCTGCTCAGGTAGTGTGTGTTATAGGAGGTGTGGGGAGCTGCAGTTAGCGTGTTGCTCAGGTAGTGTGGGTTATAGGAGGTGTGGGGAGCTGCAGTGAGCTCAGGTAGTGTATTTTATAGGAGGTGTGGGGTGCTGCAGTGAGCGTGCTGCTCAGGTAGTTTGGGTTATGGGAGGTGTAGGGAGCTGCAGTAAGTGTGCTGTTCAGGTAGTGCGTGTTATAGGAGGTGTGGGGATCTGCAGTGAGTGTGCTGCTCAGGTAGTGTGTGTTATAGGAGGTGTGGGGAGCTGCAGTAAGTGTGCTGCTTAGGTAGTGTGTGTTATAGGAGATGTGGGGAGCTGCAGTGAGCATACTGCTCAGGTAGTGTGGGTTATAGGAGGTGTGGGGAGCTGCAGTGAGTGTGCTGCTCAGGTAGTGTGTGTTATAGGAGGTGTGGGGAGCTGCAGTGAGCGTGCTGCTCAGGTAGTGTAGGTTATAGGAGGTGTGGGGAGCTGCAGTGAGCGTGCTGCTCAGGTAGTGTGAGTTATAGGAGTTGTGGGGAGCTGCAGTGAGTGTTCTGCTCAGGTAGTGTGTGTTATAGGAGGTGTGGGGAGCTGCAGTGAATGTGCTGCTCTTGCAGTGTGTGTTATGGGAGGTGTAGGGAGCTGCAGTAAGTGTGCTGCTCAGGTAGTCTGTGTTATAGGACCTGTGGGGAGCAGCAGTGAGCGTGCTGCTCAGGTAGTGTGTGTTATAGGACCTGTGGGGAGCAGCAGTGAGCGTGCTGCTCAGGTAGTGTGAGTTATAGGAGGTGTGGGGAGCTGCAGTAAGTGTGCTGCTCAGCTAGTGTGTGTTATTGGAGGTGTAGGGAGCTGCAGTAAGTGTGCTGCTCAGGTAGTGTGGGTTATAGGAGGTGTGGGGGGCTGCAGTAAGTGTGCTGCTCAGGTAGTGTGTGTTATAGGAACTGTGGGGAGCTGCAATGAGTGTGCTGCTCAGGTAGTGTGTGTTATAGGAGGTGTGGGGAACTGCAGTGAGTGTGCTGATCAGGTAGTGTGGGTTATAGGAGGTGTGAGGAGCTGCAGTGGGTGTGCTGCTCAGGTAGTGTGTGTTATAGGAGGTGTGGGGAGCTGCAGTGAGTGCTCTGCTCAGGTAGTGTGAGTTATAGGAGGTGTGGGAAGCTGCAGTGAGTGTTCTGCTCAGATAGTGTGGGTTATAGGAGGAGTGGGGAGCTGCAGTGAGCATGCTGCTCAGGTAGTGTGTGTTATGGGAGGTGTAGGGAGCTGCAGTAAGTGTGCTGCTCAGGCAGTGGGTGTTATAGGAGGTGTGGGGAGCTGCAGTGAGTGTGCTGCTCTTGCAGTGTGTGTTATGGGAGGTGTAGGGAGCTGCAGTAAGTGTGCTGCTCAGGTAGTGTGGGTTATAGGAGGTGTGGGGAGCTGCAGTGAGTGCTGCTCAGGTAGTGTTTGTTATAGGACGTGTGGGGAGCTGCAGTGAGTGTGCTGCTCAGGTAGTGTGTGCTATAGGAGGTGTGGGGAGCTGCAGTAAGTGTGCTGCTCAGGTAGTGTGTGTTATAGGAACTGTGGGGAGCTGCAATGAGTGTGCTGCTCAGGTAGTGTGGGTTATAGGAGATGTGGGGGGCTGCAGTTAGCGTGCTAATGAGCTGCAATGAGTGTGCTGCTCAGGTAGTGTGTGTTATAGGAGGTGTGGGGAGCTGCAGTAAGTGTGCTGCTCAGGTAGTGTGGGTTATAGGAGGTGTGGGGCTGCAGTTAGCGTGCTAATGAGCTGCAATGAGTGTGCTGCTCAGGTAGTGTGTGTTATAGGAGGTGTGGGGAGCTGCAGTAAGTGTGCTGCTCAGGTAGTGTGGGTTATAGGAGGTGTGGGGAGCTGCAGTGAGTGCTGCTCAGGTAGTGTGTGTTATAGGAACTGTGGGGAGCTGCAATGTGTGTAAGTGTGCTGCTCAGGTAGTGTGGGTTATAGGAGGTGTGGGGCTGCAGTTAGCGTGCTAATGAGCTGCAATGAGTGTGCTGCTCAGGTAGTGTGTGTTATAGGAGGTGTGGGGAGCTGCAGTAAGTGTGCTGCTCAGATAGTGTGGGTTATAGGAGGTGTGGGGAGCTGCAGTGAGTGCTGCTCAGGTAGTGTGTGTTATAGGAACTGTGGGGAGCTGCAATGAGTGTGCTGCTCAGGTAGTGTGGGTTATAGGAGATGTGGGGGGCTGCAGTTAGCGTGCTGCTCAGGTAGTGTGTGTTATAGGAGTTGTGGGGAGCTGCAGTTAGCGTGCTGCTCAGGTAGTGTGGGTTATAGGAGGTGTAGGGAGCTGCAATGGTCATTATCATTTATGTGGAGCTATTAGTATGTTGATGATATGGGATTCTATTGGACAAGCTTTGCTGGTGAAATCATTAAAATGGCAGCCAGGGACTCCATATTTTTGATGATTTTTGCTATTTCAGTTTTGATTTTACAGTTTGGGCATTCTGGAGCCCATGTTAGTTGCTTGGCTGCTGCCTCCATGGTGCCTGCAATATCAGCTATAGGCGGGTGAGACTCTCTGAGGAGATCTCGGAGAGATTGCATGACATTAAGTATCACGGCGTGGCCTCTTCCAATGCCGCAGGCAATCATACGCTCTGCCTGACCGGCCAGGCCTAACGACTCCAATCCATGACCACACAGGGACTAGACTCCAGTCGTTATCTCGACGAACAGGCTCAGGGCTTGGCAATGGACTGCTCAACCTGCCCTATTGGTACCAGCTCGCATTCACTGTGCGAAATCCCAGAATTAAACTGAGCGCTGAGATCCCATTTCAGTTATTAAGGCTAAAATACATAAAGTCATGTATACGGATACAATTCTCAAATCCAGGATAAAATGACAGTGTGTGCAGCCTCTGACTGGGGTGGGTCTTTCAGATAATAACACAAACACTGGCATAAAGAGATCATTAAATAGCTCAGCGGGAGTATGCGGAGGAAGCCCATGTTAATTTGGATTAGGGTTCAGACAGACCATGCTGTTTGTGCTAATTTGCATATGTCCCACCGCGGCATTCTGGGAGAGTGGCATAAAGACAGTGTTTGAGGCGGCTATTTCCTGATATTTTTGCACAGATGTATACTGGAGAATTTACTTTTCTGTGAAATTTCAACACAGCCAGTGTGAGTGTTTCAGAAATATTTTATCTTTCTGATAAACTAATTTTGGAGGGGAAGGGAGGTTACTGTACCTGCACACAGTGCACAGTGCTATGGGACTATTTTCTGATGTCAGGTCAGGACTGTATCAATAAAGTCGGAACTGTTGGCAAGTATGTAAAATCGCACTAAATAGAGAATATGTGAGGTAACCATAAACGATGTACAAAGCTATACTTTGAGATTTATTAACTAAACACTAAAATTGTGGAGAATCGAAAATCCAATCTACAAACGGCGGCTCTCATTGCTAATCTGTGCCGGCAGGTGAATGATATAATCTTCCTGTATCCGCTGTTTTAGTTTCCATCCTGCGTCCAGTTCCTGGGTCTCTATAATTCATGTTTAGTGAATAAATCCCGCAGTGATGGCGTTTCAGGCTTAGTGATATCATATGACAGATTTCGCATTCCTCACAATTAACAATTGATAAATATCTGAGATATTCGCCGTTTCTGCTGTCAGTGCACGCAGGCTAGCAGCACGTGTGCGAGTAAATCCTGTGAGGTCGGATTTCGAATGTTCTCTCCTGAATTCAGCTATTTTTAGGGTGTTATTGTTACAACGCGGCCTGTTATTAGTCCATGCACTCTGTGAATCTGCCCATTCACTCTGAGAATCTGCCCATTCACTCTGAGAATCTGTCCATGCACTCTGTGAATCTGCCCATTCACTCTAAGAATCTGTCCATTCACTCTGAGAATCTGTCCATGCACTCTGTGAATCTGCCCATTCACTCTGAGAATCTGCCCATTCACTCTGAGGATCTGTCCATGCACTCTGTGAATCTGTCCATGCACTCTGTGAATCTGTCCATGCACTCTGTGAATCTGCCCATGCACTCTGAGAATCTATCCATGCACTCTGTGAATCTGCCCATTCACTCTGAGAATCTGCCCATTCACTCTGAGGATCTGTCCATGCACTCTGTGAATCTGTCCATGCACTCTGAGAATCTGTCCATGCACTCTGAGAATCTGCCCATTCACTCTGAGAATCTGTCCATGCACTCTGTGAATCTGCCCATGCACTCTGAGAATCTATCCATGCACTCTGTGAATCTGTCCATGCACTCTGTGAATCTGTCCATGCACTCTGTGAATCTGCCCATGCACTCTGAGAATCTGGCCGTGGCAGGGTGTGTTAAGCTGCACCGTGCTGTGTGTGCTATGTGTAGACGTGACCCGAATCATCAAACAGAGTTAATCAGTAGACAGTTGCTAACTTACTGTAGGGGACAGAGACACAGGCTGGGGGGGATAGGTGTGATAAGATATGTATCCATGGCAACAATACCCAACATTGTCAGCTGGGGGAGACGTGGGAGGGGGGGGGGAAGGAGTCTCCATTAACTCTCTCAGAGCCAGTGATTGAGAAGGTACTTTGGGAAAACAAAAAGCCTTCCTTAAAACGGACTTGGTTAACGAAAGTTGTTCTTTCCAATTAACGGATTTGCGAGCACTTTCTAATTAGCGTGTTGGGTGTTCTTTCTAATTAGCGTGTTGGGTGTGTTTTTAAAGCATGTTCGGTGAGCTTTCAAAGCATGTTGGGTGTGCTTCCTAATTAGCGTGCTGGGTGTGCTTTCTAAACATGTTGGGTGTGCTTTCTAGTTAGCGTGTTGGGTGTGCTTTCTAGTTAGCGTATTGGGTGTTCTTTGTAATTAGCGTATTGGGTGTGCTTTCTAATTAGCGTGTTGGGTGTTCTTTCTAATTAGCGTGTTGGGTGTTCTTTCTAATTATCGTGTTGGGTGTGCTTTGTAATTAGCGTGTTGGGTGTGCTTTGTAATTAGCGTGTTGGGTGTGCTTTCAAAGCATGTTGGGTGAGCTTTCTAGTTAGCGTGTTGGGCGTGCTTTCTAATTAGCGTGTTGGGTGTTCTTTCTAATTAGCGTGTTGGGTGTGTTTTTAAAGCATGTTCGGTGAGCTTTCAAAGCATGTTGGGTGTGCTTCCTAATTAGCGTGCTGGGTGTGCTTTCTAAACATGTTGGGTGTGCTTTCTAGTTAGCGTGTTGGGTGTGCTTTCTAGTTAGCGTATTGGGTGTTCTTTGTAATTAGCGTATTGGGTGTGCTTTCTAATTAGCGTGTTGGGTGTTCTTTCTAATTAGCGTGTTGGGTGTTCTTTCTAATTATCGTGTTGGGTGTGCTTTGTAATTAGCGTGTTGGGTGTGCTTTGTAATTAGCGTGTTGGGTGTGCTTTCAAAGCATGTTGGGTGAGCTTTCTAGTTAGCGTGTTGGGCGTGCTTTCTAATTAGCGTGTTGGGTGTTCTTTCTAATTAGCGTGTTGGGTGTGTTTTTAAAGCATGTTCGGTGAGCTTTCTAATTAGTGTGTTGGGTGAGCTTTCAAAGCATGTTGGGTGTGCTTCCTAATTAGCGTGCTGGGTGTGCTTTCTAAACATGTTGGGTGTGCTTTCTAGTTAGCGTGTTGGGTGTGCTTTCTAGTTAGCGTATTGGGTGTTCTTTGTAATTAGCGTGTTGGGTGTGCTTTGTAATTAGCGTGTTGGGTGTGCTTTCTAATTAGCGTGTTGGGTGTGCTTTCTAATTAGCGTGTTGGGCGTTCTTTCTAATTATCGTGTTGGGTGTTCTTTCTAATTAGCGTGTTGGGTGTGCTTTGTAATTAGCGTGTTGGGCGTGCTTTCTAGTTAGCGTGTTGGGTGTGCTTTCTAATTAGCGTATTGGGTGTTCTTTCTAATTATCGTGTTGGGTGTTCTTTCTAATTAGCGTGTTGGGTGTGCTTTGTAATTAGCGTGTTGGGTGTGCTTTCAAAGCATGTTGGGTGTGCTTTCTAAACATGTTGGGTGTGCTTTCTTATTAGCGTGTTGGTGTGCTTTCAAAGCATGTTGGGTGAGCTTTCTAGTTAGCGTGTTGGGTGTGCTTTCTAGTTAGCGTATTGGGTGTTCTTTGTAATTAGCGTATTGGGTGTTCTTTGTAATTAGCGTGTTGGGTGTGCTTTGTAATTAGCGTGTTGGGTGTGCTTTCTAATTAGCGTGTTGGGTGTTCTTTCTAATTAGCGTGTTGGGTGTTCTTTCTAATTAGCGTGTTGGGTGTGCTTTCTAATTAGCGTGTTGGGTGTGCTTTGTAATAAGCGTGTTGGGTGTTCTTTCTAATTAGCGTGTTGGGTGTGCTTTCTAATTAGCGTATTGGGTGTTCTTTCTAATTAGCGTGTTGGGCGTTCTTTCTAATTAGCGTGTTGGGTGTGCTTTCTAATTAGCGTATTGGGTGTTCTTTCTAATTAGCGTGTTGGGCGTGCTTTCTAGTTAGCGTGTTGGGTGTGCTTTCTAATTAGCGTATTGGGTGTTCTTTCTAATTATCGTGTTGGGTGTTCTTTCTAATTAGCGTGTTGGGTGTGCTTTGTAATTAGCGTGTTGGGTGTGCTTTCAAAGCATGTTGGGTGAGCTTTCTAGTTAGCGTGTTGGGTGTGCTTTCTTATTAGCGTGTTGGGTGAGCTTTCAAAGCATGTTGGGTGTGCTTCCTAGTTAGCGTGTTGGGTGTGCTTCCTAATTAACGTGTTGGGTGAGCTTTCTAAACATGTTGGGTGTGCTTTCTAAACATGTTGGGTGTGCTTTCTTATTAGCGTGTTGGTGTGCTTTTAAAGCATGTTGGGTGAGCTTTCTAGTTAGCGTGTTGGGTGTGCTTTCTAGTTAGCGTATTGGGTGTGCTTCCTAATTAGCGTGTTGGGTGTGCTTTCTAATTAGCATGTTGGGTGTGCTTTCTAAACATGTTGGGTGTGCTTTCTTATTAGCGTGTTGGTGTGCTTTCAAAGCATGTTGGGTGAGCTTTCTAGTTAGCGTGTTGGGTGTGCTTTCTAGTTAGCGTATTGGGTGTTCTTTCTAATTAGCGTGTTGGGTGTGCTTTGTAATTAGCGTGTTGGGTGTGCTTTCTAATTAGCGTGTTGGGTGTTCTTTCTAATTAGCGTGTTGGGTGTGCTTTCTAATTAGTGTGTTGGGTGTGCTTTGTAATTAACGTGTTGGGTGTTCTTTCTAATTAGCGTGTTGGGTGTGCTTTCTAATTAGCGTATTGGGTGTTCTTTCTAATTAGCGTGTTGGGTGTTCTTTCTAATTAGCGTGTTGGGTGTGCTTTCTAATTAGCGTATTGGGTGTTCTTTCTAATTAGCGTGTTCGGTGTTCTTTCTAATTAGCGTGTTGGGTGTGCTTTGTAATTAGCGTGTTGGGTGTGCTTTCAAAGCATGTTGGGTGAGCTTTCTAGTTAGCGTGTTGGGTGTGCTTTCTAATTAGCGTATTGGGTGTTCTTTCTAATTAGCGTGTTGGGTGTGCTTTGTAATTAGCGTGTTGGGTGTGCTTTCTAATTAGCGGATTTGGACACACTAAATCCCAATTTATATCACAGAGATTATGATTTACTAGAATTGTGCTCAACTCCTTTTCCTCCTTTGTCGCACGGATCAGATTTCTATTAATCTACACTGAACAAATCGATCCGTCACATAATTCCTGGACAGGTTGATTGGGAGGAGATTAACTGCAATTTGATCAGTTTGTCGCAGGAAAAGAATTTGAGCACAAGCATATTAGAAATATTACGGAAAAACAAATAAATAAAAATATAAAAAATATGGATACACTACTGGAAACATTTAAAGTGGAAACAGTCTGTATTGCTAAAAGACATATATGGAACAAGCTGCAAACTGACTTCTATTATTATGCCGAACGACGTCACTTTCATGTTTTTCATGAATGAAGCTACTTACAGACTCACAATAGAAGTGGTGGTGGTTATTTAGGAGTTATACAGCATGCACAACTAAAAGGGTAGAAAACTGTGAAACGGTTGGCTGAGGGTTGAGATGATATGGTTGGCTGAGGGTTGAGATGATGATATGGTTGGATGAGGGTTGAGATGATATGGTTGGCTGAGATTATATGCTTGGCTGAGGGTTGAGATTATATGGTTGGCTGAGATGATATGGTTGGCTGAGGGTTGAGATTATATGGTTGGCTGAGATGATATGGTTGGCTGAGGGTTGAAATTATATGGTTGGCTGAGGGTTGAGATTATATGGTTGGCTGAGGGTTGAGATGATATGGTAGGCTGAGATGTTATGGTTGGCTGAGGGTTGAGATGATATGGTTGGCTGAGGGTTGAGATGATGATATGGTTGGATGAGGGTTGAGATGATATGGTTGGCTGAGATTATATGCTTGGCTGAGGGTTGAGATTATATGGTTGGCTGAGATGATATGGTTGGCTGAGGGTTAAAATTATATGGTTAGCATATGGTTGGCTGAGGGTTGGCTGAGATGATATGGTTGGCTGAGGGTTGAGATTATATGGTTGGCTGAGATGATATGGTTGGCTGAGGGTTGAGATTATATGGTTGGCTGAGGGTTGAGATGATATGGTAGGCTGAGATGATATGGTTGGCTGAGGGTTAGCTGAGGGTTGAGATGATATGGTTGGCTGAAATTATATGGTTGGCTGAGGGTTGAGATGATATGGTTGGCTGAGGGTTTAGGTATTACTGAAATAGATATAAATGCCCCAGGTATTAAGCACTGTGGTATATATGTATGGAGACACTGAAGGGTTGCCCTTGCTGTATAGTTATAAAAGTCAGGTGACCATCATGACCAATGTTTAAGTTGTTGGGCAGAGGTGGTGACATGGCTGTTGCTGGGTAACAAGAGGATTGGACGCAATCCGTGAGCGAGCAAAGAGCGGGATGCAAGGTAAGAATAAAATCAAGCAGCTGGAGGCGCAACCGTCAGCCATATTCCAGGTGAGGAGCAGCCGGTCCGCCCGCCGTCACCCTATATTAATTTATTTCTTTATAATTATTGCCGTGGTGTTATAAAGCATTGGGGTAAAAATCTGGGTGGAGTTCTGAGGAAGGATACGGCGGTAAATGTTTTGAAATAAAAGGCGGTCAGGTTAGTTAAGACTGGCTGGCAATATGGTGGCTGTGAAAGGTAAACGTTTATGTAAATATGTTTCTTGTTATGAAATTATTGTTGTAAGCCTCTTAAGCTTTGAATAAACAAACACTACGGCCTAGAACGTTGGAATATATATTAACTGTATGTGTGTTAATTGTGTGGTACAGAATATTGCCAGCCATACATATTGCAAATAGCTGTATTACAGTGAATTGGACTAACTTGGATAAACTCTCACCATAATCTGTAGAACGGGCACCAGGAGTTACCATACAGCGTCTTTTAAACACGGTATCACGGTATCATAGCAGATTGAATCATTCTGCAACAACAGAGTTTTAATGATAATTTTGCCATTAATTAGTGCCCTTCCATTAATTAAATACCTGTCAAACGATGGATGAACAAGTTGATATGTTCGGATTTGCATAACCAATCAGTTTATTCGCCTATAGATTAATAAGCATTTGATTTGTGTCAGCACAGCTGAAAGGGAGTTTAAAGAAGAAATTCTCCGGACAATTAACGATCGGTAATGTGACATAACGGGTCTTGCGCCCGTTTGGGGTAATAAGGTTCTGCATGACTACATCATATTATAACATGTGTGAGAGGGAGGGATACTTTATCCAAATACTTCATGGGTTTAAAGCATTTTATGACCTTTCAACTCCATCATTAAAAATCCCAGTATTTAAGAAAAAAATTCAATAAAAATTGAAAAAACCTGGAAAACATTTTTTTTGAGCAGATTGGTTGTTATTGAACAAGTTAATATTTAGATTCCATCTAATAGTTCCAGAATAGTATAATTTGAATGTGGTCATAGTGATATTATTAGCCTTGTGGGGAGTGCGTTAGCGTTGGTTTGGAGTGCAGAAAATGGCACAAATCTTGCCTGTTCTCTAATCTTTAACTTTATTTTTATTTCTGTCCACCAATGAATCTGAATTTACATAGTAATACCTGTATTTGTTGGTAAAACATGTGATTTCCATGCCTTCTGACATAATAACATGTCTTGTGTGTATAACACATTTATGGCGGTGTCAGGACGTTCATTGAAACAAACCATTTGCCAATACTGTGAGGTAAAGGGTGCGTTATGGCTGCCGGAAGCCGTATGTTAATTACTATGAACGAGCTAGGGACGCTGTCAGGGAGGGAAGGTGTAAATGGTGATTTCACGTGTTAAACATTTTTATAGATTTTTTTACATTTTCCCAGGATTCTCTGGCACAGTATGCTAATTATCCCATGCCTTATTTTCTCAGCAGAGCCTGCGCGATGTGGTTCACAAGGTCATGGCGTTACAGTCTGCCACCCGTTGCTTTATCCACAATGCAGAGGAGGCGCTGGGCACATCATTTTGGGGGAATGTGGTACTTTCCAGCTTGCCAACCGAGGTGTCCTCTTATGAGGAAGAGGTAATGACTTCTCCCTGGAGATTATCCGATAAATAAAGTAATACTAAACAAAGCTTCTTGTTTCATGGTGATTACGGAGACTGAGGATGAGACTGTCGACCATTTAATGTTCGGCTATTAAATCACCAAATATCGGTTGCTAAGTAAGATTTATTAATGTTAACCTGCACAAACACACAACATTGACTCCTGTTCTCAAAGCCTGTATGTCTGAATTTATATTACATAGCCATGTCACACCGCCGTTTGTGTCCTATTAAGAGTTAATATTTGGGAAAGGGGCCAAGTGACTTTTAAAATAAAAATTTATTATGCATTTCTTCTAATAATAATCTGTGTTCATGTTCCCAGGACAAAACCAGCCACCAAAAACATACCGAAAATATCGAACTGGCATTTGACACGAGTTTCTTTAAAACCCAGTACGAGGTAAGGGAAAGCTCTCTAACAAGTTAAAGGGAAACTTCAGTGCCAGGAAAACTATCCGTTCCCTCAGCCTCCCACCCCCCAATCCCCGGTTACTGAAGGTGTGAAAACCCCTTCAGTAACTTACCTGAGGCAACGACGATGTCCCACGTCGCTGCTTCTCCCTCTGCGCCGCTCCTCCTTCTGACTGCGTCGGCCGCACATGCGCATTAGCGCTCCCCGTAGAAAAGCATTGAAAATGCATTTCAGTGCTTTCCTATGGGGAAATGAGCGACGCTGGAGGTCCTCACACAGCGTGAGGACCTCCAGCGACGCTCTAGCACAGGAAAACCAGGAAGTGCCCTCTAGTGGCTGTCTAGTAGACAGCCACTAGAGGTGGAGTTAACCCTGCAAGGTAATTATTGCAGTTTATAAAAAACTGCGATAATTACACTTACAGGGTTAGGAGTAGTGGGAGTTGGCACCCAGACCACTCCAATGGGCAGAAGTGGTCTGGGTGCCTGGAGTGTCCCTTTAAGGAGAAGTGGAGTTATGAGCTACAAGTAGTTAACTACATAATAATGATTAGTTAAGCTAGGATTAGTTTGGTTACTAGTTAAAGAGTAGTTTAGCTATGAGTCAGGAGTAATTTGGTGATTACTAGTTACAAAGTAGTTTGTTTTGAGTTTTCAGATTATGAGTAGATTTAATTACTAGGTCATTAATTATTTTGTTTTGTGGTTATAAGCAGGTGATTTCTGATTAAGGAGCAATTCAATTATAAGTTGGAAATAGTGTGGTTTTAGTAAAGGAGTAGTTTAGTTACCAGCTTGCAGTAGTTTGGTTACTAGTTAAGGAGTAGCTTATTTATAAGTTATAAATAGTTTGGTTTCTAGTTAAGGAGTAGTTTAGTTACTAGGTTAGAAGTAGTTTGGTTTCTAGTTAAGGAGTAGTTTGGTTTCTAGTTAAGGAGTAGTTTAGTTACTAGGTTAGAAGTAGTTTGGTTTCTAGTTAAGGAGTAGTTTAGTTATAAGTTAGGAGTAGTTTGGTTTCTAGTTAAGGAGTAGTTTAGTTATAAGTTAGGAGTAGTTTGGTTTCTAGTTAAGGAGTAGTTTAGTTCTAAGTTAGGAGTAGGTTGGTTTCTAGTTAAGGAGTAGTTTCGTTATAAGTTAGGAGTAGTTTGGTTTCAGGTTAAGGAGTAGTTTAGTTATAAGTTAGGAGTAGTTTGGTTTCTAGTTAAGGAGTAGTTTAGTTCTAAGTTAGGAGTAGTTTGGTTTCTAGTTAAGGAGTAGTTTAGTTATAAGTTAGGAGTAGTTTGGTTTCTAGTTAAGGAGTAATTATGTTATAAGTTAGGAGTAGTTTGGTTTCTAGTTAAGGAGTAGTTTAGTTATAAGTTAGGAGTAGTTTGGTTTCTAGTTAAGGAGTAGTTTAGTTATAAGTTAGGAGTAGTTTGGTTTCTAGTTAAGGAGTAGTTTAGTTATAACTAAACTACTCCTTAACTAGAAACCAAACTACTCCTAACTTATAACTAAACTACTCCTTAACTAGAAACCAAACTACTCCTAACTTATAACTAAACTACTCCTTAACTAGAAACCAAACTACTCCTAACTTATAACTAAACTACTCCTTAACTAGAAACCAAACTACTCCTAACTTATAACATAATTACTCCTTAACTAGAAACCAAACTACTCCTAACTTATAACATAATTACTCCTTAACTAGAAACCAAACTACTCCTAACTTATAACTAAACTACTCCTTAACTAGAAACCAAACTACTCCTAACTTAGAACTAAACTACTCCTTAACTAGAAACCAAACTACTCCTAACTTATAACTAAACTACTCCTTAACCTGAAACCAAACTACTCCTAACTTATAACTAAACTACTCCTTAACTAGAAACCAAACTACTCCTAACTTATAAGTTAGGAGTAGTTTGGTTTCTAGTTAAGGAGTAGTTTAGTTATAAGTTAGAAGTAGTTTGGTTTCTAGTTAAGAAGTAGTTTAGTTATAAGTTAGGAGTAGTTTGGTTTCTAGTTAAGGAGTAGTTTAGTTATAAGTTAGGAGTAGTTTGGTTTCTAGTTAAGCAGTAGATTAGTTATAAGTTAGGAGTAGTTTGGTTTCTAGTTAAGGAGTAGATTAGTTATAAGTTAGGAGTAGTTTGGTTTCTAGTTAAGGAGTAGTTTAGTTATAAGTTAGGAGTAGTTTGGTTTCTAGTTAAGGAGTAGCTTATTTATAAGTTATAAATAGTTTGGTTTCTAGTTCAGGAGTAGTTTAGTTACTAGGTTAGAAGTAGTTTGGTTACTATTTAATGAGTAGCAAAGTTATAATTAGTCTAGTTTCTAGTTAAGGAGTAGATTAGTTATAAGTTAGGAGTAGTTTGGTTTCTAGTTAAGGAGTAGATTAGTTATAAGTTAGGAGTAGTTTGGTTTCTAGTTAAGGAGTAGTTTAGTTATAAGTTAGGAGTAGTTTGGTTTCTAGTTAAGGAGTAATTTAGTTATAAGTTAGGAGTAGTTTGGTTTCTAGTTAAGGAGTAGTTTAGTTATAAGTTAGGAGTAGTTTGGTTTCTAGTTAAGGAGTAGATTAGTTATAAGTTAGGAGTAGTTTGGTTTCTAGTTAAGAAGTAGATTAGTTATAAGTTAGGAGTAGTTTGGTTTCTAGTTAAGGAGTAGTTTAGTTATAAGTTAGGAGTAGTTTGTTTCTAGTTAAGGAGTAGCTTATTTATAAGTTATAAATAGTTTGGTTTCTAGTTAAGGAGTAGTTTAGTTACTAGTTTAGAAGTAGTTTGGTTTCTAGTTAAGGAGTAGTTTGGTTTCTAGTTAAGGAGTAGTTTAGTTACTAGGTTAGAAGTAGTTTGGTTACTATTTAATGAGTAGCAAAGTTATAATTAGTCTAGTTTCTAGTTAAGGAGTAGTTTAGTTCTAAGTTAGGAGTAGTTTGGTTTCTAGTTAAGGAGTAGTTTAGTTCTAAGTTAGGAGTAGGTTGGTTTCTAGTTAAGGAGTAGTTTCGTTATAAGTTAGGAGTAGTTTGGTTTCAGGTTAAGGAGTAGTTTAGTTATAAGTTAGGAGTAGTTTGGTTTCTAGTTAAGGAGTAGTTTAGTTCTAAGTTAGGAGTAGTTTGGTTTCTAGTTAAGGAGTAGTTTAGTTATAAGTTAGGAGTAGTTTGGTTTCTAGTTAAGGAGTAATTATGTTATAAGTTAGGAGTAGTTTGGTTTCTAGTTAAGGAGTAGTTTAGTTATAAGTTAGGAGTAGTTTGGTTTCTAGTTAAGGAGTAGTTTAGTTATAAGTTAGGAGTAGTTTGGTTTCTAGTTAAGGAGTAGTTTAGTTATAAGTTAGGAGTAGTTTGGTTTCTAGTTAAGGAGTAGTTTAGTTATAAGTTAGAAGTAGTTTGGTTTCTAGTTAAGAAGTAGTTTAGTTATAAGTTAGGAGTAGTTTGGTTTCTAGTTAAGGAGTAGTTTAGTTATAAGTTAGGAGTAGTTTGGTTTCTAGTTAAGCAGTAGATTAGTTATAAGTTAGGAGTAGTTTGGTTTCTAGTTAAGGAGTAGATTAGTTATAAGTTAGGAGTAGTTTGGTTTCTAGTTAAGGAGTAGTTTAGTTATAAGTTAGGAGTAGTTTGGTTTCTAGTTAAGGAGTAGCTTATTTATAAGTTATAAATAGTTTGGTTTCTAGTTCAGGAGTAGTTTAGTTACTAGGTTAGAAGTAGTTTGGTTACTATTTAATGAGTAGCAAAGTTATAATTAGTCTAGTTTCTAGTTAAGGAGTAGATTAGTTATAAGTTAGGAGTAGTTTGGTTTCTAGTTAAGGAGTAGATTAGTTATAAGTTAGGAGTAGTTTGGTTTCTAGTTAAGGAGTAGTTTAGTTATAAGTTAGGAGTAGTTTGGTTTCTAGTTAAGGAGTAATTTAGTTATAAGTTAGGAGTAGTTTGGTTTCTAGTTAAGGAGTAGTTTAGTTATAAGTTAGGAGTAGTTTGGTTTCTAGTTAAGGAGTAGATTAGTTATAAGTTAGGAGTAGTTTGGTTTCTAGTTAAGAAGTAGATTAGTTATAAGTTAGGAGTAGTTTGGTTTCTAGTTAAGGAGTAGTTTAGTTATAAGTTAGGAGTAGTTTGTTTCTAGTTAAGGAGTAGCTTATTTATAAGTTATAAATAGTTTGGTTTCTAGTTAAGGAGTAGTTTAGTTACTAGGTTAGAAGTAGTTTGGTTACTATTTAATGAGTAGCAAAGTTATAATTAGTCTAGTTTCTAGTTAAGGAGTAGATTAGTTATAAGTTAGGAGTAGTTTGGTTTCTAGTTAAGGAGTAATTTAGTTATAAGTTAGGAGTAGTTTGGTTTCTAGTTAAGGAGTAATTTAGTTATAAGTTAGCAGTAGTTTGGTTTCTAGTTAAGGAGTAGTTTAGTTATAAGTTAGGAGTAGTTTGGTTTCTAGTTAAGGAGTAATTTAGTTATAAGTTAGGAGTAGTTTGGTTTCTAGTTAAGGAGTAATTTAGTTACTAGGTTAGAAGTAGTTTGGTTACTATTTAATGAGTAGCAAAGTTATAATTAGACTAGTTTCTAGTTAAGGAGTAGTTTAGTTCTAAGTTAAGAGTAGTTTGGTTTCTAGTTAAGGAGTAGTTTAGTTATAAGTTAGGAGTAGTTTGGTTTCTAGTTAAGGAGTAGTTTAGTTATAAGTTAGGAGTAGTTTGGTTTCTAGTTAAGGAGTAGTTTAGTTATAAGTTAGGAGTAGTTTGGTTTCTAGTTAAGGAGTAGATTAGTTATAAGTTAGGAGTAGTTTGGTTTCTAGTTAAGGAGTAGATTAGTTATAAGTTAGGAGTAGTTTGGTTTCTAGTTAAGGAGTAGATTAGTTATAAGTTAGGAGTAGTTTGGTTTCTAGTTAAGGAGTAGATTAGCTATAAGTTAGGAGTAGTTTGGTTTCTAGTTAAGGAGTAGTTTGGTTTCTAGTTAAGGAGTAGATTAGTTATAAGTTAGGAGTAGTTTGGTTTCTAGTTAAGGAGTAGTTTAGTTATAAGTTAGGAGTAGTTTGGTTTATAGTTAAGGGGTACTTTAGTTAAGGAGTAGTTTAGTTCTAAGTTAGGAGTAGTTTGGTTTCTAGTTAAGGAGTAGTTTGGTTTCTAGTTAAGGAGTAGTTTGGTTTCTAGTTAAGGAGTAGTTTAGTTCTAAGTTAGGAGTAGTTTGGTTTCTAGTTAAGGAGTAGTTTAGTTCTAAGTTAGGAGTAGTTTGGTTTCTAGTTAAGGAGTAATTTAGTTATAAGTTAGGAGTAGTTTGGTTTCTAGTTAAGGAGTAATTTAGTTATAAGTTAGGAGTAGTTTGGTTTCTAGTTAAGGAGTAGTTTAGTTATAAGTTAGGAGTAGTTTGGTTTCTAGTTAAGGAGTAGATTAGTTATAAGTTAGGAGTAGTTTGGTTTCTAGTTAAGGAGTAGATTAGTTATAAGTTAGGAGTAGTTTGGTTTCTAGTTAAGGAGTAGCTTATTTATAAGTTATAAATAGTTTGGTTTCTAGTTAAGGAGTAGTTTAGTTACTAGGTTAGAAGTAGTTTGGTTACTATTTAATGAGTAGCAAAGTTATAATTAGTCTAGTTTCTAGTTAGGGAGTAGATTAGTTATAAGTTAGGAGTAGTTTGGTTTCTAGTTAAGGAGTAGTTTAGTTATAAGTTAGGAGTAGTTTGGTTTCTAGTTAAGGAGTAGTTTAGTTATAAGTTAGGAGTAGTTTGGTTTCTAGTTAAGGAGTAGATTAGTTATAAGTTAGGAGTAGTTTGGTTTCTAGTTAAGGAGTAGATTAGCTATAAATTAGGAGTAGTTTGGTTTCTAGTTAAGGAGTAATTTAGTTATAAGTTAGGAGTAGTTTGGTTTCTAGTTAAGGAGTAGTTTAGTTATAAGTTAGGAGTAGTTTGGTTTCTAGTTAAGGAGTAGATTAGTTATAAGTTAGGAGTAGTTTGGTTTCTAGTTAAGGAGTAGCTTATTTATAAGTTATAAATAGTTTGGTTTCTAGTTAAGGAGTAGTTTAGTTACTAGGTTAGAAGTAGTTTGGTTACTATTTAATGAGTAGCAAAGTTATAATTAGTCTAGTTTCTAGTTAAGGAGTAGATTAGTTATAAGTTAGGAGTAGTTTAGTTTCTAGTTAAGGAGTAGATTAGTTATAAGTTAGGAGTAGTTTGGTTTATAGTTAAGGAGTAGTTTAGTTATAAGTTAGGAGTAGTTTGGTTTATAGTTAAGGAGTAGATTAGTTATAAGTTAGGAGTAGTTTGGTTTCTAGTTAATGAGTAGTTTAGTTCTAAGTTAGGAGTAGTTTGGTTTATAGTTAAGGGGTACTTTAGTTAAGGAGTAGTTTAGTTCTAAGTTAGGAGTAGTTTGGTTTCTAGTTAAGGAGTAGTTTAGTTCTAAGTTAGGAGTAGTTTGGTTTCTAGTTAAGGAGTAGTTTAGTTATAAGTTAGGAGTAGTTTGGTTTCTAGTTAAGGGGTACTTTAGTTATAAGTTAGGAGTAGTTTGGTTTATAGTTAAGGAGTAGTTTAGTTCTAAGTTAGGAGTAGTTTGGTTTCTAGTTAAGGAGTAGTTTAGTTCTAAGTTAGGAGTAGTTTGGTTTCTAGTTAAGGAGTAGTTTAGTTATAAGTTAGGAGTAGTTTGGTTTATAGTTAAGGGGTACTTTAGTTAAGGAGTAGTTTAGTTCTAAGTTAGGAGTAGTTTGGTTTCTAGTTAAGGAGTAGTTTGGTTTCTAGTTAAGGAGTAGTTTAGTTCTAAGTTAGGAGTAGTTTGGTTTCTAGTTAAGGAGTAGTTTAGTTCTAAGTTAGGAGTAGTTTGGTTTCTAGTTAAGGAGTAGTTTAGTTATAAGTTAGGAGTAGTTTGGTTTCTAGTTAAGGGGTACTTTAGTTATAAGTTAGGAGTAGTTTGGTTTATAGTTAAGGAGTAGTTTAGTTATAAGTTAGGAGTAGTTTGGTTTCTAGTTAAGGGGTACTTTAGTTATAAGTTAGGAGTAGTTTGGTTTATAGTTAAGGAGTAGTTTAGTTCTAAGTTAGGAGTAGTTTGGTTTCTAGTTAAGGAGTAGTTTAGTTCTAAGTTAGGAGTAGTTTGGTTTCTAGTTAAGGAGTAGTTTAGTTATAAGTTAGGAGTAGTTTGGTTTATAGTTAAGGGGTACTTTAGTTAAGGAGTAGTTTAGTTCTAAGTTAGGAGTAGTTTGGTTTCTAGTTAAGGAGTAGTTTGGTTTCTAGTTAAGGAGTAGTTTAGTTCTAAGTTAGGAGTAGTTTGGTTTCTAGTTAAGGAGTAGTTTAGTTATAAGTTAGGAGTAGTTTGGTTTCTAGTTAAGGGGTACTTTAGTTATAAGTTAGGAGTAGTTTGGTTTATAGTTAAGGAGTAGTTTAGTTATAAGTTAGGAGTAGTTTGGGTTATAGTTAAGGAGTAGTTTAGTTATAAGTTAGGAGTAGTTTGGTTTCTAGTTAAGGAGTAATTTAGTTATAAGTTAGGAGTAGTTTGGTTTATAGTTAAGGAGTAGTTTAGTTATAAGTTAGGAGTAATTTTTTTTAACTCCTTGGTGACCAAACTTCTGGAATAAAAGGGAATCCTGACATGTCACACATGTCATATGTCCTTGAGGGGTTAAAGAGTAGTTTCGTTATGAGTAGTTTGATTAAAGAGACTTAGGAATTAGGAATCTTTAAAGGTTGCTAGAGATAAGGAGTAAGTGTCTCTTTGCTGTCTCGTTATTAATTAATGGATAATTTACATTTTATTTGTTTTACTGCGTGTCCAAATGACTACAAACCGCCGACCCCAACGTGAGCACACCGTAATAAGGGCTAGTTTGTCCTCGCTGTGCCACTTGGGTAGCATTTTTATGTATTTGAAGAATAAGTGGTGGCTATCCCAGTCTAACACCTGGTTATCCAAACATCAGGTATTTTAAATGAGTATTTGTAAGGTAAAGTCCAGATGGTGTGTTTCTGTGGATGCACACTGTAATATAAAGTACGGAGCACGTCCATGGGCTCTGCCCCAGGCTGTGATGGAGATAGGGGGTGAGGGCTGAAGATATGATAATCCTATCTGTTGTTTGCAGTTCACTTTCCCGGAGAAAGCCATAGCGGTGGCACTGCGCCGGCCCGAGGAGCGCTCACCGCAAGACATTCGCTTTATCCGCAGCATGATGATGGGAATTCTCAGCTTCCGCAGATACAGCACACACATGCAGCTCATGTTAGCCAGAGTCGTGTATTACAGGAGGTCAGTGAGAAGCAGAGCCGTAAATTAATCCACCATTATATATATCAATATCACGGCTGATGGAGATTGCTCACAGCCGACATAGACAACATACAATAAAAAACAAACAACAAAAGCTCGATGAAACAGAATCTAAGATATAGTAAAGATGTGCCAATTGTATGTAATTGTTTAGGTTTTGTATTGCTGCACTGTGTGTCCACAATAAAGATATTTGCAATCAAAAAAGTACACAACAAATATATACAAATCTATAAATGTATTTACAAACACACAAATACATACCTATGTGAAAGTCATAGAAAAGGCCCCAGTTATTGTCCCAGTCTGCATTGCACAGCACGCTGAGGGTGCCACTATTATACTCATCTGGGGATATTTGGGGCACTGGATTCCTATTGGCTGCAATCTCCATTTAAGGATTTATTTTATTTGGATTTTGACTTTGATTCTCACTGCATCGGATCTCTAAAACGTAAGATATTGTAATAGTAGCACACGTAGCCAAAATCCATGAATGTACAATTGTATATTCTTATGTGAACTTTTTATACTAACATGAATGTAACAATCTATTTCCAGGTTTGGCCGAGGGCGAGTCATTGTGCGGAAGGGACATCGAGGGGATAGTTTTTACTTTGTGTTCTCGGGGGTCATTGCTGTAACGCAGGATGTGGATGGCAGGAGTGCGCTGCTGGACCCGGAACCCATCCTGCTTCACAAAGGAACCAGTTTTGGGGTACGTACTATAAATGAGGAGCAATGAGGGATCGTTAATGAACTACCTCACTTGTCTGACAGGAGGGGACAGTTATATTGAATTACATGAATTTCATCCTGGTTATTTGAAGTGTCTGCACCCACATCACCTCAGCTGTGTACTCATGGCGCAGAAAATTAACAATTTACTTCTAATATTCAGGCTAAAACCTCCATTTATTTCAAGTAGAAATATAATCAAACACCACTAGGCACTTATTGTAACATACCAATATCTAGCTTATCCTTTATTATTATTATTATTATTATATACTTGGGGTACAGAATCTACCAAGGGACACCCCCATAAAATGCTGATCCCAGTGTAAAACTATCTTGACCCGTACATTATGTGAGCACTTTGTTTTCAGTCTCCTTACTCACTCTGCTATAAAAATGTGGAATTTGTTTCTCAGGAAGTGGCTCTGCTGAAAGGTTTGAGGCGAAACGCGACGCTTATCTGTATGGAAGACACCGAGTTTCTCGTGGTGGACAGAAAGGAATTCTTCAGGAACAAACTGGACCAGGAACTCCAGAAAGAGCTGCAGTTTCGGTTCCAGTTCTTCAGGTACTGGAGGGAAGGGGCACGTTGTACCCCAGCACAGCTGGCCCATACGTTCCCATCATTTATTAATTCTAATGACGTTATAAACCTGGAATCCCAGCACAGCTGGTACCTTGAGTGACGTGGTTTATGTGGTGTGTGCTCAGTGTGATAGAGCAGGTTATTGAGGAGACCGCCCTCTGTTCCTTCACACTCCTACCGTCTCTATAACCAGGAATCACTGTTTAAACAAGATAATCTGTCACTTTCGCTAAAAAGAAAATATTTTTTACAAAACTCAGCAATGCAAACAGGCAGCTTAATGTGATGGGTAGTTACTGTCATAGTCGTCTACACGTATTATTACACCTATTAATATAATATCATAATACACGTATTATTACACCTATTAATATAATATCATAATACACGTATTATTACATTATTACAATTATTACACCTATTAATATAATATTATAATACACATATTATTACACCTATTAATATAATATTATAATACACGTATTATTACACCTATTAATATAATATCATAATAGACGTATTATTACATTATTACAATTATTACACCTATTAATATAATATCATAATACACGTATTATTACACCTATTAATATAATATCATAATAGACGTATTATTACATTATTACAATTATTACACCTATTAATATAATATTATAATACACATATTATTACACCTATTAATATAATATTATAATACACGTATTATTACATTACAGGGAGTGCAGAATTATTAGGCAAATGAGTATTTTGACCACATCATCCTCTTTATGCATGTTGTCTTACTCCAAGCTGTATAGGCTCGAAAGCCTACTACCAATTAAGCATATTAGGTGATGTGCATCTCTGTAATGAGAAGGGGTGTGGTCTAATGACATCAACACCCTATATCAGGTGTGCATAATTATTAGGCAACTTCCTTTCCTTTGGCAAAATGGGTCAAAAGAAGGACTTGACAGGCTCAGAAAAGTTAAAAATAGTGAGATATCTTGCAGAGGGATGCAGCACTCTTAAAATTGCAAAGCTTCTGAAGCGTGATCATCGAACAATCAAGCGTTTCATACAAAATAGTCAACAGGGTCGCAAGAAGCATGTGGAGAAACCAAGGCGCAAAATAACTGCCCATGAACTCAGAAAAGTCAAGCGTGCAGCTGCCAAGATGCCACTTGCCACCAGTTTGGCCATATTTCAGAGCTGCAACATCACTGGAGTGCCCAAAAGCACAAGGTGTGCAATACTCAGAGACATGGCCAAGGTAAGAAAGGCTGAAAGACGACCATCACTGAACAAGACACACAAGCTGAAACGTCAAGACTGGGCCAAGAAATATCTCAAGACTGATTTTTCTAAGGTTTTATGGACTGATGAAATGAGAGTGAGTCTTGATGGGCCAGATGGATGGGCCCGTGGCTGGATTGGTAAAGGGCAGAGAGCTCCAGTCCGACTCAGACGCCAGCAAGGTGGAGGTGGAGTACTGGTTTGGGCTGGTATCATCAAAGATGAGCTTGTGGGGCCTTTTCGGGTTGAGGATAGAGTCAAGCTCAACTCCCAGTCCTACTGCCAGTTTCTGGAAGACACCTTCTTCAAGCAGTGGTACAGGAAGAAGTCTGCATCCTTCAAGAAAAACATGATTTTCATGCAGGACAATGCTCCATCACACGCGTCCAAGTACTCCACAGCGTGGCTGGCAAGAAAGGGTATAAAAGAAGAAAATCTAATGACATGGCCTCCTTTTTCACCTGATCTGAACCCCATTGAGAACCTGTGGTCCATCATCAAATGTGCGATTTACAAGGAGGGAAAACAGTACACCTCTCTGAACAGTGTCTGGGAGGCTGTGGTTGCTGCTGCACGCAATGTTGATGGTGAACAGATCAAAACACTGACAGAATCCATGGATGGCAGGCTTTTGAGTGTCCTTGCAAAGAAAGGTGGCTATATTGGTCACTGATTTGTTTTTGTTATGTTTTTGAATGTCAGAAATGTATATTTGTGAATGTTGAGATGTTATATTGGTTTCACTGGTAAAAATAAATAATTGAAATGGGTATATATTTGTTTTTTGTTAAGTTGCCTAATAATTATGCACAGTAATAGTCACCTGCACACACATATATCCCCCTAAAATAGCTAAAACTAAAAACAAACTAAAAACTACTTCCAAAAATATTCAGCTTTGATATTAATGATTTTTTGGGTTCATTGAGAACATGGTTGTTGTTCAATAATAAAATTAATCCTCAAAAATACAACTTGCCTAATAATTCTGCACTCCCTGTATTACAATTATTACACCTATTAATATAATATTATAATACACGTATTATTACATTATTACAATTATTACACCTATTAATACAATATTATAATACACGTATTATTACACCTATTAATACAATATCATATTACACATATTGATATATTACTACAAGTATTAATATCATATTACACATATTAATATAATACACAAATTAATAGATCATATTACACATATTAATGTAATTATCGATTACATTAATATGTGTAATATGGGGGATACACATTTGATATAGTATCACATTTCACATATTATTATCTTTAGAACCACAAGTGTTTAACTTCAAACTGGCAAAGCATCATGGAAGATGTAGTTTTGCAGCTGAGCTCTATCTTTTGGCTACCCTTGATCTAGCTGATTGAATTGAATTAGTGAGTCACTGTGTGTCCTATTCTAGATCCCTGGACCTGTTCTCAAGCTGGTCTGATGAGTCCCTGGAGACCTTGGCTGATCATTGCAAGATTGAAGAATGTACCCACAGCCAGGTCATCGTCAATGACACCAGTGAAACAAAAAATATTATCTTTGTCACTAAGGTAACCACTCTGAAACCAGACCCACTATTGGGTGTTACGTATTACAGATACAATGGAACTCAATTATCGGACGTCCCTTGTAACAGTTATCAGGGATATCTTATGATGTGGGCCACTGAGACTATAATATGGCCATAGAGTTTAGATATTTTAAATTAAGATAATTGGTTACTCCCCCTTAAGAGTATCTAACACACCGCAGTCAGGAACCGTACAAAACACGCCACATTTTACCCCACACAAGCTAAGTGAAAATACCAGAGTAGCTACACCTCAAGCATATCTCCCCAACAAACGACTCTACCCAGGGCCTGTGCAAGGCTTTTTGGGTACACAGGCGAAGATTATTTTGGCGCCCCTCCATCCCACTTCCCCCCCCCAAAAAGCATCTTCACCTGTGTGGCCCTTAACCTGCCTTTTGTTTCTTATCCCATTTTTAAATGTGTTACCCCCTTTAGTGTATATTATGCCCTATTTTTCCCCATTGTGTGTCTTACACCTCCCTTGTGTATCTCTCAAAAAAAACCTTTGTGTATCTTACTCCCCCCAGCCCCTTTGTGTGTCTGCTTATCTCCCAGACCATTTGTGTATTTTACTCTTTCCAGCTCCTTTGTGTGTTTCTCTTTCACCCCAGCCCGTCTATCTCCTCTTAGGCCCTCTTTCTCTTTTTCCTCTTCTCCAGCCTCTCTGTGTCTTTTTCACCCCCGGCCCCTTTGTATTTCCACCCCCCGGCCCTTCTGTGTGTCGCTTTCATCCCTAGCCCCTCTGTGCATCTTTCTCACCCCCAGGCCCTGTGCGTCTCTGTGTGTCTTTCTCCCCACTCAGGGCCCCCTGTGTGCCACTCTCCCTCCATATCCATTAGTGGTCCTCTTCCCTGTGCCTTAGTGTTCCTCTCCCCTCCCTCCCCTGTCCCTAAGTGTTCCTCTCCCCTCCTTTCTCTGTCCCTATGTGTTCCTCTCCCCTCCCACCCCCCTTAGATAGAAATAAACACCCATGCTGCATTAACATACCCACCAAATTTTGAACAAATATTTTAGAGTGATTGGGATGCATGTATTTCCCTCGAGGGATTATTATGTTTTGGTGAGGTGCTAATTCTTGATGGTAAAGAGACTGGTAGTGGGCAGTAGAATCTGTGCACCCACCTTCTGCTGTTCACTATCATCTAGCGCCCCCAGGGCCGGTGCGCCTTGCGGCCTTATGGATGAACCGGCCGTGCCTCTACCCAAAGTGGCTACCACCATAAAACTATAATGGTACCCTCCCACCCGGAAGTCAGGATTCCAAAAGCCACTAGATCAACGCCCCTGAAGGTGCCCTGGCCAACGAAAGACAAAACAACTGGTCCTCGAGGGAAAACAAGGGACCCCCATAGACACTGAACAGGTCTATCCGAAGGGTACTGTAACAATATGAGACATGAATGTCCCAGAAACTTGTAGCTCCAGACTACGTCATAAACTAATGTAACAAGTTAGTTCTGTACTTCTGTATTTCTGTACCTAACTATCTCACTGTACTTACAGTAAATGAATACCCACAAATAAAGAATCTTTAAAAAAAGATAACTGGTTGCTGCAAATCGACAATGACGGTTGCCAAGGACTGGCTTTTCAATAACATTTTAGGAGACTTAATGACCTAGTGATAACCATTAATGTAACTGTAAATGTGATCTACATAAAGAGCAAAGTACTTTATTTACAGACTGATTTCTAAACACATTGGCTTAAAGATACATTACTGGGACTTTTATTGCCATAGCTTATAGAATTGCTATATAAAATCCTACGTTTAATGGAAATTCTGTGATTCTGTGAATTCTTTCTTTAATATTTCTCCTGTTGCTAATATAACAGTACGAATGGCTTAATTTCCCCAGGGCCGATGTGAAGTCCTGCGTTTGGTCGATCTCAGCCAATGTCCTTCCTTCTTAAAATGGCTCAAACAGCATGATGTTCTACTAGGACCGTCCTCACTGCTCACTCACACAGGTAAGAGCTGTGATTGGATGGAAGATCTGCAAACCAACTTCATCCACTTATCCTCTCACCAATTAGCACTTCAATAAGGCCATGTGGTCAAAATACAGAAAGGTCACACCTGAGGTCACCCAAAAGAGGGAGGTCGGCTTAATTGGACAGAATGAAACTGACTTTTAAAATAATAAGAATACATTTTCTTTAATAAAATGATACACAAGATAAACAAAATTTGGTTAAACCCTTGGTGTCTTTTTTTTTTCAGGAAGGTCCGTGCAAAACACCAGGGTCCAAGGAGACACATCACATGGCAAAACGGATGCTGGAGGTGGTTTAATTTCAGACTCAAGGTTAGTTCCTGGTCGGTAGCTGTGGCAACATCACACTGATTCCTAAGGTTTGAAAGCACGGCTTGGTGGATACAATTTATGGTTCTGCTTCCATAGGTCCATATCTGTGGAGAATATAGCCCAGAGGAATGGGCTCCCGTTGTCCTATTCTGAAACCCTCAAAGGTCTTGTTCTACCCGAAGATCTGGTGGCCGGTGTCTACCTGCGTATTGACTCGATCCACCCGGGGCAATACTTTGTGAGTTATTTTGGTTTATTCACAGACAGAAACTGAGCATAATTGATCAGAGAATTACAATACGAGGCCAAAATCGCTCATATGGAAACTATGGTCTCAAATTCATATTTTATATGAATGTTTATGCAATCAATAAATGCAATGATTTAATATTCTGAGAAAGATATATATATATATATAGCTTGTCCAATCAATATTTAATTAAGGCCTTCATAGGAGATTGTTCCATTATTCTGACCATTTTGATCTAATATTGGATATATCCCACTTAATTCCTAGAAAATCAGTTTAGTAAATAATATTTATTTAGTCTGTTTCTGAAATATTGGTGCAACATCATAAAAAAATCTCTACATAATGCTGCTCCCACCTATCTATCCTCCCTAATACACAACTATGTCCCATCTAGGCCCTTACGCTTTGCTGAAGACTTACGTCTATCTTCTGTCCATACTCCCACCTCTGATGCTCACCTTCAAGATTTCTCGAGGGCTGCTCCGTTCCGGTGGAACTCCCTTCCCTCCTTCATTAGATGCTCACCCAGTCTCCACTCCTTCAAAAAATCATAAAAACCCACTTCTTCATAAAAGCATATCAACTAAACTGTTAATAGCTCCAGACTGATTGCTCTCTTGCAACTGTCACTAGTCTAATACTGTCCTTACCTTTTTGTGTCACTTTACCCCACTCCCTCTAGCATGTAAGCTCATTGAGCAGGGCCCTCAATCCCTCTGTTACTGTGTCACTATACCCCACTCCCTCTAACATGTAAACTCACTGAGCAGGGCCTCAATCCCTCTGTTACTGTGTCACTATACCCCACTCCCTCTAGCATGTAAACTCACTGAGCAGGGCCCTCAATCTCTCTGTTCCTGTGTCACTATACCCCACTCCCTCTAACATGTAAACTCACCGAGCAGGGCCCTCAATCCCTCTGTTCCTGTGTGTCCAACTTGTCTGGTTACAACTACATGTTTGTTCGTCCACCCATTGTAAAGCGCTGCGGAATTTGTTGGCGCTATATAAATAATAACATAATAATAAACCAAGCTTTTATAGAGAGGTACTGACACCATACACAGAGCTTTATAGAGAGGTACTGACACCATACACAGAGCTTTATAGAGAGGTACTGACACCATACACAGAGCTTTATAGAGAGGTACTGACACCTTACACAGAGCTTTATAGAAAGGTACTGACACCATACACAGAGCTTTATAGAGAGGTACTGACACCTTACACAGAGCTTTATAGAAAGGTACTGACACCATACACAGAGCTTTATAGAGAGGTACTGACACCATACACAGAGCTTTATAGAGAGGTACTGACACCTTACACAGAGCTTTATAGAAAGGTACTGACACCATACACAGAGCTTTATAGAGAGGTACTGACACCATACACAGAGCTTTATAGAGAGGTACTGACACCATACACAGAGCTTTATAGAGAGGTACTGACACCTTACACAGAGCTTTATAGAGAGGTACTGACACCTTACACAGAGCTTTATAGAGAGGTACTGACACCATACACAGAGCTTTATAGAGAGGTACTGACACCTTACACAGAGCTTTATAGAGAGGTACTAACACCATACACAGAGCTTTATAGAGAGGTACTGACACCATACACAGAGCTTTATAGAGAGGTACTGACACCATACACAGAGCTTTATAGAGAGGTACTGACACCATACACAGAGCTTTATAGAGAGGTACTGACACCATACACAGAGCTTTATAGAGAGGTACTGACACCTTACACAGAGCTTTATAGAGAGGTACTGACACCATACACAGAGCTTTATAGAGAGGTACTGACACCATACACAGAGCTTTATAGAGAGGTACTGACACCATACACAGAGCTTTATAGAGAGGTACTGACACCATACACAGAGCTTTATAGAGAGGTACTGACACCTTACACAGAGCTTTATAGAGAGGTACTGACACCATACACAGAGCTTTATAGAGAGGTACTAACACCATACACAGAGCTTTATAGAGAGGTACTGACACCATACACAGAGCTTTATAGAGAGGTACTGACACCATACACAGAGCTTTATAGAGAGGTACTGACACCTTACACAGAGCTTTATAGAGAGGTACTGACACCTTACACAGAGCTTTATAGAGAGGTACTGACACCATACACAGAGCTTTATAGAGAGGTACTGACACCATACACAGAGCTTTATAGAGAGGCACTGACACCCACTATCTATGTATATATTTAACCCTTAGAGAGGTGTGGACGTGGACTACATTGAATCCTGTTTGGAACGAGAAGGTAGACTGATCCCGGAGCAGGTACGGTGCAGATTGGGTGTGGTGGGGGGAGACACATAGTGTCAGGGGGCTTTTCATATGGAAAATAAAAACATACTCCAGGAAAGCATTGCCCCTGTCACGCATTCTAATGCATTATGGAGATAATGTACAAAATAATATAAAATGTTATAAAACAAACTACAATATCAATATCCCATCCAACGTGGGCAAATGGCTAAAGTTAAATCTTAGCCCGTGCTAAAACTACCCCCAGTAGGGAATAAGCTGTGTCATTAGCCATCTATGAGCCACATTTTCTGGAAAATAGTCACTAATATTGAAAATACAATGAGGTAAACTGGAATTTCAAAATGTAAGTAAAGTTGGAAAAATCCCCCAACGTAGCTGTTTAGAGCTATGCTATGCGCATGCAATGGGCGATCCCTTGTCAGAAGCCACAATTCCTGTATGTAGGGAATTCCCTGGGGGCACACCACAGGGGAAAATGGCTATAACTCAATATTAACAAATGCCAATCCCACACGTCAAATCTCACGTATTGTGTCTCAATGAAACCATAGCAGAGGGCACCACCTGACACAATACACAGTTTATTTCCAGATTACTAACTGAGCAATTACTGCTTCTCCAGACTCTGACCTTCGTCCCCACCGACAGCCCCAGAGATCCCAGATCCATGGTCATCGTCAGCCAGGGCGCGGATATCATTCGGATTAAATTGGATAAATTCACAGAATTGGCAGATCTCAAGACTTTAAAGAAACTCAAGTCAGAAATGACCGGATATCCCAGGTGAGGTCCGTCACATCAGACTCATTCCTTATAGCTCTGTCAGTGTGAGCAGCTGTGACTCGAAGCGGACACTGCAATATAGCGACAGAGAAAAGGTTGATAGATAAGTGTCTGTTCACTGCCCATCCATTGCATTGAATAGAGTCCCGACAATCCTACTTCAGCATAGGCCATTATACTGATTTAGTAAAAGTGTATTTTCTAAGATCAGTATGTGTACTAAGTAGGAGAAGTCTTCTCTAATGCAGCTTCAGCTCACCTTGAAAGCAACTACAGCACATGTGTGACAATACAGTGTAGTTGCTGTGATTATTCCCTGCTGACTGTGAGATTGGAAGAGCCCCATTCCTAGCTAGAGGCTTCACTTTATTCACAAGCTGAAATGTTGGCATTGACCCTGGCGGTTGGCATCATATGGAGGAAGTGGTTTGCATTGGAACGCGCTGTTAGAAAGGAGGTGGGCAGTGCGGAAATGCGGGAACACTTACAAAAATGTAATAATGGGGACAGTGACAGGGCTAAAAAAAGAGCCAAATATTTCATTAAAAAGGTTTTTAAACAATACATCAATGAGATTAAGGTTAATTGTATATTCAGTCCATAATTTAATGAAAACTAGAAAACTGAAACAAAATATTTACTTTAAATAAATGGATGGGGGAACGGAAAGTCCAATAAGCAAACTGGACTTTCAATACAAAGATTTAAAGCTGTTTCAGGTCATGATTCTCTACGTGAGGCGATACCCATAGTTATCGTGTAAGATCCAGTTTTCATTTCAGATATTGTTGTGTAGAAATTTCTAATTTTTAGGTAAAGTCCCAAAAGCACCTGTTCTCATTTCTAAACTGATCTTGAATGCTTTCCTCCCCAGTGACAATGACCTCTGCAGAGTCTTCCTTGAGCAGAACAAATGGAAGGTGTTTAAGTCAGACCTGGTCAATTGTCTAAGCTCCACTCCAAGCCTTCACCCAAAGCTGTACCCCAACATCGAGAAAGGGAAGGGCGATCGGAATCGACCGTGCGCAGACAGGAGTGGGATTCTACAACTGGGCACCCGCAAAACACGCTCTGCAAAGGTGGGTATCCCTTTGGTAACCCCTAGGTCAGACTATGGAGCGATAAGACAGTTACCCAGCAAGACCAAGGAACACAGATTATTGTCACGAACAATGTCTAGATATTAAACAAGAGCAGCTAAGTCGATCTGTTAGCGTACGACATCTCCAATAAACCTCTGAGGGCTGGTAGAGCTGTATGGGTGTTGTAGTCTGCTACTCACGTAATGCCCGGAGTTTGATTATCCCGGATACAGAGTTTCATGAAACAAGTGATTGATCTCATGGATCATGATCCACATATTACATGATTGTCACAATTCGGTAGGGAAACCTTGTTAATTCTTCCTATTGAACCGAGGTAATGTGGGAGCGTTAAATAGCACTTTATCGGCTAGTGGTGAGTTGAAAACGGAATGAAGGCCTAACGAGCCAAGTCTGTAATTCAGATGAAATTGGTATTTTTAATTCAAATTTGCACCATACCAGACTGTATGCAACGCTGACAAAGACTGTTGCGTGGGATTTTCTCCTTAAATGAAACATTCTTCATTAAATTTAGTCTCAGCTTAGAGCAGGATCCTCATACATTTGCTCAGTATATTTGAAATATAATGGTCGTTACTTATTATAGGTATGAGAGAATTGGCATTAACACAAACACCAATCTGTCTGGCATATCCACAAAGACAAGTTTAACGAGATCATTATGTACCAATTAAAATATGCAGCTATATAGTCAAGGAACCTGCTGTGATAGCTTAGATCTTCCAAATATATACTTATCAATCCAAATTACTTTAATGAACGCAGTCATTATTATTATTTTATTTATATAGCGCCAGCAGACTCCGTAGCGCTGTACATCATTTCACGTTATTACGTCAGCCAGTCTGATCATTCTCATTCTTTTTATTCTAGTTCTGGACAACGCCTATAAACCCCAAAGCCCCCGAACCGGGCAGAAAGGACCATAAGCAACATAATTCCACCCAAGGGTCCATCCGGTTGATCCACGGGATCGATATTCCTAAATTGTGTGGGAAGAGGGTGATGTGGTGATGGTGGCTGCTGATACTAACGGATACCCCAGAAAGACGGCATCTCTGGATTAAGCTGTAGAGGAAATGTTATCCTAATCACACTGTAAATTGCTTCCAGGGACAATTCCAACTTAAAATGGCTTTATTGAAAGACCCATCACTGTGTAATGTGACCAGCCTTTATATAGCACTTTACCAAATTATAAAACTTTCACCTACAGGAAAACTGCATCAAATATAATGATGGAAAAATGTGTTGGCTTTATACTAAAAATAGGGTTGCCTATTGAAGTAAATTTAAAATATAATTTTTTTCAATTAAATATTGATATTTGACTTTATTCACACACCTGCTCTGTTAGGTGTACAAGAAATGTAAAAAGATACAAAAAAAAACCAAAAAACATACAAAAATTGTGACTTATATGATACAATTGCATTATGCTCCCTAGATGGTATTGCCGGCAGGTCACTAAGTTTCTAGTACTTTAAGATGAATCTCATTTAATCTCCAGCAGATGGCAGTATTGTCTAGTAAAATACAATGCACTCTGTGGTTATGGTACTTGACGTGTTCCTTTCAGATAGGACAGACAACTGACCCAGCCTGTTAGTGTACACAGTGCTGGCTAGGCATGCATATGTCTGCCATGCCTGTTAGTGTACACAATGCTGGCTAGGCATGCATACGTCTGCCATGCCTGTTAGTGTACACAGTGCTGGCTAGGCATGCATACGTCTGCCATGCCTGTTAGTGTACACAGTGCTGGCTAGGCATGCATACGTCTGCCATGCCTGTTAGTGTACACAGTGCTGGCTAGGCATGCATACGTCTGCCATGCCTGTTAGTGTACACAGTGCTGGCTAGGCATGCATACGTCTGCCATGCCTGTTAGTGTACACAGTGCTGGCTAGGCATGCATACGTCTGCCATGCCTGTTAGTGTACACAGTGTTGGCTAGGCATGCATACGTCTGCCATGCCTGTTAGTGTACACAGTGCTGGCTAGGCATGCATACGTCTGCCATGCCTGTTAGTGTACACAGTGCTGGCTAGGCATGCATACGTCTGCCATGCCTGTTAGTGTACACAGTGTTGGCTAGGCATGCATACGTCTGCCATGCCTGTTAGTGTACACAGTGCTGGCTAAGCATGCATACGTCTGCCATGCCTGTTAGTGTACACAGTGTTGGCTAGGCATGCATACGTCTGCCATGCCTGTTAGTGTACACAGTGTTGGCTAGGCATGCATACGTCTGCCATGCCTGTTAGTGTACACAGTGCTGGCTAAGCATGCATACGTCTGCCATGCCTGTTAGTGTACACAGTGTTGGCTAGGCATGCATACGTCTGCCATGCCTGTTAGTGTACACAGTGTTGGCTAGGCATGCATACGTCTGCCATGCCTGTTAGTGTACACAATGTTGGCTAGGCATGCATACGTCTGCCATGCCTGTTAGTGTACACAGTGTTGGCTAGGCATACATACGTCTGCCATGCCTGTTAGTGTACACAGTGCTGGCTAGGCATGCATACGTCTGCGGGTGGGGGCCATAAAGATAACGAGGGGGGGGACCTACTGTCCTCCCCCCCCGGGGCGGCGGGTGGGGGCCATAAAGATAGCGAGGGGGGGACCTACTGTCCTCCCCCTCTCTGGCCCCCACCCCTGGGCGGCGGGTGGGGGCCATAAAGATAACGAGGGGGGACCTACTGTCCTCCCCCTCTCCGGCCCCCACCCCTGGGCGGCGGCGGGTGGGGGCCATAATGATAATGAGGGAGGGGGGGGACACCTACTGTCCTCCCCCCCGGCCCCCACCCCTGGGTGGAGGGTGGGGGCCCTAAATCAAATAACCCCTCTCCCCCCATCAAAGGCGACTAGGGGTCCCCAAGCCCCTAGTCACCCACCCAAATAAAAAAGCCCCTACCTACCCCCCTCACCCTAAAAAATAGTGAGGGGGGAATAAAATTACTACCCTGTAAAGTAAAATTAAACTTACCATTCGACATCTTCTTTTTTCTAAAATCTTCATTTTTCAGCCCCCAAAAAGGCCAAATAAAAAGCCATTATACCTGTCGAACTTAAAATAAAAAAAACCCGAGCGCAAAAAAAAAACCCAGACGAAAAAGAAAAAACCCGAGCGCAAAAAAAAAATAATCCATCTTCACCCATGGAGGGCTCCGCGCAGACTGAGCTCCGCAGGGCGGGGGAAGGCTTATAAAGCCTTGCCCCGCCCTGCAATTAGGCTAAGAACACTCTGATTGGTGGGTTTAAGCCAATCAGAGTGCTCTTTGTCATTTTACACAGCATGGAAAAATTCCAAAGAACTTTCCCACGCTGTGTAAAATGACACAGAGCACTGTGATTGGATGGCTTGAAATCCATCCAATCACAGTGCTCTGTGTCATTTTACACAGCGTGGGAAAATTCCAAAGAACTTTCCCACGCTGTGTAAAATGACACAGAGCACTGTGATTGGATGGCTTGTGACAGCAAAGTCTCACGTGTAAAACAGTACCCCCTATGTACAGGTTTTATGGTGTTTTGGGATGTTACAGGGTCAAATATGGCACGTTACATTTGAAAATTGAAATTCGCCAGATTGGTTACGTTGCCTTTGAGACTGTATAGTAGCCCAGGAATTAAATTTACACCCATAATGGCATACCATTTGCAATAGTAGACAACCCAAGGTATTGCAAATGGGGTATGTCCAGTCTTTTTTAGTAGCCATTTGGTCACAAACACTGGCCAAAGTTAGCTTTAGTATTTGTTTGTGTGTGAAAAATGCAAAAAACGCCAATTTTGGCCAGTGTTTGTGACTAAGTAGCTACTAAAAAAAGACTGGACAGACCCCATTTGCAATATCTTGGGTTGTCTACTATTGCAAATGGTATGCCATCATAGGGGTAATTTTCTTTCTTGGGCTACCATAGGGTCTCAAAGGCACCGTAACCAATCAGGCGAATTTTAATGTGAAAAAAATGAAATACAAGCCTTATATTTGACGCTGTAACTTTTGAAAACACCATAAAACCTGTACATGAGGGGTACTGTTGTACTCGGGAGACTTCGCTGAATATTTGTGTTTCAAAACAGTAAAAAGTATCACAGCAATAATATCGTCCGTGTAAGTGCTGTTTGTGCGTGAAAAATGCAAAAAACGTCACTTTTACTGGCATATTCCTGAGCCTTTAGTGTTAACACCACCATCTAGCCCCCCCTGGGCCCTCTTATGCCTCCATAAATATAGCAAAATCTAACTGTATTCAAGCCTGAAGCTGCTGGTTCTGCCCCTGTCTGCCTCAGAATAGCAAGCTGTCTGCTGACATCATCAGAAGTATTGTTCTGGGCAAATCACAATGCTTCCCCATAGGTTTGGCTAAGACTATGAAGGAGGTAGATCAGGGGCAGAGCTAGAACAAGCCAAATGTCCCTGGCCAATCAGCATCTCCTCATAGAGATGAATTGAATCAATGAATCTCTATGAGGAAAGTTCAGTGTCTGCATGCAGAGGGAGGAGATACTGAATGTTTGGATGCATTTTAGGCAGCTGACTATAGGCAGCTGACTTTATGGTGACTATAGTGTCCCTTTAACCAGGATTCTGTGTTTGGCCACCTTTACTGCTGCTTGCAGCTTGTCCAAAAAGAAAACGACTGTATGGAGACTGAAAGTCTAGTGCCTTAATTCCTCCCGCCGTCAGGCAAATAAAGCGCTGTTATCCTGTTTAATTACAGCACTTAATTAAACAATGCTGTATTTATTCTATTTACATTTTCATTCTCAGAATTTGTTTTACTGTATAAGCATATTACAAACATCATCGAGAAATAATAAAACAGGACAGGTACAAACTGTAAGACATGTGAAATTGTCCAAAAGGGTGGGTATAAATGATTATTGCCATTTATATAGCACCAACAGATTCCGTAGCGCTGTACAATATTATGAGAGGGGGGATTTAGCTATAAATAGGACAATTACAAAAAAACTTACAGAAACGATAGGTTGAAGAGGACCCTGCTCAAACGAGCTTACAGTCTATAGGGGGTGGGGTATAAAACAACAGGACAGGAAATAGCAATCAAATAAGGTAGGAGTGGAGTAGAGCTGGAGGAGAGGGTAGAGTGCTGCCCTTTAGGCGAGAGCAAGGGACAGGTATGTGAGGTAGAGGTTACTCTGGGAGGCCATAATCTTTCCTAAAGAGATGGGCTATGAGGGACTTCTTAAACAATTGCAGACTAGAGGAGAGTGTGATGGTGGTTAGCAGGCTATTCCAAAGGAAAGGAGCCGCCCGCAAGAAGTCCTGCAAGTGTGAGTTAGCCCTACGGGTGCGAGCAGCGAACAGGAGAAGGTCGTGGGCAGAGTGGAGAGACCGAGAAGGGGCATACTATGGATCTGTGAAGAGATATAGGAGGGGTTAGAATCGTTCAGTGCTTTATAGGTGTGGATTAGTACTTTGAATTGAGAGGAGAAAAAAAATGTCACTTGTAGATGATTAGAAAGGGATGAATTTATGTTTTAACACACGGTGCGCCGGAACGGTCCAAGCTTGAAGGCAACACATAGGAAATGCTCACACGTTCACTGTGTTAAGGCTTTATTAATAATATATATAACACATATGAGTAGCAACAGCAAAATCTGCTACGGTTTGCAATGCATTTTATATTTCAATCGAAAGTTTAGGCTTCTCAAATATGTCAATACTGCCGCTTTAAATCTCACCAAACGGTAATATTAGTGGAGCAGATTAAAAGAACAAAACGTTGATCTTGAAACATTAACATTTGGTCCAAGCGCCTCTTCTGAGGGACTAGTGAATGAATCAGTGAAGTGGGGAAGAGAGGACAACGGACACGAGACATTGTTACTACCAGATCTCTTAGTGACATTGTGATACACAGCAAATATTCCAACCACAGTTTATAAAAATAAAAATGTGCATTTATTATAAAAAAAAAAAAAAAAAAAAAGCCACACTGCCCACGTTTATTGTAATTCACTAACATTTACAGTGTGCACCCTAACCAACAGCTGCCCAGCTGTGCTGGAACTATACCTCCCAAAATAATGTGAATCTATGACTGGCTGATCCAACCCATCTGGAAGGGTCATCCATTCTATAAACAAGTCTCAGAATTCATTTATACAGCAGCTATGGGCCTCCCACGCCATCGAAATATAGGCTGGTGTTTTCCCTAAACATTAGAGGAGGTTAAAGGTCAGCGTGTTGAAGGTTTTTTGTTGCTGTGCCATCCCCTTCCAAAAGCCACCGCAATACATTTCACGCATTTCATAACATCATCAGTCAGAGTCCGAATTTTCCTGCCTGATTCCACTGCTGATGCCCGATTCCACCGCTGTTGCCAGATTCTCCTCCTGTCCTTTTAACCTTTCACCTGCCAAGACAAAGAATGGTCGGTAACTAGCAGAATCTAGCACGTTTACCACGATACACTAAGAGATAGGGAAGAAGTTACAAACCTTATCAGAAGCTATAAAACATACAGCGTTTACCAATCTCATCATTAATACGAAGGTTTCCAAAAAAGGATTGTGAGGATTCACAGCTTGTTAAATATAAGAAGCTACCCGGAACAGATCTAAACCCAAACTGTCAGGAATTGTTCTCCTATCAGATTCCCTGCAGTGTTTGAAATCTAAAAACATTCTCTGTCTTCACTCACGTATTAATTCAGCAATTGCTCGTTGGGTTCTCTTCTCCAACTTTTCCAGCTTCTTGGCAACATCTCTCTTAAGATCCCTGGAAATAATGCAGAGGTCACGGCAAACATTCAACAGCGATTTTCTTTAGAACTCGCTCAATACAATTTTATGTGGATTTATGAAGACAAATAAAATAAAAAATTTTCAATAAAACAATTCTGCTCTTAATTCTGTCTGTATTTTTTGCAATGCATTTTGTTATCACGTTATAAAATGTACAGAAGTATTTCTAATTGTGTGATATGCCTTTTTGTTGGCAGTATGAGAACGTTGTATGTTGTGACCAGACAGAGGAGGTTCCACACTGGACACTAATGAACATTCTGATGAGCCATATGTACCCTTACAGTTTCATTTACAGAACAAACAAAAAGCACCAACATATACACTCACTGACAGAATTAAAGAAATTAAACATTTTACAAAAACCAAAGCCATCGCTAATCCAGAGTCTGGAGATTCAGTACTGTATGCTATTTTCAATTGCTGATGGACATTAAATAAAAATGCCCTCTGTGAGCCTTTCTGAATATTGGCAGATGTTACAGCCACACAGTACGTGTAGATAATATGTCTGTATGTTCGTTCGGCAACTCACCAGTCCGGCTTCCTTGGAGCAAGATTAGCCAGGTCCTGTATAATAAAACACAGAGAAAGCCTAAATACACATAGACGGTGGCAGCAGACAGGGCTCAGTAACAGTCATGAAGGAAAATAGACCCAGTTTTAAATGGATTAAGTCAATATTTAGTGTTCAAAGCGGTTTATTGAACGGATTAAGAAACATTAGGCAACATGCAATAGGTGTGGTATGGAGATTGGACACGCAGGTCCTAGCAGTTAGGGTAATACGGTCAAAGTATACAAAATAGTTAACTGGATGCTTCCCTGAAGCAGGATTAAGTAAATTTTAAACCCAACAACAAGTGGTAATTAATTTAAATGGCCACTTCCTTAAACAAAAACAAAGTTATACTAATTTTGGAATAATCAGCCAGATCATTCCATTGGTCTGTCGGGCGATTGCCCCCAAACTGCTAGTAATTCATGTTCAATACAAACTACACAGACTTACAACTTCCTCGATTATCGGCTCTGGCTTGGCTGCTTCAAGCTGCTCCTTCACCTTCTCCTCCACTAGAGGGCAGAAAGAGACAACACAAATAAGACAAGATGATGTCAGGACCGGATCTAACATTCCATCCCCATACTTGCTCTACATTAGAATTAACAGGCCAGTCTCGCTCAATGATATATAACATGAACACCTTACACTGACATCACATTATCAATCAGCATGAAAATGACTTGGTCAAGTGGCTGTATAAAGTGTCCTTACTGGGAGTGCCACTCACCTGAGATTGGTTTAGCTTGCGGCACCTGTCGCTGTTTGAGTTCGTCATCCTGGGGGGTATAATTCCTCAGTTTCAGCTCCCTGGCAAAGGACAAGAGGATTAACGATTCTAGAGGTCAGTGAAAGAACTTCAATAACAATCTCATTTCTGAATTCCCCATAAAGAGAAAAAGACAACCAAATAAATATAAACAGACAAAGTGCAACTCACATCAGTGTTTACATGTATTAACCAGTATGAGGAGATTCACCAATTATCGCAGAATAATCAGCAGGTTTTCTGTAAAATTTCTCAATTTACGATTCCATTTTACAGTATTGCATTTTCTGGTGGTTACCGGTGTAGCAAGTGAGGCAGAATATCTGCACAATATAATTAGTATTAGTGTAACGTAACGTTACACTAGGGGCAGGAACATGTCATTAGAAACAAAAAAGCAAGGCATTCGTTTAATTACTTTTAAAAGCTCCCAGAAAGCAAGTTTTCAGAGTATTTTGACTGCTATGTGCCTGTGTATTTTTATTATGATATACCAGCTCTCACACTGGAAGCAGCAATGCCAACTGTTCACAGGTAGATGGCAGTGTAATGTAGAATTCTAGGTGTCCAGCCAGCTGTGCCCAAGGTGAGTATTTTGACCACGACTAGGTCACTTACAGGTAAGTTCTCACTGCGAGCCTGGCCTGCAGCCCTGTCAATGCGTATCCTTATCACACTGACATTTCTAAAGGCTAAACTGATTAGCAAGCTTTATTTAGTCAAGGGCTGAGTAAATAATGATTTTTTAGGAGCGGCAAGCAATGAATTGATTTAGTGTTACAAAAAACTGCTCAAAATCAATTAGCGATAAAACTGTGTTAACCTGGTAAAACCTACAGAAGAGAAAAGAGGACACAACACCACTAGAGATCTTAAAGGGACAACTGTCTTTTCTTTGTGATGCGTGAGAGTGTAAAGGTAGGCAAGGCATTATGGGAGCTGTCGTTTGGCCAAAAATCTCAAACAGGAACCCTCATGGAAAGTGAAATACAATCAATAGACAGTCATTGCATGTGTCAATGCGTCATGCGGCTTCATCTATGGGATAACATTATTTTTATCATTTGTAAGCCACCAACACACATTTAAATGTGAGCATATACCAGGAGATATTGTAATTATAAATACCTCCGCAGTCAATATGATTGCACTGTGCACTCGACAGGTCACGGGATGCCCACACCCCAACATTGGAAGGAATTCATTGTGCAACCACATGAATGGGAGGCCAGAACGGTGATTTATCCATCAGTGCTTCTGGTGGCGGATTAAATCTGATTAAATGTAATCTATGGATCTGCCAGTAATGTAACTAAACGGACACTGTGTGAAATTAGCATTACTGAAAAACACTTTTTACTGAAGAAAATCAGATGAATGGATCTTACTTGTGCTTTTCCTCCTCTTCCCCGATCAGTACCTTATTCTCCGGCTCGTCGTCATCTTTTACCTAAAAGGAAATTCAGAGAAATGGCATCAGAAACAAAAATACAGCGTGTCTGCCACACAGCACAACAAGCCCTCAAGCCCCAGATGTGTGGTTAGACTCTACACCTCCATGGACCTGCAATGGGTGGCATTTCTAAAACCGGTTCCTCGGCGAGGCAAGGCCACTGCAGACGAATAGATGTAACCGGTTCAGTAACTATCCTCTCTGGGCTGTGCAGTGGTTATAGTGCCAATTTAAAACAAACCCATAGCAGTCAGAATGGTTTAAATAGATTAAGCTAAACATTTATGGTCATGCACAGCAGTGAAAGGGTTAGATTATTTGTTCAGAGAAGCAATTGGCCTGGATTCCTGGGAAGACTGGTTTAAGGCAGGGCTACCGCATATGTAAACAGAGTTTGAGACTACAACCTACATTGCTCTATGTAACCTTGCTACACAGAGCATTCAAAGCTATATTCAACATATAGCACTCAATAAATGGAGTTTCAGCCTACTAAACCTCACACCAGTTCACGAGTTATGGTAACATGCTCAATATCCACCAAAATGATAAACAACCACCCTTATCTCTGCAACTAAACGTGGCATGAGAGGGAGGGCCGGTGCACAGTCACCTCCTCAACTAAACGTGGCACAGGAGGGGAGCAGTCCACCCTCAACTCTGCAACTAAACGTGGCATGAGAGGGAGGGCCGGTGCACAGTCACCTCCTCAACTAAACGTGGCACAGGAGGGGAGCAGCCCACCCTCAACTCTGCAACTAAACGTGGCATGAGAGGGAGGGCCGGTGCACAGTCACCTCCTCAACTAAACGTGGCACAGGAGGGGAGCAGCCCACCCTCAACGCTGCAACTAAACGTGGCATGAGAGGGAGGGCCGGTGCACACTCACCTCCTCAATTAAACGTGGCACAGGAGGGGAGCAGTCCACCCTCAACTCTGCAACTAAACGTGGCATGAGAGGGAGGGCCGGTGCACAGTCACCTCCTCAATTAAACGTGGCACAGGAGGGGAGCAGTCCACCCTCAACTCTGCAACTAAACGTGGCATGAGAGGGAGGGCCGGTGCACAGTCACCTCCTCAATTAAACGTGGCACAGGAGGGGAGCAGTCCACCCTCAACTCTGCAACTAAACGTGGCATGAGAGGGAGGGCCGGTGCACAGTCACCTCCTCAACTAAACGTGGCACAGGAGGGGAGCAGTCCACCCTCAACTCTGCAACTAAACGTGGCATGAGAGGGAGGGTCGGTGCACAGTCACCTCCTCAATTAAACGTGGCACAGGAGGGGAGCAGTCCACCCTCAACTCTGCAACTAAACGTGGCATGAGAGGGAGGGCCGGTGCACAGTCACCTCCTCAACTAAACGTGGCACAGGAGGGGAGCAGCTCACCCTCAACGCTGCAACTAAACGTGGCATGAGAGGGAGGGCCGGTGCACACTCACCTCCTCAATTAAACGTGGCACAGGAGGGGAGCAGTCCACCCTCAACTCTGCAGCTATACGTGGCATGAGAGAGAGGGCCGGTGCACACTCACCTCCTCAATTAAACGTGGCACAGGAGGGGAGCAGCCCACCCTCAACTCTGCAGCTATACGTGGTACGGGAGGGGGGTTGCCCATCCTCGACTCTGCCCAAATAGACGGTACAAGAGGTAGGTAGCCCTACCTTGAATCTGCAGATAAATGGGGCACAGGAGGGGGGGTAACATTCCCAAAGCTCTGTGGCTCAACAAAACATGGGAGGGGGACCCCCTGCAACTTCCTCGAGACAAACTGTGTAGGATTTAATACATGCAAACAGTGAACTTGGCCGAATTATAGTCGTTTCAGGGCAAGTTTGGCAAGATCAAAGTTTAGTAAATTTCCTGGGACACTTACAGTTTACAGAAACATACTTCCCCAGTACTTAGTATAGAAAGGGGCTTTCTTATTGATGCTTTGAGCCATAGATTGTGTCCACGTAGAACTACAACTCCCACCATGTCTGTCATGCAAAGCATCATGGGAGTTGTAGTTCTAAAACATCTGGGGATCTACCTTTGGGAGCCCCTATATTAAGTTATATTTCATGTGATGGCTGTAACACCCTGATTACCTTATTATAAATATCATCATTAATACGACACCAACATATTCTGCTGCGTAAAAAAACCCAAAAAACAGCAAATTAGAGGCAAACTATTGCAAATAAAAAGATTAATGAGGATTACGCTCACATTATAGAAAAATAGCAGGAATTTGTAAACATTTACACAGAGGATGAACACACTGTCCAGCTTGATATATCAGCTACAACACAACAGGAAAAAGTGCATGTTGTGGTTATGGTACGATTGCCGCTCTCCTGTGGCAGGTAAACTGTCCTATAACCTTGAAGGGCCCGGCAGCAAATAAAAATTAACTGCGAAATATTCAAAGATCCTTCACTGCAGAGTGTGCTGCCAAGACGAACAATGACGGACTTGGCGGAAGGAAAGAGATAGCCGTGTCTCCGGAATAAACTGATGTTCGCTCTCTGTTTAACAGCAGCAGTGATCATGTAACGTGTTATACAGAGAGCAAGCAGACAATGAGCTGGGAACGCTATCACTTTCTGCACACTTCCTCCCGTGCACCAAATATAAACAGCTCCTGCAACCTCAAAGGCGCAAGTGCCAGAAAGGAAAATCTATTTGTATCAGGGTTGAGCTGGGGAACGAGATGTACCCCAGCAAAAACAGATCTGCAAGCTCGTCAAAAAACCTCTCCCTGGAGACCCAGAGCAGACGAGGCCAGTTCCAACTACAGGCACAGCCGTCTGACCAAAAATGCAGTCGTTGCGCTGAGCACAGAATATTAATTCTCCGATACGGGATAACTGTGCAGCTTGTCGGGGGAGGTAGGAACATGTGCACAGAATCAAAAACTAAAAGAATAAAACAACCCAACATTAATAAACAGGATGAAGATTTAAACAGCGAGACAACCGGCAGAATGATAAATATGGAGACATAATCGCATATTGTCAGCAATAATCAGGAAAGTGCTGCTCTGCATGGAGACACTGAACTTTCCCCATACGCTATATAAATAAAATAATATCGTAATATAGTAAGAACAGCCGTAAAGCAATGAATATTAGATTGCTAGCTCTACGGTAAGCAGAGGTTTTATAATCTGCATAACTACAGTATTATCTGTAATAAAATAATTCATATCACAGCATACACCAGCTGGCAATAAGTAAAAATATATATGAAGTCACAGATTGTAAGACTGATTAGAAAATATAATGTCACCAGCTGCAGCTTTTATAGAATAAAACGAGAGACAGTCACTCAGAAACCAATCAGATACAGCCCAGCAACTTGATAAGTAAAATGATCTGAGCCAACACGTTCCACCACGGCGGAGGGTCCGACTGAGCCAAAATGTTACCCATTACTATCCCCTCCACCCCCAGCAGGGACCCCATTACTATCCCCTCCACCCCCAGCAGGGACCCCATTACTGCCCCCTCCGCCCCCAGCAGGGACCCCATTACTGCCCCCTCCGCCCCCAGCAGGGACCCCATTACTGCCCCCTCCGCCCCCAGCAGGGACCCCATTACTGCCCCCTCCGCCCCCAGCAGGGACCCCATTACTGCCCCCTCCGCCCCCAGCAGGGACCCCATTACTGCCCCCTCCGCCCCCAGCAGGGACCCCATTACTGCCCCCTCCGCCCCCAGCAGTGACCCCATTACTGCCCCCTCCGCCCCCAGCAGTGACCCCATTACTGCCCCCTCCGCCCCCAGCAGTGACCCCATTACTGCCCCCTCCGCCCCCAGCAGTGACCCCATTACTGCCCCCTCCGCCCCCAGCAGTGACCCCATTACTGCCCCCTCCGCCCCCAGCAGTGACCCCATTACTGCCCCCTCCGCCCCCAGCAGTGACCCCATTACTGCCCCCTCCGCCCCCAGCAGTGACCCCATTACTGCCCCCTCCGCCCCCAGCAGTGACCCCATTACTGCCCCCTCCGCCCCCAGCAGTGACCCCATTACTGCCCCCTCCGCCCCCAGCAGTGACCCCATTACTGCCCCCTCCGCCCCCAGCAGTGACCCCATTACTGCCCCCTCCGCCCCCAGCAGTGACCCCATTACTGCCCCCTCCGCCCCCAGCAGTGACCCCATTACTGCCCCCTCCGCCCCCAGCAGTGACCCCATTACTGCCCCCTCCGCCCCCAGCAGTGACCCCATTACTGCCCCCTCCGCCCCCAGCAGTGACCCCATTACTGCCCCCTCCGCCCCCAGCAGTGACCCCATTACTGCCCCCTCCGCCCCCAGCAGTGACCCCATTACTGCCCCCTCCGCCCCCAGCAGTGACCCCATTACTGCCCCCTCCGCCCCCAGCAGTGACCCCATTACTGCCCCCTCCGCCCCCAGCAGTGACCCCATTACTGCCCCCTCCGCCCCCAGCAGTGACCCCATTACTGCCCCCTCCGCCCCCAGCAGTGACCCCATTACTGCCCCCTCCGCCCCCAGCAGTGACCCCATTACTGCCCCCTCCGCCCCCAGCAGTGACCCCATTACTGCCCCCTCCGCCCCCAGCAGTGACCCCATTACTGCCCCCTCCGCCCCCAGCAGTGACCCCATTACTGCCCCCTCCGCCCCCAGCAGTGACCCCATTACTGCCCCCTCCGCCCCCAGCAGTGACCCCATTACTGCCCCCTCCGCCCCCAGCAGTGACCCCATTACTGCCCCCTCCGCCCCCAGCAGTGACCCCATTACTGCCCCCTCCGCCCCCAGCAGTGACCCCATTACTGCCCCCTCCGCCCCCAGCAGTGACCCCATTACTGCCCCCTCCGCCCCCAGCAGTGACCCCATTACTGCCCCCTCCGCCCCCAGCAGTGACCCCATTACTGCCCCCTCCGCCCCCAGCAGTGACCCCATTACTGCCCCCTCCGCCCCCAGCAGTGACCCCATTACTGCCCCCTCCGCCCCCAGCAGTGACCCCATTACTGCCCCCTCCGCCCCCAGCAGTGACCCCATTACTGCCCCCTCCGCCCCCAGCAGTGACCCCATTACTGCCCCCTCCGCCCCCAGCAGTGACCCCATTACTGCCCCCTCCGCCCCCAGCAGTGACCCCATTACTGCCCCCTCCGCCCCCAGCAGTGACCCCATTACTGCCCCCTCCGCCCCCAGCAGTGACCCCATTACTGCCCCCTCCGCCCCCAGCAGTGACCCCATTACTGCCCCCTCCGCCCCCAGCAGTGACCCCATTACTGCCCCCTCCGCCCCCAGCAGTGACCCCATTACTGCCCCCTCCGCCCCCAGCAGTGACCCCATTACTGCCCCCTCCACCCCCAGCAGTGACCCCATTACTGCCCCCTCCACCCCCAGCAGTGACCCCATTACTGCCCCCTCCACCCCCAGCAGTGACCCCATTACTGCCCCCTCCACCCCCAGCAGTGACCCCATTACTGCCCCCTCCACCCCCAGCAGTGACCCCATTACTGCCCCCTCCACCCCCAGCAGTGACCCCATTACTGCCCCCTCCACCCCCAGCAGTGACCCCATTACTGCCCCCTCCACCCCCAGCAGTGACCCCATTACTGCCCCCTCCACCCCCAGCAGTGACCCCATTACTGCCCCCTCCACCCCCAGCAGTGACCCCATTACTGCCCCCTCCACCCCCAGCAGTGACCCCATTACTGCCCCCTCCACCCCCAGCAGTGACCCCATTACTGCCCCCTCTACCCCCAGCAGTGACCCCATTACTGCCCCCTCCACCCCCAGCAGTTACCCCATAACTGCCCCCTCCACCCCCAGCAGTTACCCCATTACTGCCCCTTCCACCCCCAGCAGTGACCCCATTACTGCCCCCTCCACCCCCAGCAGTGACCCCATTACTGCCCCCTCCACCCCGCCAGTGACCCCATTACTGGCCCCTCCACCCCCAGCAGTGACCCCATTACTGCCCCTTCCACCCCCAGCAGTGACCCCATTACTGCCCCCTCTACCCCCAGCAGTGACCCCATTACTGCCCCCTCCACACCCAGCAGTGACCCCATTACTGCCCCCTCCACCCCCAGCAGTGACCCCATTACTGCCCCCTCCCCCCCAGCAGTGACCCCATTACTGCCCCCTCCACCCCCCGCAGTGACCCCATTACTGCCCCCTCCACCCCCCCGTGACCCCATTACTGCCCCCTCCACCCCCAGCAGTGACCCCATTACTGCCCCCTCCACCCCCCGGTGACCCCATTACTGCCCCCTCCACACCTCCGTGACCCCATTACTGCCCCCTCCACCCCCAGCAGTGACCCCATTACTGCCCCCTCCACCCCCAGCAGTGACCCCATTACTGCCCCCTCCACCCCCAGCAGTGACCCCATTACTGCCCCCTCCACCCCCAGCAGTGACCCCATTACTGCCCCCTCTACCCCCAGCAGTGACCCCATTACTGCCCCCTCCACCCCGCCAGTGACCCCATTACTGCCCCCTCCACCCCCAGCAGTTACCCCATAACTGCCCCCTCCACCCCCAGCAGTTACCCCATTACTGCCCCTTCCACCCCCAGCAGTGACCCCATTACTGCCCCCTCCACCCCCAGCAGTGACCCCATTACTGCCCCTTCCACCCCCAGCAGTGACCCCATTACTGCCCCCTCACTGCCCCCTCTACCCCCAGCAGTGACCCCATTACTGCCCCCTCCACACCCAGCAGTGACCCCATTACTGCCCCCTCCACCCCAAGCAGTGACCCCATTACTGCCCCCTCCCCCCCAGCAGTGACCCCATTACTGCCCCCTCCAACCCCAGCAGTGACCCCATTACTGCCCCCTCCACCCCCAGCAGTGACCCCATTACTGCCCCCTCCACCCCCAGCAGTGACCCCATTACTGCCCCCTCCACCCCCAGCAGTGACCCCATTACTGCCCCCTCCACCCCCAGCAGTGACCCCATTACTGCCCCCTCCACCCCCAGCAGTGACCCCATTACTGCCCCCTCCAGTGACCCCATTACTGCCCCCTCCCCCCCAGCAGTGACCCCATTACTGCCCCCTCCACCCCCAGCAGTGACCCCATTACTGCCCCCTCCACCCCCAGCAGTGACCCCATTACTGCCCCCTCCACCCCCAGCAGTGACCCCATTACTGCCCCCTCCACCCCCAGCAGTGACCCCATTACTGCCCCCTCCACCCCCAGCAGTGACCCCATTACTGCCCCCTCCACCCCCAGCAGTGACCCCATTGCTGCCCCTATCTGTGGCCCCCCCAGGGGCCCCTCACCCGTTTCTTTCTCAGCTCGTTCAGTCTCTCTTTCCGTTTGAGCGCCGCTTCCTCCAGTTTCCCCACGCTGCTCTCCATCTTCCCACAATGCTCCGCGAGCTCTGACAGCCCAGCCAATCACAGGCCGGAATCTGACAGGAACGTGACGTCACTAGATTCAGACTGGAAAAGCAGAATGCCGAGCGGAGGAAGGACTGCGTTGCCATTAGTTACAGACAAGAAGGGGAAAGTAACAGAGCGACGAGCACAGAGCAAGGCACCACACAGAACCAGGGGAAAGTAATAGAGAACAGAGAGGAACCACATATAACCAGGGGGAAATAATAGAGTGCAGAGAGGAACCACATAGAACCAGGGGAAAGTAATAGAATGCAGAGAGGAACCACGCAGAACCAGGGGAAAGTAATAGAATGCCGAGAGAAGCCACATGGAACCAGGGGAAAGTAATAGAGTGCAGAGAGGAACCACATAGAACCAGGGGAAAGTAATAGAATGCCGAGAGAAGCCACATAGAACCAGGGGAAAGTAATAGAGTGCAGAGAGGAACCACATAGAACCAGGGGGAAGTAATATAGTGCCGAGAGGAACCACATAGAACCAGGGAAAAGTAATAGAGTGCCAAGAGGAGCCACATAGAACCAGGGGAAAGTAATAGAGTGCAGAGAGGAACCACACAGAACCAGGGGAAAGTAATAGAGTGCAGAGAGGAACCACATAGAACCAGGGGAAAGTAATAGAGTGCAGAGAGGAACCACATAGAACCAGGGGAAAGTAATAGAGTGCAGAGAGGAGCCACATAGAACCAGGGGAAAGTAATAGATTGCAGAGAGGAGCCACAGAGAACCAGGGGGAAGTAATGGAATGCAGAGAGGAACCACACAGAACCAGGGGAAAGTAATAGAATGCCGAGAGAAGCCACATAGACCCAGGGGAAAGTAATAGAGTGCAGAGAGGAAACATATAGAACCAGGGGAAAGTAATAGAGTGCCGAGAGAAGCCACATAGAACCAGGGGAAAGTAATAGAATGCAGAGAGAAGCCACATAGAACTAGGGGAAAGTAATAGAGTGCAGAGAGGAGCCACATAAAACCAGGGGAAAGTAATAGAGTGCAGAGAGGAACCACAGAACCAGGGGAAAGTAATAGAGTGCAGAGAGGAACCACACAGAACCAGGGGAAAGTAATAGAGTGCAGAGAGGAACCACACAGAACCAGGGGAAAGTAATAGAGTGCAGAGAGGAACCACACAGAACCAGGGGAAAGTAATAGAGTGCAGAGAGGAACCACATAGAACCAGGGGAAAGAAATAGAGTGCAGAGAGGAGCCACATAGAACCAGGGGAAAGTAATAGAGTGCAGACAGGAGCCACATAGAACCAGGGGAATGTAATAGAGTGCCAAGAGGAATTAAATAGAACCGGGGAAAGTAATAGAATGCAGAGAGAAGCCACATAGAACCAGGGGAAAGTAATAGAGTGCAGAGAGGAGCCACATAGAACCAGGGGAAAGTAATAGAGTGCCGAGAGGAACCACACAGAACCAGGGGAAAGTAATAGAGTGCTGAGAGGAACCACATAGAACCAGGGGAAAGTAATAGAGTGCAGAGATGAACCACATAGAACCAGGGGGAAGTAATAGAGTGCAGAGAGGAGCCACATAGAACCAGGGGAAAGTAATAGAGTGCAGAGAGGAACCACATAGAACCAGGGGAAAGTAATAGAGTGCAGAGAGGAACCACATAGAACCAGGGGAAAGTAATAGAATGCAGAGAGGAACCACATAGAACCAGGGGACAGTAATAGAGTGCAGAGAGGAACCACATAGAACCAGGGGAACGAAATAGAGTGCAGAGAGTGATACCGGAGAAACTGACGGAAGCCAAGCACAGAGAGATGGACACAGGTTTCTTCAGGAAGGAAGAGATTCTTTATTGGATCACCGATCGGGACTCAGAGGGACTAATGTCACCAAAATACAGCAAAGTCTGAGCCCCGGACAATAGTGCAGGCTCCTTATATAGGCATATAACTCCTCCCATATTAAGCTCCACCCGCACATTCTCTTAACCAATCAACACAAATAAGAATTAACTTCCTGTTTGACCGCATGGCTTGTCCAGCACAATGGAGGAGGGGAATACTATATCCTGTATTCTTGCACATGCTCCGTACACTACTGATCGTATCTTGCCTCGTGCATCCAACTGATCGATACGTCAGCATATGCACGTACACATGCCACGTGGTAATCTCGGCCTACTAAATTTATTTTTACCGAGATTCCACCACATTCCCCCCTTTGATGCCTCTTGATATTTTACAATTACTTGAGGCATCACTTAACCTTAGTTTTGCTTACACCGCAAGTTACCTTGAAACAGACCAGACTTATCCTATGATGTGAATCTTTTAACACTCATCTTCCTGCATTGGTTCTCCTTGATCTAGAGCCTTATACTTATATATCGCCATTATCTGTGCGGCAGCCTTCCTCTCTGCTATACTTCCTATCAGGCTTTGCACAGACCTAACTACTAAGGGTATAAGACACGGTAGGAGTAGACACAACAGTAAAATCAGTAGGACTCCACCTACCACTGCCTTAAGCCCTCCAAACCACTCATACCAGCTACCAAACCAACTACTTGGATTGTACCCTTTCCATACCTGAGTAGGCACATGCGCTAGTTTAACCATATGGCTAGTAAGCTCAGCTATTGCTTGCCCTTCGTCGTCTATTTGAAGACAGCAATTGCTTAGGTTAAACTTCCCACATACACCTCCCTCTACTGCCAAAAGGTAATCCAAGGCTAATCTATTTTGGTAGACTGCTGTCCTCATCCTGGTGTTATGCTTCGCTAGAAGATTGAGCGCTTGTGATGTTTCATTTGTGATAATCTCAACCACCGCCTGTAATCTTATAATACGGTTGAGCATATAAATAGGGGTTCTATAACCAAAGGTACCATCCTCAGCCCACGTGGCTGGCCCATAATAGTCTATGATACGCTGGGGAGGCCATTCATTATCTTCCCAGGTACCTATCTCTATGGGTCCCCTTTTCTTCCTATGATTCACATCATACACTTTAACACCTAAAGTCTCACCTGTTTCAATAGGTAACAAGAAGAAGGATGGTTTGAGCATACCCAACACACATGCCCCTTCCCAGTCCTGTGGCAGCTCCGAATAGGCCTTCTTACCACAGATCCAGTACAAATTTGCTGGGGCTCTCCAGGTAGATGTGATGGATAAATCAAACCACACATCCTTTAAACTGGCATATCTAGCAAACGGGTTAGATGGTTCTGAGACATTTGAAGCCGACCACCAAGTTGTATTTTTAGTATCATCATCATAAGCTTTTTGCCCTAGACAAGTTAATTCTCCTACAGAAGTATTATACATTATTCCTTTCCTTGCTATGCAAACATAACCTATGATGGAGGTCTTTAATCTCCACTCAGATTTACCTCTAACACTCATATGATAATCGGCTTGTGTAGATATTAATTGGTCAACTGCCTCAGAACCGGACATTACCTCCTTTGCTTCCCAAGGCCATTGGTCTCCCATGTTAGTACCTCCACACACATAGCAGTTGGTAACATTAAGACTACCGGCAATACTCTCAGCTAGGTCAATGAACAGGTTCTTAGCATTATGGGGGATCTTATTATCTATACTCATCTCTTCATAAAAGGAATGGTATACTTGATGAGTCTGGGAGGATACCGTATCAGTCTCTATTCCTATAAACAATAATGTCCCAGGATCTAAACCCGTCCCGTATATTTGAAACCCAAATAAATTTCCATACTTATCTAAGAACTTGTCGGGGTTATTAATAAGTATATGGACTGGGTTGCATTCCATAGACTTACAATATGGGCTAGTCGGCAACTTAGTCACTATCATGTCTTTGTCTACTGTCTGTCCCCAAGTCGCCCACCCCACACAAGACCAATATGGACAAAAGTTATAGTCTTTATTTGGGCATCTAGGACTCACATATTTATTTTTGCTACTGGGACAAATGTATTTATCGTTAGACCCATACGTCCTCTCCCATCTAAGATCCCCACATACATTCCACGGCTTTCTACCACTCGATATCGCTTTACACGCATCAAATAGCAGAACACCCGAAGAATGTACGGATTCTAACACCGTCTTGTTAATTAGGGTCCCCTGAGGATCTCCATTCCTGAGAGTCAACCAAATTGTACGAGGTTGATACTCTGGACTGAAGCACCTAGGTTCTCCTACTCCTAAATGGCATACACTATAGTCTATATTTAGGTATCTACATTTTGATACTGTCAGGATCGGGACAGGGATCCAACACGCAGAGTACAAAGAGTGGAAAGGTACGTATACCGGGCCTTAGAATGGCCGGACTAACGTACCGAGAGTAATAAAGAATAGTCAGAGACAAGCCGAGGTCGAGGGAACGAGAAGACAGATAAGCGAGAGACAAGCCGGGTCAAGGGATAACAGAGAAGCAGGGAAGTACAACGAGCCGAGTCAAAACCAATAGAGCAAACTAGAATACCAGAGCACTGAGTGACTAGACAAGCTAGAACCACGACAGGGCAATGAGCTGAAGTGAGAAGTAAGCTTAAATACCCTGGCTCTGGATGGTAATCACGCCTCTGACAAGTACCGATTGGATATCGGACACTTGAGTGACAGGTCGCTCGTGATAGCGTCATGACGTCACGTATTGAGCGTCCTGCTAGAAAAGGACGTGGATTCCTCGCGGCCGGTGTTTAAGTGACTGGATGAACCGCGAGGAACGGAGGAAACAGCTCGCCTGGACGGATAAACCACCAAGTCTCTACCTCCCTTAGAGGTAGAGGCCTCAGGTACCCTGACAGTACCCCCCCTCTCAGATACGCCCACCGGGCGGAATGAACCGGGGCGAGATGGGAAGCGGAGGTGAAATGCTCTGCGAAGGCGAGAAGCATGAACGTCCTCCTGAGGTACCCAACTCCTCTCCTCAGGACCATATCCCCTCCAGTTGACCAGATATTGCAATTTTCCCCTTGAAATTCTGGAGTCAATGATGGAGCTGACCTCGTACTCCTCCCGACCCTCCACCTGAACAGGACGAGGTGAGGAGACCTTAGAGGAGAATTTGTTGCAAATAAGAGGTTTCAACAAGGAGACATGAAAGGAGTTAGGAATGCGTAAGGCAGGTGGCAGAGCAAGGCGATACGCAACCGGATTGATACGAGTGAGAACCCTGTAAGGGCCTATGTAGCGAGGAGCAAATTTCATAGATGGAACTTTTAGGCGAATATTCTTAGTACTCAACCATACCCTATCCCCAGGAACAAAAACAGGAGCCGCTCTTCTATGCTTGTCAGCGTGTTTCTTGAACAGCGAGGAACTATGTAATAGAATTTGCCGAGTCTGATCCCATAATTTCTTCAGGTTGGCGACATGATCATCAACCGACGGTATCCCCTGAGAAGAGGAAACCGAAGGAAAAATCGAAGGATGAAAGCCATAGTTCATGAAGAAAGGGCTAGAGCGAGTTGAATCGCAAACAAGGTTATTGTGTGCGAACTCTGCCCAAGGAATCAGACCGACCCAATCGTCCTGGTGTTCGGAAACAAAGCAACGCAGATACTGTTCGATCTTTTGATTAGTACGTTCAGCAGCTCCGTTAGACTGAGGGTGATAGGCAGAGGAGAAGTTCAATTTGATACCCATTTGAGAACAAAAGGATCTCCAGAAACGTGAGACAAATTGAGAACCTCTATCAGAAACAATCTCCGAAGGAATCCCATGTAGGCGAAAAACCTCTCTCGCAAAAATCTCCGCCAATTCAGGAGAAGTCGGAAGTTTAGGTAATGGCACGAAATGGGCCATCTTAGTAAATCTATCCACCACCGTGAGAATAACAGTCTGTCTCTTGGAAGCAGGCAAATCAACGATAAAGTCTATGGACAAACAGGACCAAGGTTTCTCAGGAATGTCCAAGGGGTGTAACAGGCCACATGGAGATGCATGAGGTAGTTTAGTCTTGGCACAAGTCTCACAAGCTGCGACGAACTCCTCAATATCTTTTCGAAGTGAAGGCCACCAGAAATCCTTGGATATCAGAGAGTATGTCTTGCGAATACCAGGATGACCAGCTATTTTACTTTCGTGAAAGCATTGTAAGAGCTCCAGTTGAAGTTCAGGAGGAACAAAGTTTCTTCCCTCAGGAGTGTTTCCGGGAGCTAGATGTTGTGACTTCAAGATCTGGTCAAGTAGCGGAGAATGAATTTTGAGACTGGTATTAGCAATAATATTGCATTTGGGTACAATGGAGGACAACAGTGGTTCAACTGAGGCAGAGGGTTCATATTGGCGAGATAGCGCATCGGCTTTAGAATTCTTTGACCCAGGTCTGTAAGTCAGAACGTAATTGAAATGGGTAAGAAACAACGACCAACGAGCCTGCCTGGAGGACAGACGCTTGGCCTCTCCGATATAAGACAAGTTTTTGTGGTCTGTCAGAATGGTAACAGGATGTAAAGTACCTTCCAATAAATGTCTCCACTCTTTCAAAGCCTTGATAACCGCTAGTAATTCTCTGTCACCAATGTCATACCTGCTCTCAGTACCGGTCAATTTTTTAGAGAAAAATCCACATGGATGTAATGGTTTATCAATACCCAACCTTTGAGATAGGACAGCACCTAAACCAGTCTCTGATGCGTCTACCTCAAGTAAAAAAGGCAGAGAAGTGTCGGGGTGAACTAAAATTGGAGCGGAAGCGAAAAGCTCCTTGAGAGTTTTGAACGCCAGGAGAGCTTCAGTAGTCCAATTCTTAGTATCAGCCCCCTGTTTGGTCATGTTAGTGATAGGTGCGATAATGGAAGAATAGCCCTTAATAAAGCGCCTATAATAATTAGAAAAACCAATAAATCTCTGTACGGCTTTAAGACCTTTGGGTAAAGGCCACTCTAGGATGGATTGGAGCTTATCCGGATCCATCTTAAATCCCTCCCCAGAGATCACATAGCCGAGAAAGGTTACCTGGGTTTGATCAAAGCTACATTTCTCCAACTTGCAGTACAAGCCATGCTGGAGGAGCTTGTGCAAAACCCTCCTGACTTGCTTGTGATGAATCTCAATGTCACTAGAATGAATGAGTATATCATCTAGGTATACAATGACGCAATCTTGCTGAAATTCCCTAAGAACCTCATTTATCAGATCCTGGAATACAGCTGGTGCATTGCATAACCAAAAAGGCATAACAGTATATTCATAGTGACCATATCGAGTATTGAATGCCGTCATCCACTCATGTCCCTGCTGGATTCTCACCAAGTTATATGCCCCTCTGAGGTCTAACTTGGTGAAAATTGTAGAGCCCTTCAAACGATCGAAGAGTTCGGTAATCAAGGGGATCGGGTAGGCATTTTTAATGGTTATCTTATTTAGGCCTCGATAATCAATACAAGGTCTCAAAGAACCATCCTTCTTTTTAACAAAAAAAAATCCAGCCCCGGCAGGGGAGGAGGACCTTCTAATGAATCCCTTGTCTAAATTTTCGTGAATATACTCCTCTAGAACTGAGTTCTCTTTCGTAGATAACGGGTATACATGACCTCTGGGCGGCATGGTACCAGGGAGTAGGTTAATTTTGCAATCAAAGGACCTGTGTGGGGGTAAGGTATCGGCTTTCTTTTTGTCAAATACAGCCTTTAAATCTAGATACTGAGACGGAATTTGTGTCTCTGTAGGATTGTCAGAGTTAGCCGATGTATTGGTTAAGCCGAGAGGTGAGACTTTCCGCAAGCATTTCTCTTGACAATTCTCTCCCCACGAAACTATCTCCCCTGACTCCCAATTAATAATAGGGTTATGTCTCCTCAACCAGGAGTACCCCAGAACTATGGGAATAGACGGAGAAGAAATGAGCAGTAAGGATATGTCTTCTCTATGTAGGATGCCAACAGTTAAGTTAATCGGTATGGTCTCATGGAAAATAACAGGCTCAAGTAACGGTCTACCATCGATGGCCTCAACGGCCAGTGGTGTCTCTTTTAACTGGGATGGAATAGCATGCTTGGCAGCAAAACCCTGATCTATAAAGCTCTCAGCAGCTCCAGAATCGATTAGTGCCATAGTCTTAACTACTCCCTTCTCCCACTTTAAAGAAACGGGTAACAGAAGCCTGAGCTCTTTGTAGTTGTGAATAGAGGACAAAGTAGAAACACCCAAGGCCTGTCCTCTAGAGGAACTTAGGTGCGAGCGTTTCCCGAACGATTGGGACAATTTAGGCGTAAATGACCCCTGACTCCACAATACATACATAAACCCTCCCTTCTCCTGTACTGTTTCTCCCTCTCTGTGAGATGAGTACTGCCTATCTGCATAGGTTCAGGAATACGTGAGTCCTCGAACTCAGAAATTTGAAAGGTAGGCGCTAGTTTAAAGGAGGGTCTACGGGTCCTATCTCGAGTGTTCTGCCTCTCTCTTAAGCGTTCATCAATACGAGATATAAAAGAAATTAAATCCTCCAAATTTTCAGGGAGTTCTCTAGTAGCAACCTCGTCAAGAATTACATCTGATAACCCATTCAGAAACACATCTATATAAGCCTGTTCGTTCCACTTAATTTCTGCCGCCAAGGACCTGAACTCTAGTGAATAATCCACAAGTGTTCGATTGTCCTGTCTAAGGCGCAACAGTAATCTAGCTGCATTGACCTTTCTACCAGGAGGGTCAAAAGTTCTTCTAAACGCAGCTACAAAGGCATTATAATTATAGACTAGTGGATTATCATTCTCCCATAAAGGATTGGCCCATCTCAAAGCTTTTTCAATGAGTAGAGTAATAATAAATCCAACCTTCGCTCTATCTGTAGGATAAGAGCGGGGTTGTAATTCGAAATGGATGCTAATCTGGTTTAGAAAGCCACGACACTTCTCCGGTGACCCGCCATAACGTACTGGTGGGGTAATACGGGAAGAAGCACCTACAGTGGCTACCTCCAGACCTGAGACTGCAGGAGAAATAGAAGGAGTACGTGTCTCCTCAGGTGGATTACTAGCACGAGACAAAAGTGCCTGTAGTGCCAAAGCCATCTGATCCATCCTATGCTCCATGGCGTCAAACCTGGGATCCGAAGAACCAAGCTGACTGTTTGTACCTGCAGGATCCATTGGCCCTGTCGTAATGTCAGGATCGGGACAGGGATCCAACACGCAGAGTACAAAGAGTGGAAAGGTACGTATACCGGGCCTTAGAATGGCCGGACTAACGTACCGAGAGTAATAAAGAATAGTCAGAGACAAGCCGAGGTCGAGGGAACGAGAAGACAGATAAGCGAGAGACAAGCCGGGTCAAGGGATAACAGAGAAGCAGGGAAGTACAACGAGCCGAGTCAAAACCAATAGAGCAAACTAGAATACCAGAGCACTGAGTGACTAGACAAGCTAGAACCACGACAGGGCAATGAGCTGAAGTGAGAAGTAAGCTTAAATACCCTGGCTCTGGATGGTAATCACGCCTCTGACAAGTACCGATTGGATATCGGACACTTGAGTGACAGGTCGCTCGTGATAGCGTCATGACGTCACGTATTGAGCGTCCTGCTAGAAAAGGACGTGGATTCCTCGCGGCCGGTGTTTAAGTGACTGGATGAACCGCGAGGAACGGAGGAAACAGCTCGCCTGGACGGATAAACCACCAAGTCTCTACCTCCCTTAGAGGTAGAGGCCTCAGGTACCCTGACAGATACCTCTCCTTTACACTCGTACTGTGAATGCCAAATTAGGGTTTGGGAAATATGGTTACCTGTTCTCGTAGTCTTAATGCATACCTCACAGCTAGGAGTGTCGGTACCTCTACCTTCCTGAATATAAAAACACATGTAAATAAACACAATCAAGAGCACATCTTTCGCCGTCATCCTCAGTCTTCGTCCGTGCGATGGAACCTCAACTTCCAGGATGTGAGGGCTGCAGGGAATGGAGTTCTGCTCGTCTTCACAGGTGTCCCTTCGAGACTTTCCTGGCTTATACACTATGTGTTGGTAAGAGGACAGGCTTTATTATGGCCTTCTCACTCACACCTGTAACAATAAAATTTGTAATCCACAATAATTCCTCGTTACTCCGACTGAGTAGTGCGTTTCAACCGGATCTTGCAGGGATTCTCTGGATCTGCTGTAACTTGCCAAGAATCGACTGCTGCTGGCTTAACCCTGGAGTGATGTATCCACGGAGTCACTTCGGCTACTTTTATCGCTGTAGGGGTAGACAAAAGAACAACATAAGGACCTCTCCACTTGGGCCCTAACGGTACATTATTCCACTCTTTAATCCACACTTGATCTCCTGGATGATAGCTATGAACAGGGGGATAAATATTCACAGGTAATCTATCTTGTACCCATTTCTGTACCTCCTCCATAGTCTTACCCAACTCTACAACCTGCTGCCGGGTAATTCCTTCTCCCAACTGACTCAAATCCCCCCTTAAGTTACCAAGTACGGGAGGTGGTCGTCCATACATAATTTCAAAAGGAGAGAGGCCCATCCTTCTGGTAGGGGTACTGCGGATTCGCAATAGAGCTATAGGTAAGAGAACGTTCCACTTAAGTTGGGTTTCCTGACACATTTTAGCCAACTGGTTCTTAATAGTTCTATTCATTCTCTCTACCTTACCAGAACTCTGGGGTCTATATGCAGTATGAAGCCTCCACTTTATACCAAGCATATGAGTCAGTTGTTGTAGGCACTGGTGAACAAAAGCTGGACCATTGTCCGATCCTATAGAACAGGGTAGTCCATATCGGGGTATTATTTCTCGTAACAGGAATCTCACAACTTCTCCTGCTTTCTCTGTACGAGTAGGACATGCTTCTACCCAGCCTGAATAGGTGCACACAATTACTAACAGGTAACGATGTCCACCCGATTTAGGCATCACTGTAAAGTCTATTTGTAGATCGGACATGGGGAGTCCCCCCATAAACTGGACTCCTGGTGGCTTTACTGGTCCTTGTCTTGCATTATTTTTAGCACACGTTACACATCTACGTACAATGGCCTGAGTCAAGTTGGACAATCTTGGTATGTAGAAATGTTTCCTGAGAGATTCTTCTGTACTGTCTCTCCCAGAATGTGTCCCGTTATGATAGTTCTGGACAATTTCTACTGCTAGTGATGCTGGTATAACTATTCTTCCATCTTCTAGCTGATACCACTTGTTCTCCAAATACTTTCCCGGTTCAGTCTTTAACCACTCCTCTTCTTGAGTTGTATAAACTGGAGTCCATTGAGACAGTGGAGTTGGTATAAGAGCAGCTATATGCCCCACATACTCCTGTCTTCCTGATTCAGCAGCACGCTTAGCTGCACTATCTGCCATCCGATTTCCCTTGGTTACATCACCATCTCCTCTCAGATGCGCTCGACAATGTATGATACCGACTTCTTTCGGCTCCCACACTGCTTCCAATAGTTGTAGGATTTCAGCTGCGTATTTGATTTCTTTGCCTTCTGAATTCAGTAGTCCTCTTTCTTTATACAAAGCTCCGTGGGCATGAGTGGTTAAAAACGCATACTTAGAGTCCGTATAGATATTTACTCTTAAACCTTCAGCCAATTGTAACGCTCGTGTTAGTGCTATTAATTCTGCCTTTTGTGCTGATGTTCCTTTTGCCAGTGGCCGAGCTTCTATCACCTTGTCTATTGTTGTCACTGCATATCCTGCATAGCGGATCCCTTCTTTCACATAACTACTGCCGTCAGTATAATATTGAACATCGGGGTTCTGGATGGGAAAATCACGAAGATCTGGTCTACTTGAGAATACTTCATCCATTACTTCCAAACAATCATGTTGACTTTCAGTAGGTTGCGGCAAAAGAGTAGCTGGATTTAAGGTGTTTACAGTCTCTAAATGCACTCTTGGGTTTTCACACAACATTGCTTGATACTTGGTCATACGGCTATTACTAAACCAATGATTTCCTTTGTAATCCAACAACGTCTGTACTGCATGTGGGACTCGTACATAAAGTTCTTGACCCAGAGTGAGTTTATCGGCTTCAGCTACTAGCAAGGCGGCTGCAGCTACGGCTCTTAGACAAGGTGGAAGTCCGCTGGCCACTGCATCCAGTTGCTTAGACATGTAGGCAACAGGTCTTTGCCATGATCCCAAGTACTGTGTCAATACTCCCACAGCCATTCTTCTTTGCTCGTGTACATATAAGTAGAATGGTCGTGTGTGATCAGGTAGACCTAATGCTGGGGCACTCATCAAAGCCTTCTTCACATCTTCAAATGCCGTTTGCTGTTCTTGGGTCCATAAGAAGGGGTCATGCTCTGTACCTTTGATGGCTGCGTACAGAGGTTTTGCCAGTATCGCATAGCTGGGAATCCATATCCTACAGAAGCCTGCTGCCCCCAAGAATTCTCGCACTTGTCTTCTATTCTTGGGTATTGGTATTTGGCAGACAGCTTCTTTTCTCTCTGGCCCCATAATCCTTTGACCTTCAGAGATATGGAATCCCAGATACTTGACAGTTGGCAAACACAACTGAGCCTTCTTTCTAGACACCTTGTATCCTGCCTTCCAGAGAATGTGTAGTAGATCGTGCGTTGCTTGCTGACATTTTTCTTTTGTAACTGCTGCTATCAACAAGTCATCTACATACTGTAACAATACACACTCTCCTGGGATGGACTCGAAATCCAGTAGATCTTGACTTAGAGCTGAACCAAATAGGGTAGGTGAATTTTTAAACCCTTGGGGTAGTCTTGTCCAAGTCATTTGGCGTTTTGAGCCCGTTACAGCGTTCTCCCATTGGAAAGCGAAAATACATTGACTTTCTGTGGCAATTCGAAGGCAAAAGAAGGCATCTTTGAGATCTAAGACTGTGAAGTAAGTAGCCCCGCCCGGAATTAAAGCAAGCAGGTTATATGGATTGGGTACAACTAGATGTATACTAACAACCGCATCATTGACTGCTCTTAAGTCCTGCACAGGTCGATACTCATCTGTACCGGGCTTTTGAACAGGCAACAATGGGGTGTTCCAGGGGGAAGTACAGAATTTTAGGATACCATACCGTATGAATTTATCCAGATAGGATTGGATGTTCTTCTTAGCCTTCTGTGGGATGTGGTATTGTCTTAGGCTTACTGGATAAACCCCAAGTTTCAGTTCAATTTTTATAGGTGGAATATTGCGGGCCAGTCCTGGTGGGTTGTTCTCTGCCCAAACTCCTGGTATGTTAAACAATGTCTCATCACTCCTAGGGTTTTGGCTAGTCAACACTGTATAAAGTCGCCACTCTTCTTCCTTTGGTACGGATAAAGTCATAATACCTGAAGGTCCATTAAACTTTAAAGATGTTGTTCCATTTGGTAGGAACGTAATCTGCGCTTGTAATTTTGATAGCATATCACGTCCCAGCAATTGGACTGGACATTCAGGCATATAAAGGAATTGGTGTTTTACTACGTGGCCTCCCAATGTACAGAGTCGACTTTTAAGAACCGGTCTTTCAGCACTTCTTCCAGTTGCTCCTATCACAGTAATAGTCCTTCCAGATGGAGGAGCAACTAGATTAGTCACCACTGAATGTTCAGCACCAGTGTCGATCATGAACGCACTCCTTTTTCCCCCTATTGATACATCGACCATAGGCTCCGCTCGACCAAGGGGGATGGAGCCCGGTCGGTATCAATAGTCCTCCATGACCGTGTCAGCCAATCCTACAAAGTCCCTACCTTCTCTATCGCGGGACCTTTGCGCTGCTGGAATATACCTGTCTTCCCTAACACTTCCTCTGTTCCCATTACTCCCTCTATAACCATTACTCCCTCCGGGGCCTCCTCTACCTCTCGCTCTGCCTCTAAAGTTTCCGTAACCTGACCTAGGTCTGTCTCTCTCAGACTGTTCTCTTCGCGGACACTCATTTCTCCAATGCCCTTCTTCCCTACAGTAAGCGCACTGATTCCTACTTAGAGGTTCCTCATTCCACTTACTATCGCCTCTATCCGGGCCCCGTCTATCTACGCCTGCGATCGCTACCGCTAGCATATCAGCCTTTTTACGCATCTTGCGCTCTTCCTCTTTCTTACTTTCTGTATCCCTGTTCATATAAACCTTATTAGCTACCTCCATTAGTTGGGTGATGGACATACCTGCAAACCCTTCTAACTTTTGTAGCTTGCGCTTAATATCTCCGTATGCTTGGCTGACAAAGGCGGAGTTAACCATTCGGGAATTATCTGCGTCTTCCGGATTAAAGGGGGTGTACAAGCGGTACGCCTCCAATAATCGGTCATAAAAGACACTGGGCGCTTCATCGCTTTTCTGGATCACCTCAACTGTCTTCGACATGTTAATGGCTTTCTTTCCTCCTGCTTTCATGCCAGCAATTATAGCGTCTCTATAGGCTCTGAGTTGAACCATATCAGCACCATTTACGTTCCAATCGGGATCAGTATTGGGATAATGTGTTGCGGCCCATGCTGCTGGATTAGCTTGGTTCAAAGCACGGGCTCTATCTTCTAATGCTTTAATGGCTGCTTGATTTATTCTTGTCCTTTCCTCATTGTTAAATAAAGTCATTAGTAACTGCTGGCAATCAGCCCATGTCGGATTATGCGTCTGTACTATTGAGGTGAACAGATCAGTCATGGCTTGTGGTTTCTCAGTATACGAGGAATTATGGGTCTTCCAGTTTAAAAGGTCGGTAGTGGTAAATGGGACATATACGAAGACTGGGTCAGCGTGTGCCATTTGACCTGCGGCATCGATATAAGCTGACCCGGGATTCAGACGAAGAGGCATCTGATAGTGCTTTAATTGTTGGGCACCAGTCAACTGTCGGGTTTGGATGGGGCTACGTAGAGAGGCGTCAGTCATGGGTTCCGGTCGGGGAGAGATAGGGTATGGGGATGTGGGAGGTTGGTTTTGTGAAAAGGTCGTAAATAAAACACTTCGAGCCGAGCTAGATGAAGCTTGACCGGAAGTCTGAAGTGGCGCCAAATCAGGATATTCGTTTTTAATGGGGGTGGGTTCTGGTTCCGGAAGGGGAGATTTAGTACGAGGGGGGGTGGATCCTGTACTGGAGGAGGAAGCGGAAGTGGATGAGGGTAATGAGGGGAGGGGTGCAGGGCTTCCTGCGTTTGCGTCACTTCTTCTTAACGGAAAGTAAGGGGGCGGCAAAGGGATCTCGGACTCAGGGGGCGTGTCCAAAATGGGCCTAACACCGATCCTAGTGGACGAACAAGTCCTAGCTACCATGAGGCGACACTGCTCCTCGTGGCATGTCTGGAGCCATTTTGGCGAGTCATTTACGGCCTGTCTCCAACAGTCAATATAAGGAAACTGGCCGTAAAGTTCAGGCCTACCTGATACAGCCACGTGTAAGCGCTGTACCAGAGTTAAATCCAAACTGCCACGTGGCGGCCATGCCGCAACCAAAGTAGGCCACTCCCTAGTGCACAAAGTAACTAAACGCACAGGAGACATCTTAACCCCAAAATCACAAGTTTTGAATCCCTTTTTAAAATTCTTCACCATACAACCTAAGGGATCCGGAATCGTTGACTGCGACGCACCCATACTTAACAATGGAACGTCGTCGACAACGAATACTATGCACGCGTACTATTCAACAGTCACACCCGTTTCCTCTGGCAACAGCACCACGTGGTACGGTTACCAAGTGAAACGTACACAATAACAATAAACACTCAGGGAATTCCCATACACACACAGCTGTTACACCAGTCACTATATAATCAATATTATGCCCTTTGGCGTAACTATACAGTCACCCACGCTATAATTCTCTATATACGAATTACCCGTCTATAACACACCCCAGTAACATCGTCTTTTACAAATAGCGGTTACAGTACGGTTAGCATAGGTCAAAGCACAAGTTAAGGTCACAATACAATTATTAGTGGTTATGGTGTTAAACATGCAATGGACGACAATGATTAGTACTTATTATACAATGTCAGTAAATATACAGGGTTATGGTACCGTGCACTATAATACAGCAACACACTATTAACACTCTCGCTAGACGGCTGAGCTCGCGCTATCTAACAAGATATACACTTTACTAAAACAATCGTTAACACATTTACAATTCCCAACTAAACTATTGGCCAGTACCTTGAATGGACTACCTAAAAACAATCTACATACGTTTTGGTTAGCCACACTGCCCAATCACCACATATATAGCGAGCTAGAGAACCGAATTTACACAGACGCCTCTTAGTCGCACTATACAACGAGCTAGAGGACCGAATTTACACAGACGCCTCTTAGTCGTACTATCAAAAGTCTAGTGGGTTCCAAATTTACACGCCTTCCCACTTAGCCCAGATAGGATGAGAACTAGCGAACCGGATTTACACAGACGCCGCTTAGTCTCCCGGTCCCTCCGACCTAGCGAACAAAATATACACCCTAGAACGCTAGTCTAGACAAGACACCGGTGTCCGGCTAGGGCTTATTTTACACCAGAGCGCCCCGCCTGACTAACCAAATCAAACGGTCTGACTAAAGAGCGTTCGATCGAGCGGTGCGCCTTCGCTCCTTCCCTCCGACAGAGGGGGCAGATACACAGATTCAAAACCCCTTTGGGCCTACCGCACAATCGGTATACCCCTAGTGGGTCCTGCCGTCTAAAACAGCAGTTGTCTTACCTCCTCGTTCCTGAACCTGAGTTCACACTCATCGACGGGGACACCCCAGCACTTCTCACGTAGAGGCCGATGATCTCCTGGACAACAGACCAGTGGCGCCGAGACGAAGGGAGGTCCACGCAGAAGTTCAGGGGTGCAGCCGTAGAGAACGTGGGCAAAGATAGACCGTCTCACGCCTCTGCCTCTCAGCTACCGTTGAACGATGAGCTTCCCGGCCAATGCACCAAATGATACCGGAGAAACTGACGGAAGCCAAGCACAGAGAGATGGACACAGGTTTCTTCAGGAAGGAAGAGATTCTTTATTGGATCACCGATCGGGACTCAGAGGGACTAATGTCACCAAAATACAGCAAAGTCTGAGCCCCGGACAATAGTGCAGGCTCCTTATATAGGCATATAACTCCTCCCATATTAAGCTCCACCCGCACATTCTCTTAACCAATCAACACAAATAAGAATTAACTTCCTGTTTGACCGCATGGCTTGTCCAGCACAATGGAGGAGGGGAATACTATATCCTGTATTCTTGCACATGCTCCGTACACTACTGATCGTATCTTGCCTCGTGCATCCAACTGATCGATACGTCAGCATATGCACGTACACATGCCACGTGGTAATCTCGGCCTACTAAATTTATTTTTACCGAGATTCCACCACAAGAGGAACCACATAGAACCAGGGGAAAGTAATAGAATGCCGAGAGGAGCCACATAGAACCAGGGGAAAGTAATAGAGTGCAGAGAGGAACCACATAGAACCAAGGGAAAGTAATAGAGTTCAGAGAGGAACCACATAGAACCAGGGGAAAGTAATAGAATGCAGAGAGAAGCCGCATAGAACCAGGGGAAAGTAATAGAGTGCAGAGAGGAACCACATAGAACCAGGGGAAAGTAATAGAGTGCAGAGAGGAACCACATAGAACCAGGGGAAAGTAATAGAATGCAGAGAGAAGCCACATATAACCAGGGGAAAGTAATAGAGTGCAGAGAGGAACCACAGAACCAGGGGGAAGTAATAGAGTGCCGAGAGGAGCCACATAGAACCAGGGGAAAGTAATAGAGTGCAGAGAGGAGCCACATAGAACCAGGGGAAAGTAATAGAGTGCAGAGAGGAACCACATAGAACCAGGGGAAAGTAATAGAGTGCAGAGAGGAACCACATAGAACCAGGGGAAAGTAATAGAGTGCAGAGAGGAGCCACATATAACCAGGGTAAAGTAATAGAGTGCAGAGTGGAGCCACATAGAACCAGGGGAAAGTAATAGAGTGCAGAGAGGAGCCACATAGAACCAGGGGAAAGTAATAGAGTGCAGAGGAAAGATTGCATTGCCATTAGAGCAAGATACCACTTAGAACCAGGGGAAAGTAATAGAGTGCAGAGAGGAACCACATAGAACCAGGGGAACGAAATAGAGTGCAGAGAGGAACCACATAGAACCAGGGGAAAGTAATAGAATGCCGAGAGGAGCCACATAGAACCAGGGGAAAGTAATAGAGTGCCGAGAGGAGCCACATAGAACCAGGGGAAAGTAATAGAGTGCAGAGAGGAACCACATAGAACCAGGGGAAAGTAATAGAATGCAGAGAGAAGCCGCATAGAACCAGGGGAAAGTAATAGAGTGTAGAGAGGAACCACATAGAACCAGGGGAAAGTAATAGAGTGCAGAGAGGAACCACATAGAACCAGGGGAAAGTAATAGAATGCAGAGAGAAGCCACATAGAACCAGGGGAAAGTAATAGAGTGAAGAGAGGAACCACATAGAACCAGGGGGAAGTAATAGAGTGCCGAGAGGAGCCACATAGAACCAGGGGAAAGTAATAGAGTGCCGAGAGGAGCCACATAGAACCAGGGGAAAGTAATAGAGTGCAGAGAGGAACCACATAGAACCAGGGGGAAGTAATAGAGTGCAGAGAGGAACCACATAGAACCAGGGGAAAGTAATAGAGTGCAGAGAGGAGCCACATATAACCAGGGTAAAGTAATAGAGTGCAGAGTGGAGCCACATAGAACCAGGGGAAAGTAATAGAGTGCAGAGAGGAGCCACATAGAACCAGGGGAAAGTAATAGAGTGCAGAGGAAAGATTGCATTGCCATTAGAGCAAGATACCACTTAGAACCAGGGGAAAGTAATAGAGTGCAGAGAGGAACCACATAGAACCAGGGGAACGAAATAGAGTGCAGAGAGGAACCACATAGAACCAGGGGAAAGTAATAGAATGCCGAGAGGAGCCACATAGAACCAGGGGAAGTAATAGAGTGCCGAGAGGAGCCACATAGAACCAGGGGAAAGTAATAGAGTGCAGAGAGGAACCACATAGAACCAGGGGAAAGTAATAGAATGCAGAGAGAAGCCGCATAGAACCAGGGGAAAGTAATAGAGTGTAGAGAGGAACCACATAGAACCAGGGGAAAGTAATAGAGTGCAGAGAGGAACCACATAGAACCAGGGGAAAGTAATAGAATGCAGAGAGAAGCCACATAGAACCAGGGGAAAGTAATAGAGTGCAGAGAGGAACCACATAGAACCAGGGGGAAGTAATAGAGTGCCGAGAGGAGCCACATAGAACCAGGGGAAAGTAATAGAGTGCCGAGAGGAGCCACATAGAACCAGGGGAAAGTAATAGAGTGCAGAGAGGAACCACATAGACCCAGGGGAAAGTAATAGAGTGCAGAGAGGAACCACATAGAACCAGGGGAAAGTAATAGAGTGCAGAGAGGAGCCACATATAACCAGGGTAAAGTAATAGAGTGCAGAGTGGAGCCACATAGAACCAGGGGAAAGTAATAGAGTGCAGAGAGGAGCCACATAGAACCAGGGGAAAGTAATAGAGTGCAGAGGAAAGATTGCATTGCCATTAGAGCAAGATACCACTTAGAACCAGGGGAAAGTAGTAGAGTGCAGAGGAAAGATTGCATTGCCATTAGTTACAGACAAGAAGGGGAAAGTAACAGAGCGCCAGGGGAGGCCTCCTAGGGGTTATTCACTTTTCCCTAGTTAGTATTAAGCATGTCATTTTTATTTACTTTCTCCTCACTATACTTGTTCAGTGCATGGTAATATCTGGTTCCGTTCGTCTGTGTTTTTAAGTTAGCACTGAGACCTGTCTTATGTTTTATTTCAGCCACGACCAGCCAAGCAGTCAGTCAGTCTGTATAGCATGTTCTCTGAATGCCCAGGGCTTCTGTCCACTGACGGTTTTGGTATGAGCATGACTATTTTACTATAAAATATGTTGTTTTCTCCCCCCATGCCTCGACGCTGAATGTTTATGTTGTATATTTCGGTGTGTTCACTGCTGTTGTGGCATTACAGATTTGTTTGTACATCAAAGCACGAAAATAAAGAATTATAATAATAAAATACAAAACATTGGAAATAAAACAATCACTATATGTCAGTTTTACACTTTCTAACACTGACAGGCACTGGAGCCGCTTCCGTTACACTGACTGCGTAAAACTCGGTCACGAGACACAGAACAGAATGCGTTCCTATTGGGAAGTTTGAATACGTGCATGCGCATCAGGTCCTGATTCCTTTATGAGACGCATTGGATTGAAGCATCGCGGAGGAGGCCATGCGTCTTCCATTATGCCGTGGGAGGTGGAGAGCTCAGCAGAGCCGAGGGAGTCTCGGGACTGGAAAAAGACATGTACGGTGGGTGTGGGACGGGCGACACTAAATTATTAGCAATCAAGGTTCGTGTTCCTTTACCCTAAGCCCTCCCTGACACGAGCTCAGGCTTTGTATATTTCACTCTTTGTCTGCAAATCGGTTTGTTTTGTACACTTAGTACCCTGAATAGATATGAATAGGCCCACATGCTGAAAAGGTACATTCTATTAATATTATGAACAGCTTAATTCATCAGACTGAACATGACATTTCGTAGAAAGTCTGCATTTCTCCAGCTCAAAGGCTGAAAAAGAAATATCAAAATCAGTTATAACCTTCTAGATTAGGGCAGACATTCTACTAATAGACTTTCTAGAATCCCCCCATTAATATTTCCCTTTATTATAAACCTAGAATTTATAAATGTCATACTCAATAGGAAGGATGTTTTATATTATTAACCCCTTAAGGACACATGACATGTGTGACATGTCATGATTCCCTTTTATTCCAGAAGTTTGGTCATTAAGGGGTTAATGCAGTTTATTACTTATTGTTTTTGTTACAAATGTTGTGTTAGAGTAGACCTTACCCAGCTACCTGACTGCATTCATTAAATTGATTTAATGTATTCCAGTGAAAAATCGCACATTATTCCGATAGCAGAATATCGAAATGATCAATTTATAATCCAACAGTTTGAAACAGTTTATTTTTTGTGCGCACTTACAGCTACTTTTGTATTTTATTTACATTTCAGCATCACCTCTATTAATAAAAAAAATCTACTTTTTAGGTTCCCCCCAAAACCTAGCCTGATGGAGCCTCTCTTTTTGGTCTACTGAAGAATGCCAGTGCCCCCTGGTTTGTGAGAACCATATAATGAGCCGGTGTTCCGTCAGATTACTATACCTTGTCAGAATACTATATAGCTCAGAGTTCCTTAGTGATCTGTACACTAAATATACCAGAGATTTAGGGCTGCATGGACCTTCCCTTTGGTCCCTGTAGTGTCTCAGCATAGCTCCCACTCGGTGTATTCCCGTATATTACCGCGGAGAGGGGATTTTCATCCACACTTCCCTGGTTGTTGCCCCATAATACATACTACTTATCTCTTATCCATCTACCTTTTCACGTAATCCTATATTCATCTTACACTCACATGATCTCACACCTATTATCCTGAGTTTAGCCATTTTTTTGCCATGTATTTTTTTCTCCCATGATGTCTGGGTCTGAGTATTGCGGGTCCCTGACATTGGTACGCACATGGAGCTGGCGTGGTTCCATGATGTCATTGTTAATACATTTTCTCTTGTGATTATTAACCAGCCGCCTTAATCCATTTAGAGCATATTGATGTGTTAACACTCCCATGATGCAAGGTAGCAAGTTGGCTTTCTTTGTAAATAAAGAACATAGAACATAAAGTAAGCAGTCATACAAATCGAATGCACGGCGCCAATGCGCTCCTTCCGTGCTAGCTACATCACGCCAAAATGTCTACTGAGCGTGCACACAGAGTTATATACTATAGAGGGAATTGTCTGGGATTTAAAGTGGAATTCTCCCAAAACGATTCCATCGAAATCTCTCCCTTTTAAATAAAAACAAATACAAGTTCCACACAGCACAAAGAAAAAGTATATCAAAATACCGGGTATGTCTTAACAAGAAAAAAATTTAATTTATAATCAGAACAAGCGCCGTAGTAGTAAGGACGCAGTCTGCCCGGTGGCAATCTGGCCCTGGTGAGGACCGGTTCTGTAACACAGCTGTACGTGATGCAGTTTATAGAAATCATTTATTTTTAAAAGGCGTGTTGGGGTTGGTCTGCTAAGTATTGCTACATCTATGTATGTAGGTGACATTTCAATGACTTGTGATGTGTGTCATATGACATCAATGTACACTCGCTCCCACGTCTCAGTGTCTGATTGTGCACACAGTTTATTGTACACATTCAATGACTTGGTGTGACTCACCTCCTACCTGCTATGCTGATATTTGCACACTCGTTCTCTCACACACCCATTCCGTTCGCTCACTGAAAACAATGACAGTTTTAACCCTTTGTAGGCTCTGCAGATTGCACAACGTTTTACATGTGTGTATGTGTCCGACCGTTCATATAAAAAAACTACACAATGCAACTTATTATTATTTTATTCCTACAATGTTAATTGATTACACACTGAGATTTCTTTCAAAATATACATATGTTACATAGCTGAAAAGAGACTTGCGTCCATCAAGTTCAGCCTTCCTCACATATGTTGTTGCTGTTGATCCAAAAGAAGGCAAAAAAAACTAGTCTGAAGCGCTTCCAATTTTGCAACAAACTAGGAAAAAAAATTCCTTCTTGACCCCAAAATAGCAGTCAGATGTCTCCTTGGATCGAGCAGCTATTACCCCACTAATTAGAAATTGTATCCCTGTATGTTATGTTTTTGCAAGTATTTATCCAATTGCAGTTTAAACACCTGTAGTGACTCTAATAAAACCACCTCTTCAGGCAGAGAATTCCATATCCTTATTGCTCTTACTGTAAAAAAACCTTTTCTTTGCCTTAGATGAAATCTCCTTTCTTCCAGCCTAAATGTGTGACCTCGTGTCCTATATATAGCCCTGTTTATGAATAGATTTATTATATTATTAATGCAGTTCATTACTCTTTGTTTTTGTTAAAAATGTTGTGTTAGAGTAGACCTTACCCAGCTACCTGACTGCATTCATTGAATTGATTTAATATATTCCAGTGAAAAATCGCACATTATTTCGACAGCAGAATATCGAAACGATCAATTTATAATCCAACCGTTTGAAACTGTTTATTTTTTTGTTTGCACTTACAGCTAATTGTGTATTTTATTTACATTTCAGCATCACCTCTATTAATAAAAAAAATCTACTTTTTAAGTTCCCCCCCACTGGTGTAACGGTGTAAGTTGTTGTGCATTCTTGACCCCGAAGTGCATAACTTTGCATTTTTCTACGTTAAATTTCATTTGCCATTTTAGTGCCCAGTCCCCCAAATCTATCCAAATCCCTCTGCAGCAAGGCAATATCCTGCTCACATTTTACTTTACAGAGTTTTGTGTCATCTGCAAACACCGATACATGGCTTTCAATGCCTATTTCAAGATCATTTATAAATATGTTAAATAGAAGCGGTCCCAAAACCGTACCCTGAGGGACACCACTTACCACTTTTGTCCAGCCGGAAAATTTACCATTAATGACAACTCGTTGTACTCTATCCTTAAACAAACATAAAATTACAGGAAGGCTCTACTGAAAAATGGGTAATAAGTGTGTGGTTTATAAGGTACAGGGTGCTCTTAAAGGAAGAGAATCTGTTCCTATACCAGATATATACATGTAATAAAATAAGAAATGATCCCAAGGCACACCACGGTTTTGCACATAAAAAGAGTATTTATTCCTGCATAGGAAATACAACAAGACATCATTATAGCAGAGAGAAAGTGCATAGTATAGTGCTAAACCAGTATATAGTACCAAACCCACAATGTAAGTAAAGTGCTAAATGCAAAAACCCATTAAAAAAGGTATACTGACCAAGAGCAGGAGAAATGAAACCCCAATGTTTCGGCTGTGAAGCCTTCCTCTGGGGGATCCTTAAGCCAATGTTCTACCCAAGAACAAGAATAATCATCTAGACCAATTTCTTTTAGTTTGAAGACTAACCTATTGTGAGGAACCGTATCAAATGCCTTGGCAAAATCCAAGTAGATCACATCCACTGCAACACCCTGATCTATACTTCTACTTACTTCTTTGTAGAATTAAATCAGGTTAGTTTGGCATGACCTATGTTTCATAAAACCATGCTGATTATTGCTAATAACAAAGTTCTTCCCAATGAATTCCTGAATATTATCCCTTAATAACCTTTAAATATTTCCCCAGCCCCGGAGCTTTATTTACATTAATTTTCTTGTCTTAAGTTATCCAATCACAAGTTATCTGCAAGTTTGTTGTAGCTATTATTTGCTTATCTCTTGCCATAGGATCCTCATTAATATATACTGAAGAAAAATAGTTACGTATATATTCGAGTATAAGTCGAGTTTTTCAGCACATTTTTTGTGCTGAAAAAACCCAACTCGACTTATACTCGAGTCAATGTCTGTATTTTGGCAATTTACATTGCCATAATACAGACAAGGGGCTGTGTAGGAGGGGGGCTGGCAGGAAGCTGTTACTTACCTCTCCTGCAGCTCCTGTCAGCTCCCTTCTCCTCCGCGCCGGTCTGGTCAGCTCCCCTGTCAGCTCCCAGTGTAAGTCTCGCGAGAGCCGCGGGGTCATAGCGCGGCCGCAAGACTTACACTGGGACTTGCAGAGGGAGCTGACTGGTCCGGCGCGGAGGAGAAGGGAGCTGACAGGAGCTGCAGGAGAGGTAAGCACTCTCTGCCAGCCCCCCTCCACTGAACTGCTTATGCCACTGGACCACCAGGGAGTGAGAGTCCCCCTCCCTGACATGAATCAAGCAGGGAGGGGGGACGAAAAAAAAAATAATAATAATAATAAAATAAAATAATATTAAAAATAATAATAAAATAAAAAAATTAATAATAATATAACAAAAAAATTAAAATAATAATTAAAATAAAAAAAATAAAAATGCCCAGCCCCCCACCAAGGCTCTGCAACACATAAACAAACACACACTGCATCACACACACTCACACTGCATTCATACACACACTGCACTCATACACACACTGCACTCATACACACACACTGCACTCACACACTGCACTCATACACACACTGCACTCATACACACACACTGCACTCATACACACACACTGCACTCACACACTGTACTCATACACACACACTGCACTCATGCACACACTGCACTCATACACACACACTGCACTCATACACACACTGCATTCATATGCACACACTGCATTCACACACACACACACACACACACACACACACACTGCATTCATTATATACACACACTGTAAATGAATATTCAATTAATATAATTTTTTGGGATCTAATTTTATTTAGAAATTTACCAGTAGCTGCTGCATTTCCCACCCTAGTCTTATACTCGAGTCAATAAGTTTTCCCAGTTTTTTGGGGTAAAATTAGGGGCCTCGGCTTACATTCGGGTCGGCTTATACTCGAGTATATACGGTATTTAAAATGTCTGCTTTTTCCTGGTCTTCGTTAGCGAACAGACCCATCTCTGGTTTCAGTGTACCTAAACTTTCATTTTTTGTTGTTTTTGAATTGATGTACTTGAAAAAACATTTTTGGGGTTGGTTTTGCATTCTTTGGCTATCAATTTCTCATTTTCTAGTTTAGTCACTTTAATTGCCTTTTTGCAAGTATTATTGGCTTCCTTATATCTTATATAGGATGCCTCTGATTTGTCCGATTTAAATGCTTTAAATGCCCTTTTCTTATTTTTAATCTCTTGTTTTACTTCTCTACTAAGCCACATTGGTTTTAATTTGTTTCTTTTGTATTTATTACCCAATGATACATACTGTGAAATGTACCTTTCTAATATTTGTTTGAATAGTTTCCATTTATCCTCAATGTTTTTATCACTAATGAGTTTATGCCAGTCGATATGTTGTAGAGCTGCCCTAATCTTATTGAAATTGGCTTTTTAAAAATGTTACGTTTTAGTATACCCCATATGCTTTTTTGAGTTTATTTAAAAAAATTACCATATTGTGATCACGATTTCCCAAATGCTCCCCTATGTGACAAATTCGAAGTAATCTTTGGCATCTGCGGTTACCTTGGCACAATTCCTCCGCCGGTTGTTTCTGGAAATATCCATGTGCACTGCGGCAGAAATACAGGGAGAAAGTGCAAACAGTGGCACAGTTACCATGGAAGCCAATAGAATGCTCCGGGTCATTGCGCCATACATTGCTATAGAATTGTTCTCTGTAACCAACCCCAGTTACCCCTGCTGACACTTTACATGCATAGATCATAGTATCCATGGTGTTCAAATAATTGTACAAGCAATGAGGAAGTGAGCGTTATCGTAATGATGCCTTCAGCAGAGGGGCCGGCTCTGGGTGCCCTAAATAGCATGTTTTTCCTCAAACTGTTTGAAATCTGAAAGGGACCTTACCCATAACCATAACCACTGCAATAAACTATAATAAACTGTAATGACACAAACTATAATGAAACAATGAGCTGTAATGATATAATAACCTGTAATAATACAACGAGATGTAATGATACAATAACCTGTAATAATACAACGAGATGTAATAATACAACGAGATGTAATGATACAATAAGATGCAAAAATTACAATAAGATATAGTAATACAGTAACCTGTAATAATACAATGAGCTGTAATGATACAATGAGCTGTAATAATACAATGAGCTGTAATGATACAATGAGCTGTAATAATACAATGAGCTGTAATGATACAATGAGCTGTAATAATACAATGAGCTGTAATGATACAATGAGCTGTAATGATACAACGAGATGTTATGATACAATAAGCTGTAAAAATTACAAAGATATAGTGATACAGTAACCTGTAATAATATAATAAGCGCTACTATAAGCTGTAACAATACAAAGTGCTGTACAAAAAAATAACAATCTTTAGAATACACAGCACAAACATAATGTTTACGATAATCTGTAACACAATTATCTGTGAAATAGTAAGATTTACAATAATTTGTTTCTGGTATATAGAGTTTCCCTTTAAATGAAATTGCACAGTCTATGTAGAGGGATTGAAGGCGGATTGAATCTAGTGTTTTGTGGAGAACATCAGACAGCTCACACTGAGAAAATGAACGGCTTTTAAAGCAAAACACAATGGGAGGTTAAACTAGTGATCTCACTGTAACCTTGAGAGCAGAGCTGAGCTCCCATCTGAACCAGTAACCACCCTTATCAACAACTACTCCCCAACTGGCAATACCCCGTCTAGGAGTCGGACCATACCTGCCAAGTTTGCCTATTCAGGGAGGACAGTCCCTCTCTAGTACCTTATCTCCCTGTATAATAAAACTCATAGTAATGTGTCTTTGTATGAAGAATGGTTTGGAATTTGATATCAGATGTCCTATTTGTCACCCTACCCAGTACAGTGCATTAGGTGACTTCCTGACACTCCCAGTAGGGTTAATCACACCAGATTGACATTAATTACAAACTGTAATGAGTCGAAATCTGATTGGCAAAGCATTAGGCAAACATGTGATTTTAAAAAACAACTCAAACTCAATATAGCTTTTAGCCATAATTTTGCCTTTTGGATTTCAATTCACTTGGAAAAAAAAACTTGTTTGAATTTTTCTTTAAATTCACTTTAGTAAAAAAAGTTCTAATGCACTTGAACGACTAAAACAGTGTGGTCCACAGAGCTTGCAATCTATTATATAAGGAAAGAGAAATAGACAGCGTGCTGCTGGGTACACAAATTCACTGCTTTTCTGTCGATCCTCTTGCTTGTTCGTGAAACCGGCAAAAAAAAACTAAATCTTTAATGCTTTTGAGCAAAAAGAAATATGCCAAAAATGTTCCCTTTTAGGCAGAATTTTGCAGAGGATGGATTGGGTGCCCGGGGGCTCTGTGCTGTGCGAGACTCTCTGAGGACGATTTGCGGGCCCCTGAGATAATGCCATGCATGGCATATCAGAGCTGGCACTGGGATTCACGTCTTCTGCCAGGGAACAGAATAACTAATAAACTTTCAAGGTCAGAGAGAGGGTACCAGCTCACCGTATCGTTCTCTCCCTCCGACAGCGAGATTTTACGATCCAGCACTATGGATTTATACTTAGAACGGCCTGGGCAGTAATTACGGTAGCCCCTTGATTGCCGCAGGGTTCGCAGCTTGTTTTTTTTTTTTTTTTTTTAAATTCTTTATTTATTATAAGGTTACAACATAACATACATCAGTAACAATTTCAATAGAGACCATTAGGAGCACGATAAGGCGGGCATAAAGACATATAGTTTGCAAACGAGTATATTATTAACATAGCATAACCTATTGCGTTAGGTAAGTCAGATTGTGTTTCCGCCCCGACGTGCCACCCAGGTTCAAGGTGCTCCACCTTAAAAAATTTTTAATTGTAAAACGAGAAAAGAGAAAAGAAATAGACTCGGTTGGTCCAAACGCCTGATACGAAGTAACCAGGAGGACGTGATGACGGCATCTGTTGAGCTTTGTGGTATTGAAGTATGTTTCCCCACTCCCACCTCAAGGGAAAGGCAGCCTCAGTAAAGGTGCGGTTTAACCATTTTAAGCTCCGGCAGTAATAGCTCCGTGGAGGTAGTGTGAGGATTGTGCCGTCAGATAGTGGGGGATATAGGGACCATATGGAGTCAATAGTGGAAATGTAGCGACAGAAAGATAGAAAGAGGAAGGGGGGGGGGTGGTAAGGGGGATCAGGAAAGGGTTTTAGGGGGGGAGGGGAAGGGAAAAGGGGGTGCCGGGACCCGTCAGCTCTTTTGGACATTTAAGTATCAGTACCCGGGGGCATTGGATGGACCCAATTTTGATGGCGGAAAGGCGAGTGACATTGGTGGGGTATCTTATAGCTTGCTAATTTCCGGGTCGGGTCCCCATACTTCCGTACAGGAGAGAAAAGTCAGGAGTATCTACCGGTGCAGACCCGTCGGGGGGGGTGGGGCGGTGGGGGATAAACCCACTCCCGCCCTCTCAACCGCCCACCCCGCTATCTATCCATGGAGCCCAAACCCTCTCAAACTTCGCATGTGTGCCTCTGACCTTGGCCGTCAGTTTGTCCATTAGGAATGTATCTTTAATCTTGTGTAGGACCATGTTTAGTGGGGGGGTAGTATTTTGTAGCCACAGTTGTGCTAGGGCTCGTCTAGCTGCCAAATTAATTTTATGAATTAGTAGCTGTTCCGTTCTGGACCAGCCTTCCATAGGCCTGGCCAGAAGGAAGACCCAAGGGTCCAGGGTGATTTCTCTATCGAAAATAGTCTTCAGTACCTCTGCTATCTGTTTCCAGAATTGCTGAATCATCGGGCATTCCCACCACATATGCATGTAGGTTCCTTTATTGCCACAACCTTTCCAGCATAAGTCTGTGGGGGTTCTACGCATCCTATGAAGTTTAACCGGAGTGGTGTACCACCTAAACATAGTCTTGTAGGCTTGTTCCTGCATGGAGACACATACCGACGAAGCCGCAGCGGCCTCCCAGATATCCTGCCAGTCCACCCCTTCAAGCTCTTCGCCCAGATCGGCCTCCCACTGTGCTACGTAGGTGAGTGCTCCCCACTCCGATGTGGAGGTACTTAAGTGAGCGTATAAGGCAGTGATAAGGCCTTTCGGGAATTGCTCCTTCAGGCACATGTTCTCGAAGTATGTAGGCGGTGTTAATGCTATAGCCCGGATCGCTGGTGTTTGAGCGAAGTCTCTAAGCTGCAGATACCGGAAGAAGTCAGAGGGGCGTAAAGTCGCCCTAGTCTTTAGTTCCTCAAACTGAATTATCGAGCCATCTTCGTATAGATGACATAGACGTTTGAGTCCCGTGCTTTCTATGCCCCTAAAGTCCCCAGCCGTCAGCCCTGGGCTAAAGGCCGTATTTCGTAGGTAAGGAGTTAACGGGGAGGACTGCGTGGAGAACCCGTATTTAAGCGATGTAGCATCCCAGAGTTTTATAGAGTTCGCAATGGCCGGGCAGTGGATGCGTGGGAGTGGTCTGTTGGCCTTGGGGACCCACATAAAGAATTGGGGGATGTCGGGTCCCATGAGGGATGATTCCAGATCCACCCACCTCCTTTCGTTCGGAGGAGAGTGCCATAACGCTATTTGCGTAAGCTGGGCTGCCAAGTAATAGTAGTATAGGTTCGGTAGGCCTAGTCCGCCTCTAGATCTTGCCCTGTATAGAATATTTCGAGATACTCTGTGTTTCTTGTTTTGCCAAACAAACTTCCCTATGGCTTGCTGGAGCGAGCCCAGGTCGGACCTAGTCAGTTTGAGCGGCAGAGCTTGAAATAGGAAAAGGATCCGTGGGAGCACGTTCATCTTCACCGTGTGGATCCTACCTATCCAAGAGATCGGTTTATCCTGCCACCTGTCCATATCCGCTATTAAGGTGCGGATTAAGGGTGTATAATTCTGTTGGTGTAGGTGGGTCGGGTCCGCTGTCAGCCGAACCCCTAGGTACTTGATATTGTCTCTGGCTATAGGAATCTTATATGTCTCCCTTAGGTGTTCCACGTCAGAGTCGCGCATATGGATCGGGAGAGCGCTTGATTTGGTGAGATTCACCTTATAGCCGGCAAGCCTGCCATAGGAGTCCAACACCTCCATCAGAGCCGCCATCGAAGCCCCTGGTTCAGTCAAGGTCAGCAAGACGTCGTCCGCAAAGCCGGAGACCACGTATCGCTGGCCTCCGATCTGAATTCCTTTAATTTCCTGAGTGTCACGTATTGTTTGCAAAAGGGGCTCCAACGACAGAGCGAACAGCAGTGGGGACAACGGGCAGCCCTGCCTCGTTCCATTGCTTAAACTAAATGGTATAGTTTTTGACCCTGCTATCCGAACCCGCGCCTGCACGTCGGTATACATTGCCCCAATTGCAGTCAGGTAGGTGGCCGGAAGGCCAAAGTGCCGAAGGACTTCAAATAGGTAAGGCCATTTGACTCTGTCAAAGGCCTTTTCCGCGTCTAGCGACAAGAGCAGCGTTGGGATCTCTTTATCTACCTGTCTCCAAATGAGGTCAATGTTACGTCTAGTATTTTCGAATAATTGCCTACTAGGAATAAATCCCACCTGGTCTGGATGGATTAGCTTTGTGAGGAAAGGGTTCAATCGGGTAGCCAGGATCTTAGCCAGGATTTTTGAGTCGTGATTGATTAATGAGATTGGGCGAAAGTTCTCCGGAACTGAGTCATCTTTGCCAGGCTTGGGTAGCAACACCATGTCGGCCAGAGACATGTCCCTGTCCGGAGTGCCGCCCTCCATAAGGTCATTAAATAAGGTCTCTAAGTGGGGTGTAAGTTCGTCACGAAAGATTTTATAGTAGCTACCTTCAAAGCCATCCGGGCCCGGAGCTTTGTTACCCTTCAGAGCGGTTATTGCCGCGTCAATTTCTTCGGCCGTGATCCGCGTGCCGAGGATCGCGGAGTCCTCCCTCCCTAATCGTGGAAGAGTCAATCGAGACAAGAATTGCTTAGTTTCCTTGGTGTCACGTTGACGTGTCGCCTCGTCGTCGTTCGAATGGTTGTAGAGATTGGAAAAGTAGCTTGTAAAGACCTGAGCTATGTCGGTGGGATCTGTACAGTTCCCACCCGAACTGTTTTTAATACTCGTTATATGCGAGTGGCCCTGTCTCGGGCGAAGAGTTCTGGCTAGCAGTGTGTCCATCTTGTTAGATTTTTCATAATAGGTCCTCTTGGACCACATTATAGCCCTGGCCGTGTCGTCCAAGAGTGCCTCGCGGACCGAAGCCCGCAGGTCTTGTACGCCCGTTAGTGTAGTAGGCGACGGGGCAGCCTTGTGTTTTTCCTCGGCCCGTCCCAACGCTTCTAAGAGAGATGATATTAGTTGCGATTTGCGCTTTTTCTTCAGTGTGGCTTCGCGAATCAAGATACCGCGGATAACCGCCTTGTGGGCGGCCCACACCGTGGCCGGGCGGAGGCCTGACTCTGTTTCCCTAGTAAAATATTCTGACATTTCCTTCCGAACTACGTCCACCACTGCCAGATCTTGTAGCAAAGAAGTATTTAACTTCCAGGACCATGGGGACGCTACGCATAAGTTGTCCAAGGTCAGTGTGACCTCGGCGTGGTCGGACCAGGTGATAGAGCCGATCGTGGCGCCCGTAACCTTTGACGCCGAGTGAGAGTTCACTAAAAACATATCGATCCTAGAATAGGTGTCGTGGGGTGTTGAATAGAAAGTGAAGTCGCGGTCTGCAGGATGATGTGCCCTCCAGATGTCTAAGAGGCCCGTCCGGAGGATAAAGGACTGGAGAATCTTATCTTGTCTCCCTCTTCCGTGTGATCGCGGGAGGCCGCAGCCCCGGCTCCGGTCTGCGGCCGGGCACGGGGCGGCGTTAAGGTCGCCACCCACAATCACCATTCCGTGTGGTAGATCCTGTACCAACTGGGCCATAGCATCCCAGAATTCAGTAGAGGGGTCATTAGGGGCGTAGATATTCAGAAAGTGAGTCGTATGGGAGTATAAAGTTCCTGACACCAGTACAAAGCGGCCTTTTGGGTCCGCCTCAACTTTCCCCACTTTAAAAGGGCACCTGTGGTGTATAAGTACCGCTACACCACTACGTTTGTTCAGAGCCCTGGCCTCGTGGACTGTCCGGAACACATGATCTTTTAGGGCGAATTTCGCCGACGCTGGAATATGTGTCTCCTGCAGGAATGCAATGTCCGTGTTTAACCGCTTAAGATCTCTGAACATAAGGCGACGCTTGTTCGGAGCATTGAGGCCCTTGACATTCAAAGAGATTAATTTCAACGGCATCGCGATAGGGAAAGGGTAATGCGTATTTTACGTGCCGGGTCCCCCAGGGGTCCCTGCGTATATTGCGATGAGGTTATCAAAAACATAGAGCGGCAGTATGGGTCTCGCCCACTGTGTCCGCGTGGCATGTAGCATGTACGGGTACCTGCGTCCCCCTTGAGGGCGTAAGGGAGGGCGAGAGGGAAGGGGGGGAGGGAGAGGGAAGAAAGCGTAGAAGCATAGAAAGGAGAAGGTATAAGAAAGAAGAACAAGCGAGAGAACTTTCGCCTGGGCTTACCCATTGCCAGGACAACTTGGGGTGTATACTGAGGTGACCCCAGAGCACAAAAAATGCCCCAGAGTAGCCCAATCATAGACCAACTGTAGTAGGCACCATAAGGTGCCCAAATTAATATATTGTGGACAAACACTTTATTTAAACAATCCAGGGGGAGCGGAGCTCCTCCACCCCAGAACAAACCCCAGCATCACCCATTGTCATCCCTAGGGGGGGGGGGGAGAGAGTGAGAGAGTATGGGTATTAGGCATATCTCCGTTGAATCGACCCCTCTCCCTAATTAGTAACTGGAGGTCTTATCTGGGGGCGCCCCGCGGGGCGAATATGTATACTTCGAAACATAATCCCCCTTAAACAGGCAGGGGAGCGGATACGCTCAAGTGCAGCTAAAAATAACCGAAAATAATAATACTGCACGTGGGAAATGGATATATTCAGGCGGCCCAGGCCCAGGATAGAGCTCCAGACCCAGTGGCAACAGTACCCATTGGTGACCCTCAGTATATAGTCAGCGGGCCGGATTAAGAGGGCGAGTGAGAAGTGTTGTGTTGTACCCACCCGCCCACCCAGACGAGTAAAACGCATAGATTGCTTCCCATGAGTACCGTGAGGCATAGATGCGACCTAGGCAACAAATGGGCCGCCAAAACACATCCCCCATCTTAAACGCTAGCATTCCCAGTGGCAGCAACCATAACGGGGAATAGACACACTTTAACATAGGGCAGGGGCTAGTAAGGGCCCCAGCAATCAACCGGGCACGTCACCCGCCACCCGCCGCCCCCTCGCCCGGGTTGGAACAATGGAACATGTAGGTATCAGGGAAACAATGAACAATGAGTAATGAGTAATGAACAATGAATGAATAAATAAGGGGAACAGTTTGCCGCTATGAGTCCTGCTGAGTCCGCAAGGGGGGTAAAAACGGGCCGGCTCGAGTCCAAAAAATTAAGCATTCGCAGCCCACTACTGCATGTCAAGAGAGCGAGAGGGCCGGGGGAAAGCGTTTTCGTGAGTTAGTTAGTTAGTGGGGTGGGGAGATGATGGGAAACCTCACAGCCCTAGCCCACCCCAGAAACAGAACCCACCCGCAGAGGGGACAACGGTCGGACCATGGGAACCCCCCCCAAAATAAGAAAAAAAAAGTTTAAAAAAGGAAAAAAAAGGGGGGGGGGTAGCAAAACATTACAAAAACATTATCAAAAAAGGGGCCACCCTCCCAACTTGCAAGAACCCTCCCGGATCCGCTCACCACTCTGGGACACGTACAGCAGGGCTCCCGCCGCCGCCAGGACTCCGACCTCCTCATTCGCCCGCCGAAAGCCAGTCGCGTGGAAGAGGTGCAAGGACCTCCGTCGCTGCCACCGGAACCGTAAAGCCAAGAGGGATATCGATCCCCAAGCCTGTTAAGAAGGCAGTCGGGTCGCCATCAGGAGCGAGAACTCTAGTGCGGCCGTCTTTGAAAGCCAGTAAGCGGAAGGGATGGCCCCAGGCGTACCTAATGGAGTGTTTCTGCAATATTTCGGTAAGTGGGCGCCATTCCCGCCGACGCTGTAAGGTAGCAGGGGTGAGATCTTGGAACAAGGCTACCTCCACCCCGTTGTGCGTTATCGGGCGGCCCCTTCCACACCTCATTACGGCCTCTTTAGTTTGGAAAGAGAGAAATTTCACAATTACATCCCGAGGCCGTCTGTCATCGGCTCTCCTGGCCCGGAGAGCTCGGTGTGCCCTTTCGATATGCCATAGGTGGTCCGGTATATCAGGGAGAAGCGGGCGGAATATAGCCAACACAGTGTCGGCGAGGGAGCCCTCTCCATCTTGTTCAGGTAGGCCGCGAAGGCGAACGTTATTGCGCCGCGATCTGTTACCTAAATCCTCAATCGCCGATGTAGCCGCATGAAGCTGGGTTTTCAGGCTATTGATTTGGGCAGCTGCTTCGTTGTGGGCGATCACAGTGGATTCCATCCTGTGTTCCAGCGTCGTCGTCCGAGCACCCAAGGCCTGAATTTCCGCTTTGACCTCAGCGGTGTTGCGGACCATTTCGGCAGCCAGGTAAGTCCGCACTTCAGCCAGTTTAGCAAGTATCTGGCTGGCCTCGGGTTCTGCTCCCCCCATTGCCACGTTGCCGCCTGGGCTCGAAGGTGATCGCGGCGTATTTTGGCCGTCCCGGCCGCCATCTTGTGAGCTCAGGCGCATAGCTCGGGAGGCCGCAAATAACTCGGAGACTGTAGTAGCCGAGTCGGTCCCCTTCTTGGTCTGCCTCCTTGGGGCCTTCTTGTCCATCTTAGCTCCCTTACCGGAATATATATGTTTAAAGTCTGTCCGTGCAAATGTTAGCGATTGGCACCGTGGTTACAGCGGAGCTCTAGCCGAACACGTCCAGCTCGGCCGGCTGCAAACCACGCCCCCCCCGCAGCTTGTTTTGTTTATGTCCATGCTGTCCAACTACTTCATGTGCAGGGCCGGGCTGGCTGAATCAGTACCATGGAGGAGTACTGGCTACAGAACAGTTCATAAAAAATATATAATGTGTAACCCACGCAGAAACTTGGCCGGCAAAGCACACTAGTTAAAATATAAACAAGGACAGGGGTTTCAAATGAAATGTAACTTTTAGTTAGCTATTTGGTTGTGTTAAAAGTGAGGAGGTGCCAGTTCATCTTCAACTACAATTACTAAAGAATTCATTTTAACAATTTAATATCTGAAGGAGAAAACTGCGGCTAAGTATCCCAGCTGTGGCGAAAGGCGAGATTTAATCAGATCTGCTCGATTATCCTCCGTTTTTACATTTCTCTTTCAGCTCATTACAATTCGGAGTTAAAGAACTCTGTCAATGTGCAAGACGGGGCTAATCCGATATGCTGCCCAGGGCCCTTTGTGTCTTACTGACACCGGCCAAGGTTTTAGACCAAATTGAACAAAGAATTGAAAATTGTATGCTGAGCTGGAGATTTCCCAGTTTGTCTATTTTGGCCTAAAATTTTCAATTTTCTGGTCAGTTCTGCCTCAGATACAGAGTGTAATGAGCAGTCTAGGCACCATAACCACTACATACATTAGGCGGCAGGTACCATGTCCTAGCTTTGGTGTAAACTGTTTACAAGCAGAATGACCAGAACCGGGGATGCAAGACACTCCAGAAACGCCTCAGATCCTCTTCCCAACAACTCACACACAATAAATGGCTCTAAGTATGGCTGAATCTCTTCCGTTTTAACCATTCCCAGAGAACAGGAGCTGCTCTGGAGGTCACGGTTTGGTCAAAAAGTTTTATCAATTTGACCAAGAACTAGGGTACAGGGTCTCAGCGTAATGGTTCTATAACCCCAGATTGGCATGGAGTTGTTACTTTAAGTTCTGTAGCAATAATCTTCCAATTCAGCTGCATGTTGGTATACTCCAACCATCTCTGGTACGGCAGCCCCTCTGGTACGCTGAAGGCTTACGGCAGCCCTCTCTCGCCCCTTTGGTACGGCAGCACTCACTCGCCCCTCTGGTACGCTAAAGGCTTACGGCAGCCCTCTCTCGCCCCTCTGGTATGGCAGCACTCACTCGCCCCTCTGGTACACTGGAGGCTAACAGCAGCTCTCTCTCGCCCCTCTGGTAAGGCAGCACTCACTCACCCCTCTGGTACGCTGAAGGCTAACAGCAGTCTTCTCTCGCCCCCCGCTGAAAGATAACTGCACCATTCACTCGCTCCCCTGGAATGCTGAAGGCTAACGACACCAGTCACTCGCCCCTCTGGTTCTCTAACGCAGTGGTTTCAGCCTCCATACCATGTCACCGTGAAGTGTCCCACAAACACATTGATTTTACGGCTGTGATATGTTTTGAGGAATTGGATTCCCATTGGGGAGTTAGTTAAAACTAATAAGTCGGTTTGACTAGGAGGATGACTATCTCTCTAATAAGGCAAATGTGACATTTCTATTTATCTATTGATGAATGTATAATAATGGCGGGCGTTATATATATTTCTCTCCTTAAAGTGGGCCTTGTTCCTGGTAAGGTTGATAGCCCTATAAAGGCTAACGGCGGCCGCATTCACCCCCTCCCAGGCACCCTGGAGGGTAGCAGGGATTAGCAGCACTAGCTATAAAGGGTTACACGTTACATTTACTGCAAGTCCTGGATTTGTAGAATTACAAACCTAAAGCCTATAATTGTACTGTGAGGGAAGGCAGTGCAGCCGCCCTGTGGGTGAATCACAGACACCTGCCATCAGGGGATGTGTAATATTTTAGTCTGTTTTATGCTGGGATCTCAGTCTACAAGAGCTTCAGGACATGGCTGTGATAATATCCTATTGATGGCCAAAATGGAGGGTATGTGAAGAAGGCCCCCCAGTGACCCCCACAGCTCCCAATTTCTGGCTGAGCTGGCAGCAGGATTCTCAGAGTGGGTTGATGTATGAAGGCAGCGGAACAGAGACCACGCCATGAATCCTATGGAGGAAAGTGCTGTGAGTAGGACGCCACCATGGCTGTAGCGCACCATGTCTGTAGCGCACCATGGCTGTAGCGCACCATGTCTGTAGCGCACCATGTCTGTAGCGCAGACTGAGACTGAAAAGAATCAGAATAATATGGGTGGGGGGGGGTGGGGAGGGGGGGATTCTGTGCAGAATGGAGGGACCCTCTTATCTCTATGGATGGTAGTGATGGGCGCTAGGGATAGTGTGTGTCCTGTTTAATGAGAAATCTAAGAGAAAGGTTTTTAATGTGGACCAGTCAGCAGGAACAGTAAGTTGGTTTCCATGGTGACTGATCTCCATTTATAAATTTGGCCAGAATTACTTTTCAAACTGCACTGTGTAATGATGTCATGGCAGATCCATTATTGGGGGGGAGGGCAAAGGATAATGTCACACTGTTGTAGGAAATATACGTATCGTGGCAATTTGAATCCACTTAGTTGGAATTGAATAAAGAGTTTTCCAATATGTAGAATAATTCAGGATGCTTTAGAACAGTAATTAAAGTTTTTTGTTATCGGTTAAGCATTGAATTGTAAATATTAAATTAATGAAAGGCCCATCTGCACTCACTGGGTGAATATGGGGTATAAACTAATTATCCCATATTGTACATAGTATATAGACATATGGTGCATATAACAATCATGTATCAAAGTATATTCCACAGACAAGGTCCAAACTCCCCCAATCAGTCTCTCTCACCATTACCTTAATATTTACATAAAGGTCAGAATGTGGAGAGTTTGCAATGGACGGAGAGGTTAATACTGTAACTACTCTTTCCTCCAACCCCTGGGATGTGGGATGGAGGCTCACTGCCTATAATGGACCAATCCCAGAGTTATACCCCCTCCCAAACAAAGTAACAGGGATTTATCTAATTCTACGTTTAAAGGTATCACCAACCCCTTCATCACAACCACTCCCCTAGTTAAGTATCGGTTATTTCTCTAATTCCACAAAATACAAAGTAACCCCCCTAAATCAGAACAAAAAGTCAAATAGAACCCACTTTGTCTGCAGGACCTTACTACAACATACTAAGCATCACTGTACACATGGGGCTAAACCCCCAAACAATAAAATAGAAACATGTCTGGTTAAACCACTGCGCCCAGACCCCCAGATATAACCGGTCCCGTGTTATCATCTGATCTTCTACTCATAGAAATGGTGTCCAAAATAATTCAACAAACGAATAAAAAACGAGACATCTTCTGTGAAATTTTCTAGTTTGCATTAGAATCAGGAACAAATTAATGAAGTCATGCAATTTGCACCCAGGATACACTTAGGGGTTTATTCGCTAAATTGGGAAACTGTGGAGAAATGTGACAGGAACCACAAATGCTAGGCTGAAGTAGGCGAGACGGATAATGATCCAATTACATTATTTTTTCAGCTCGCCTAATTTGTCCTGAAACTGGCCTTAAAATTAGCACTGTCCTTCTCAGTTCCCAACAATTCCTATTTTGTGAATAAATCCATGAATTTTCAGCCGGTCAGCTTGTTTGTGTGATGTGTCAGACTGGAGAAATGATCTAGAATACATTGTGTTCTCCTCAGTACCATATTGATGATAATAGGGCTGTGATTTGGTATCCAGGCTGCTACATGGTGATAATATTTACTTTGCTTCTGCACCTGCTACTTGACATTGTAGATCAGTGCTGAGTCTCAAGCAGACAATGATAAATATTAATCCCATTGAGTCACAGTCATGACACAGGTCTAATAAAGTGCAGGGATATTATTACAGAGCCTATTATGGCAGATGACATGACAGAGGCCTATCCTAAAGAACACTCAAGACCCATAAAGCAATTTAGTGTGCTCAAGAGATTTATTTTTTTCATTTTGCAAAAAGTGCAGATTTCAATAGAAATTGCCACATTAATTAACCTTGTCACACCCCCCTGGCTGTCAATCAGGCAACCGATACTGTTACTTCCTGGTTTGTTTAGCTCAGTGGAGATAAGCTCAAGAGGCAGCAATTGTCCAGAGCAGCTGCCTTGCAAAGACTTCTCATTGAGCTGCATTGGGAAGTCTGTGATTGGACAGACACAGAAAGTCTGGTTAGAAGGAGAGGGCTTACAAAGGCTGCAGACAAGGGATCAGCAGGTTTAGCAATTGTTTTTTTTTATATACCCCCAATGAGAAAATGTCTAATTAAATGCATGCATTTTTTTCATTTGAGAATATATCGACTAAATAGAAATTTAATTTATTTTTAATTTGGGCAGTGGCGTGTCCCTTATCGGCTAATATTTGTATGTATACATTTGCTATTCAAACAGCGAGCCGATGTAGATCAAAGGATATTAAAAAAATTGTCTTTTGGGAAGGGTAGCTAGCAGTGAGCAGTACCTCTAGTATGGGATAATGACAATCTCAAATCATCCGTTGATCTATACATTTGCAAGAGCAATGTATCAGCCCAGCTATTGGCAAATTAAAGCCAGATTTCTACTGTCACTGTGTCCGCTCTGCCTGTGACCGACCTCCCTTTCAGGTGTGTTTACCTGCCCTGCCCTGAGCGAACACACATGCACATACACTACATGGATCAAGTTTCAGATTTTTCTACTATATGGAGCGAAATAGAAAGCCTTTCCCAGACACACCTTCCATTAAAGAGCAAAAACCCAGCCAGTAAACCCAGTGCGTCACTTTAACTCCCTCAGTGCCCAATGGAACTGATACATTGATTTCCGTGTGACACAGATGGATCAGGCCTTTCTAAGATCCTCCCCAACTTCCTGTTACTTCAAACATCAAATAATAAAATCCCAAACTATAGTACATTGAAATCTGAATGGCAGAATCTGGCCTAAAACGGCCAAGCTGTGAGTAGAGCCGTGTTGGACAATTTGCAAGTTTAGATTTTAATTTGCCACAATTCCGAGGTTAGTGTATAAACCCCTAAATAATGTACGGTTACTGGCACTATTATAGATTGGTTAATGTGGGCATTAGTAACTGTCAGGAGGTGACAAGGGATGCCAAGTTTGGTTAGAGTGACATAATGTAGCTAAAGGCTTAGGGCCCATGGCAGTGAGAGGGGCCCGCTAATAAAAACACCAATCCCGTCACCCAACTGATCCATGGAATTCTCAGCAAATTAAACAAGAAGGTGAAGTCTTAATCAATCTGTAAACACAATACCTGGACTATATATATATAAAATGCAAAAAAATAGAATTTTGACTCAGTGCCCAGTTTAGTGGGGCATACACCAGGAAGAAGCAGCAGTGGTTATTGTGATAAGTGAAACTATTCTGAGTGAACTTGTACCACTATCAGTTTACCCATGGCTGGGGTCAGTGTTTAGCTGGCTGATTGACAGGAGCTGGAGGTGGAGTTACACCCAGGCAATAACTCCTGTATATCTTGGCAGGGATTCTACCACAAACTTGCACCATAACCACTTCAGCAAGGCTATGTAGTTTTGATGCTTAGAGTAATTTCTGTTTTTTTGAGAAGGAACCCATAATGTAACATTCCTACTTTTATTAGGGCACACAGGGTGGGAGTGGAAAGGTATATTTACTCATTTGGACTCCCATGCTGCCATGATTATCCTCAGGTCTGTGTTCAGCTAGCGGTGTCTTTATCTGCTAGGAGTTACACACTGCTGTACTCTCGCGCATGCATGACTACACAACACAAGATTTCACAGGCCCCTCCAGTGACAGACATGTGATACCGCTGTGCGTTGCGTTATAAGGTCCTTCTTGTTCCCATCAGTCGTGGCTGGTTTGTAGCTCTGCACCTTGCCAAGTATTGGAACTTACATGACACATCTTCTGACTGCTGTGACATTTCAAGGACGTCATTCCCTCACAGGCTACATTTAACCTTTAGGAAAAATGTGAAAGTGACAGAACTGCTTTAAAACAATAATTGTGTAAGATTAGTGTTAATTATGTGTAAGTTTAGCCATACAGACAAGCCTTCCCTTTTGGGCAATGATGTTATCATGTCACTGGCCCACCCTATTTATCCTTCTCCCACCAACATCCTGCTATGCTACAAGACCTGTAAACGTTTCGGTATGGAGGCCAGTGGTGTATTTTAGTTTTGTGCTGCCCTACGCATGACAAAACTCGGGCACCCCCCCCCCCCCCCCATCTAAATTTATCTTAAAATCAACATGCTATTTTCCTGACAGCCACACGCCCTCACTGATGCATATACTGACAGATACACAGTCATTGGCACACACTTTCACTGAAACACACACACACACTCACTGACGGACACACAAATTTACCAACAGACACACATACACTCACTGACAGACACACAAACACACACACACTCACTGACGGACACACAAATTTACCAACAGACACACATACACTCACTGACAGACACACAAACACACACACACACACTCACTGACGGACACACAAATTTACCAACAGACACACATACACTCACTGACAGACACACAAACACACACACACACACACACTCACTGACAGAAACACACCAAATAAGAATCAGACACACCAAATGAGTTAGACACACACACACTGGCAGACAGACACACACTGACAAACACATATACACACACACACTCACTGATAGACACATATACACTCTTGTGTCTGTCCATCCAGTGTGATCCCTTTGTATGTTGCGAGTGTGTCAGCTATTATCAAAGTCTCAGCAGCCACACACATCCATTGGCCCAACCTCGGATGAAGATGTTAGTGATGGTTCCACTCCTCTTTCTACACATTTAGTACTCCTTCATATCGCGGTATCGGATCCCACCGAGCTTAGATTTACATTTTATAAGATCAGACAATGGGATCCACAGAACCTTTTCTGAAGTAGATTAGGAACTGCACTCAATCCCATAACTCTGGGCCAGGGTGCAACCAAACCAGGGCCCAGCACTAGGTCCCAGATACCATATGTAAAATACAAATCAAGCTTGAGAAAGACCTTAAAGGAACACTACAGTCACCTAAATTACTTTAGCTAAATAAAGCAGTTTTAGTGTATAGATCATTCCCCTGCAATTTCACTGCTCAATTCACTGTCATTTAGGAGTTAAATCACTTTGTTTCTGTTTATGCAGCCCTAGCCACACCTCCCCTGGCTATGATTGACAGAACCTGCATGGAAAAAAAACTGGTTTCACTTTCAAACAGATGTAATTTACCTTAAATAATTGTATCTCAATCTCTAAATTGAACTTTAATCACATACAGGAGGCTCTTGCAGGGTCTAGCAAGCTATTAACATAGCAGGGGATAAGAAAATCTTAATTCAACAGAACTTGCAATAAAGAAAGCCTAAATAGGGCTCTCTTTACAGGAAGTGTTTATGGAAGGCTGTGCAAGTCACATGCAGGGAGGTGTGACTAGGGTTCATAAACAAAGGGATTTAACTCCAAAATGGCAGAGGATTGAGCAGTGAGGCTGCAGGGGCATGTTCTATACACCAAAACTGCTTCATTAAGCTAAAGTTGTTCAGGTGACTATAGTGTCCCTTTAAAGGTTGAAACGTGTCTGTTTGTTATCTGGTTTGATTAAACTTACCTTTCTTGGACCTTGGAGTGCCTAAACATTTATTTATTTTTTTAAAATGGAATCCATGGAGACAGACCAGACAACGTCCAACAAGACAGAGCTGGACAGTCCATCGCCTCACATTTGGTACATCTCATGAACATGTCCGCCAACCTGGACTCATTAATACAGATCTAACTGTGTCCCTATTTTATTGTCAGTGGTGACTCCTGGTCCATAATAAGTAGATAGGGAATGTGACGGACCAATATTCAGTACACCCGTCTGCCACGTCCCGATTACAAGGCACATATTAAAATAGATAGCCATGGTCAGATTTGGATATAATACCCTGCTACATATAAACTCTCACACTAAACAAAGGTTGGACAATGGATCAGTCCTAATCTCTCAACTAGAGATGACTTAGACAAATCCTGCGGCCAGCGTAGTACAATAACATCTTTTTACAGTAATTTGGAGAAATGCACCCGCTGGCAGCTCGCGCTGATTGCAGCATCGGTGCCACGCAGAGAATCAGTATAATCCGGTGACCAGGCAGTCAATCTATTCCATCTGCTGTGTATTCAAAATCCCATCAGTCTGAGCCTGATAAAGGCAGCTGGAGTATGGTGGGAGTATAAAGAACATTTCCAGTGTGTCCTTCAATGCCAGCTAAATCAATTAAAGGGACACTCCACTGACCAAATACAAAATATATAAACTAAAAAACACTATTTAGTGGATATACCCCACCAAGCATGTATTTAATTATACATTTTATATATAGAAACTGCTTGCACAACCTTTGATTAGACATGAGGGGGATTAGCTTGACTTAATAACAGAAATGGGTGGAAATAGTACCTGTGCTGTTATACATGCTAAACACTGTTTTTTTTTAAATGTATCTTATACTTATTGTTCCTTTATGCGCGAGATGTAAAGTGGTTTATACGTATACCAACAAAAATAAAGAATCAAAATAAAATAAAAACTGCTTGAAGAAGCTGAAGATCTGTCTGCAGCCTTTGCAAGCCCTCCCCCTCTAACCCCGCCCTGACTTTCTGTGGCTGTCCAATCACAGACTTCCCAATGCAGTTCAATGAGAAGTCTGTGCAAGGCAGGAGCGCTGGACAATTGCTGCCACTGAGCTTAACAACCAGGAAGTAACAGGACCTGCTGTCTGATTGACAGCAAGGTTAATTTATAAAAATGCCAATTTCACACATAAAGCTTTTTAACAATTAATTTCAGGACCAAGTATTTGTTTTTAAATGTATTTTCATTTTCCTCATTTTACTAAGCAGCCGTTTATGAAGAGTCTCATACGTGTATGTCACAGAGGGAATATTTCATGATTGACACAGAGACGAATGGCGAATAGCACCAGTGTGTGTAAACACATCAACGCTCACCCAATGAAATCAATGGGAAATTGTATAAACCATGTGATCGGAACCAGAAAAACCCCGTTAAACAGTGACGACAACCTTAGACGACAGAGCACAGCCAGGGACTAGATACGGTTTATCCAGTCACCTAAAGATCATGAAAAGAAAACGTGTTGAATAATCCACTTCCAGTCCTGGACACATCTTTTTTGTCAGTTATCACTCAATATAATTTGTAACTTGCAATGGCGGAAACATCCGATGCCTTTAAACATTAAACAATTTTAGTAAAATCTCTCTGTTCACAGGTGAGAATTAGTACTATGTCATTTTCATGATTGTTAAAAATACAATATGGGCCCAGCATTCTAAAAAGAATAAGTTATTACAAATAAGGAATATAGAAGAAAGATAGATAGATAGATAGATAGATAGAGAGAGAGATAGATAGATAGATATAGAGAGAGATAGATAGATATAGAGAGATAGATAGAGAGATAGATAGAGAGATAGATAGATAGAGAGAGAGAGAGATAGAGAGATAGAGAGAGAGAGAGAGATAGATAGACAGATAGATTGCGATAGAGAGATAGATAGATAGATACACAGATAGATAGATAGATACACAGATAGATATATACAGGGAGTGCAGAATTATTAGGCAAGTTGTATTTTTGAGGATTAATTTTATTATTGAACAACAACCATGTTCTCAATGAACCCAAAAAACTCATTAATATCAAAGCTGAATATTTTTGGAAGTAGTTTTTAGTTTGTTTTTAGTTATAGCTATTTTAGGGGGATATCTGTGTGTGCAGGTGACTATTACTGTGCATAATTATTAGGCAACTTAACAAAAAACAAATATATACCCATTTCAATTATTTATTTTTACCAGTGAAACCAATATAACATCTCAACATTCACAAATATACATTTCTGACATTCAAAAACAAAACAAAAACAAATCAGTGACCAATATAGCCACCTTTCTTTGCAAGGACACTCAAAAGCCTGCCATCCATGGATTCTGTCAGTGTTTTGATCTGTTCACCATCAACATTGCGTGCAGCAGCAACCACAGCCTCACAGACACTGTTCAGAGAGGTGTACTGTTTTCCCTCCTTGTAAATCTCACATTTGATGATGGACCACAGGTTCTCAATGGGGTTCAGATCAGGTGAACAAGGAGGCCATGTCATTAGATTTTCTTCTTTTATACCCTTTCTTGCCAGCCACGCTGTGGAGTACTTGGACGCGTGTGATGGAGCATTGTCCTGCATGAAAATCATGTTTTTCTTGAAGGATGCAGACTTCTTCCTGTACCACTGCTTGAAGAAGGTGTCTTCCAGAAACTGGCAGTAGGACTGGGAGTTGAGCTTGACTCCATCCTCAACCCGAAAAGGCCCCACAAGCTCATCTTTGATGATACCAGCCCAAACCAGTACTCCACCTCCACCTTGCTGGCGTCTGAGTCGGACTGGAGCTCTCTGCCCTTTACCAATCCAGCCACGGGCCCATCCATCTGGCCCATAAAGACTCACTCTCATTTCATCAGTCCATAAAAGCTTAGAAAAATCAGTCTTGAGATATTTCTTGGCCCAGTCTTGACGTTTCAGCTTGTGTGTCTTGTTCAGTGGTGGTCGTCTTTCAGCCTTTCTTACCTTGGCCATGTCTCTGAGTATTGCACACCTTGTGCTTTTGGGCACTCCAGTGATGTTGCAGCTCTGAAATATGGCCAAACTGGTGGCAAGTGGCATCTTGACTTTTCTCAGTTCATGGGCAGTTATTTTGCGCCTTGGTTTCTCCACGCGCTTCTTGCGACCCTGTTGACTATTTTGAATGAAACGCTTGATTGTTCGATGATCACGCTTCAGAAGCTTTGCAATTTTAAGAGTGCTGCATCCCTCTGCAAGATATCTCACTATTTTTGACTTTTCTGAGCCTGTCAAGTCCTTCTTTTGACCCATTTTGCCAAAGGAAAGGAAGTTTCCTAATAATTATGCACACCTGATATAGGGTGTTGATGTCATTAGACCACACCCCTTCTCATTACAGAGATGCACATCACCTAATATGCTTAATTGGTAGTAGGCTTTCGAGCCTATACAGCTTGGAGTAAGACAACATGCATAAAGAGGATGATGTGGTCAAAATACTCATTTGCCTAATAATTCTGCACTCCCTGTAGATAGATAGATAGATAGAAGGATAGATAGATAGATACACAGATAGATAGATATATAGATAGATAGATACATAGATAGATAGAGAGATAGAGAGATATAGGTAGATAGATAGATAGAGAGAGAGATAGAGAGATAGCTAGAAGGATAGATAGATAGATAGATAGATACACAGATAGATATATAGATAGATAGATAGAGATAGATAGATAGAAGGATAGATAGAGATATAGATAGACTGATAGAAGGATAGATAGAGAGATAGATAATGCATAATAGATAGATAGACAGATAGATACACAGATGAAAGATTGATTGATAGATAGATAGAGAGATAGAGAGAGAGATAGATAGATAAACAGATAGATAGACAGATAGATAGATAGATATATAGACAGACAGATAGATAGAGAGATAGATAGATAGATAGAGAGAGAGATAGATAGACAGATAGATAGATAGAGAGATAGAGAGATAGATAGATAGATAAACAGACAGATAGATAGATAGAGAGAGAGATAGATAGAGAGATAGAGAGATAGATAAACAGACAGATAGATAGATAGAGAGAGAGATAGATAGAGAGATAGAGAGAGAGATAGATAGAGAGATGGAGAGATAGATAGACAGATAGACAGATAGATAGATAGATAGACAGACAGATAGATAGATAGAGCCAATTCCCTGCAGCTGTTACTGGTGACGGCTGGTGGATTGACACGTCTTGAAGGCGTCAGCTCTGCCCAATGTCACGAAGTGTCAAGTGAAGGAAAAATACTGAGACCAAGTAGTCCCTAATTTGTCTTTGTATTTCCCCTGACTGGGTGAGGATTTCAGTGAAATTCCAACACCGTCAATCTGAGTATTTTATAAAGATTTTATTTTTATGAAATACTTTGTTTACAGGAGGTGACAGTCCTGCTTTGAAATATCTATCGGAAAGTCACTTCCTCACGGTTTGTAGCCCCATGTAGCCAATGCGCAGCTAGGCGGAAAAAGGCCTTGACAGGGGTTAGGAGGAAGTAAGGAAGGGATGGAGTTATGGCTAAGTAGGATTGGCTATTTAACCCCTTAAGGACACATGACGTGTGTGACATATCATGATTCCCTTTTATTCCAGAACTTTGGTCCTTAAGGGGTTAAATAGGCAGCCATTTTAAATCTTTCACTTTTAATTACTACCTTGCCGAGTTTGTCCCGCCCACCCTACCTGAATTTTGTATCGGAGTTGGGTTATCCCGTTTTTTCACAGCAGCGGGATAGGGAGCTGAAGGAGAAGAAATAGGCTCCCTAGGATGAACGTCATGGAGACGTAAAACTGTGGTCATTGGTGGTTGGTAGGTTCCGAGTCCTGTCGGTGGCTCAGAATCTGGTGGGGCAGGGGTATCCGGGTATACCCCTGCCATGGTTAATTTATGTTTGGCACTTTAAGTTGGTATGTTGGAATATGTTGGTATGTATGTTATATATATATATGTGTTATTTATATGGGGGTCATTGCCTTTTATATCAACAGAAGGATTCGGATGCGAGGGCGGAGTATGGGGGGCAATGACCCATGTTTATTGTTAAATTATTATTGTTATGGTTATTAATATGGAAATTAATAAATTGTTATTATTCAGGATTGTTTTAAAAAAAGCTGTGGACAAATTTTCCCATATACCTGCGTGTCAGTGAGTGATTGGGTAAGGTATGTGGGACGGTTGTCCTGGAATCCGACTGCCCATATGGCGACTATACACCGGTCATGAACTGACCAACATGGCTCGCGCTGCCAACAACTGTTCTCCGTTGTTTAAATAAATTCTAATTTACCAATGTCTAAATGTTATTATCGATGTATACGGGCTATTTAAAGACCGCGCTGCGCGTTTTTCGTGGAAGTTAAATGCCAGGTATTTGCCTTCAAGTTATGTGAGTCAGTTATAAAGTTGTTTGATAAATAAAACCGTGTGAAGCTCCGTTTTTTGTTGGAAGCTCCCAGGCTCACTCCGATCAGTTCTATTATTAGTGATTATTTGACGTTTCCTTACATAACACGTAACGTTTCAGCTACGCCGTCTGTCTGCACAGTATGCAGCTTTAATTGCATTCAGAATGGGGTGCGTTAGAAAAACCCAGGCTGATAGCCAATTAAGACGATTTAGACCAAAATTACTGATTTAGAAATAAATTCTCCAATTTTATGGATTATTGCAGACTGGCTTTATTCGGCTAAATATTTCCATATTTCAGAGCGGTTCGCAGTTTAGTAAATATCTCTATCTATTATGTAATAACAGGTGTATTATTATTATTATTATTATTATTGCCATTTATATAGCGCCAACAGATTCCGTAGCGCTTTACAATATTATGAGAGGGGATTTAACTATAAATAGGACAATTACAAATAAACTTACAGGAACAATAGGTTGAAGAGGACCCTGCTCAATCGAGCTTACATTCTATAGGAGGTGGGGTGTAAAACACATTAGTACAGGAATTTGTAATCAAATAAGGTGGGCTGCCCTTTAGGAGAGGGCAAGAGACAGGTATGTGAGGTAGGGGTTAGTCTTGGAGGCCATAAGCTTTCCTAAAGAGATGGGTTTTAAGGCACTTCTTAAAAGATGCAAGACTAGGGGAGAGTCTGATGGCGGTAGGCAGGCTATTCCATAGGAAGGGAGCCGCCCGCGAGAAGTCCTGCAAGCGCGAGTTTGCCGTACGGGTGCGGACAACGGACAGGAGGTGGTCACGGGCAGAGCGGAGAGACTGAGAAGGGACATACCTATGGATCTGTGAGGAGATATAAGAGGGGCTAGAGTTGTTCAGTGCTTTATAGGTGTGAGTTAGTACCTTGAATTGACTCCTATAGCATACAGGAAGCCAATGTAAGGACTGGCAGAGGGGTGAGGTGTGAGAGAAACGACTAGAGAGGAAAATCAGTCTAGCGGCAGCGTTCATTACGGACTGTAGGGGTGCAGTACGGCTTTTGGGAAGACCAATCAGGAGAGGGTTACAATAATCCATGCGGGAAATTACTAGGGCATGGACAAGCTCCTTGGTAGTATCTGGTGCAAGAAAGGGGCGGATGCGGTCATTGTCACATGCTAAATACTTACCTGCCACTGCTGCTGCTTTACAGTAAGTCACAGCAGGGCTGGCGTAAAATGTTACTCAGCGAATGCTTTAAAAATAAGCAGAGAACACAATAAACCCTGGTGTGAGGGCCATCCATCAATAACAAAGAGAAAGTAGTTATAGTTAAATTGTGGCTAGAAGCATGCAGAGGCTGTGCCTGCAGTACCGCCAGCCGCCTGAACCCGCGGGGGCGCGCTGACTCCAGACAAGGCACAGGGAGGGGGAGTGGACCTTACACCTTGCTGTGTCTGAGCTCAGAGCATTGAGCCTCCCCTGGGACAGCAGCTCACACTCACCTCCTGCACAGCTCAGCTCCCTTCCACCACTCACACTCTGCCTGCAGCCATGGGGGGCAATGGCAGCTAACCCCAGCCTGGGGCAGACACCCTGACACCCACTTGGCACCCACCCCTGGAGGGGCAGGGAGCAGGAATTGCCCTGGTAGGGGCAGCATGGCATCCAAGGAGAGGCTGTATGAGCTGTGGATGCTGTACTTCACCAAGGTATGTGTCAGTGCCCCAGGGGGTACACTCTGCATGTGAGAACCTGTCTGCACTACACCCAGCTCCCAGGTGGGGGAGTGTCTGTGTGTGCAGGGGGGCTGTGCCCAAACACAGCACTGAGCTGGGGGCACCCCCTGCCTCGGACTGGGGGGGCTGGCTTCAATATCAAGGGGTACACTCTGCATGTGAGCACCTATCTGCACTACACCCAGCTCCCAGGTGGGGGAGTGTCTGTGTGTGCAGGGGGGCTGTGCCCAAACACAGCACTGAGCTGGGGGCACCCCCTCCCTGGGACTGGGGGGGCTGGCTTCAATATCAAGGGGTACACTCTGCATGTGAGCACCTATCTGCACAACACCCAGCTCCCAGGTGGGGGAGTGTCTGTGTGTGCAGGGGGGCTGTGCCCAAACACAGCAGTGAGCTGGGGACACCCCTTCCCTGGGACTGGGGGGGCTGGCTTCAGTATAAAGGGGTACACTCTGCATGTGAGCACCTGTCTGCACTACACCCAGCTCCCAGGTGGGGGAGTGTCTGTGTGTGCAGGGGGGCTGTGCCCAAACACAGGACTGAGCTGGGGGCACCCCCTCTCTGGGACGGGGGGGGGGGGGGGGCTGGCTTCAATATAATGGGGTTCACTCTGTGTGTGCCATTCACACCCCCAGCTGTGCTCCCACTTGGAATATATAACTATACAGAAGGAGGAGAGGGGGGGATCTGATCTGCCCTGGTAATATAACTGCCCCCCAGCTGTGATACCCTGGGTGGGATGGGGGTTAGTGTCAGCTAGGGGTAATAATAAACTGCCCTCCCAGTATCAGTGCACGAAGTGCGCATTACCAGGAAGTGCTCACTTTGATACAAAGTATATTTTTATATGAGACCCCCACCCACTGTCACCACCCCCTCACCAGGCTGACAGGTGTCACCATGCAGCTCAGTGATCTCAGCTCTCCCCCAGGGGATTAATAGTCAGGATCCATATGGATATTACTGGGAAACCAGCTGATACCTGCCCTCTGCCCACCTGTAACCCCCCTAATTACCCTCACCCCCTAGGGGTGCTGCAGCAGGTGGGCTCAGGTGCCCCCATGGTCCTAACAGCCTGCCCCTGTGTGGTGGATCTCCTACTGATGGAGGTAGGAGGGAGAATCTCTTTGTTCTGTTTTGTTTGCTTGTTACATCTGCTGTTTGTTTTGCCTGTTACTGGAGCTATGCTTTAACCCCTGCAGTGCTGGCCCTCACTGTGCTGCATAGTTTGGGGGATCCCCCCCTCTTCCCCAGCTGTAACCAACATGCAATAAATAAATTAAATCCATTAATTAAAGAACCTTTCACCAAGCGCAACCTAGCTGTGAAATGGTTAAACTTACTGCATACAATACACGTGTTTGGTTTGAGCTGTCAAGTTGAAAGTATTATGTGAAATCGTATGTTGGGTTTTATTTTTTATTAATGCTGAGAATTATTATTATAACAACAACATGCTTCTATGCTGATGCTCTGATCTATTTATACTCCAAGCTCTTATCTAAGATTAGAATTTCTCTGCATTCCATTTTATTGGGAGTTTTAATCCCACATCAAAGTATTTAGGATCAGAACTATGTAAATGGCATAATTTGAGTGGATTTATGTTAAATCATTTGTAACTACTTCCCCTCATTAAATCACGTAATTAAAAAAAAAAAAAAAATATTAAATAAAAAAAAAATCTTCTTCTTTTAACTGTTTCACCACCAGGTATTTTGCAAAAAGCTGAACTCGGCAATCCATTTCCTTGTGGGGTGAAAAGTAATGTCTGTCGCTATCTATGGACATAACATAACAGCAGTTTTATTAAATCTGGTTTAACGACCGTTGATACAACAATAATAGGTTTATTCATAAAAAACACTAATTGTAGTGAATATAAAACCAAATGGCAAATGTGGGATAAAATATTCAAACTCTTACTGTATGTTAGGATTTTTAGAAATCTGCTATTTTAGTTTAAATTTTGCAATAAGGTTTTAAAATCAATTTTATTTGTTGTTTAAAAACTCCAAAATAATGGGGCTAGGAAAAAAAGTGATTATTTGGCAGTTAATGAAAACGGTTAGAAAATCTGCACACAAAGGGTGGGGAATGTATACGTTTTTATTGGACGTGAAGCGGTTAATGAACGGGGCACCGTTACCACAAGTCTGCTAAACCAGAAATTAACTTCACTTTTAGTTGGTGATGATAGGCGCAGTGGGCGTGGTTATACAGTACTCACCGCATATCAATGCTGCATAGAGTTGGATGAAAACACTTTATATTAAAAAAAATAAAAAAATAAAAAAAGTAAAACCAATATATAAAAGTGTTGCTAAGAGGAAAAACGTGGTCAGCATGGACACCATTGGTTTCCATGGTAATTATTCCACTTTTCTCGTGGCTCTTTAATATATCTGATATTAGTTTAAAATCTTTCTCCTTCATGTGTTGCGTGTGGAATGCAATTAATATGTGAAATAACTGAATTGGTTGTTTTTCCGGGATTTTTACATAGTTATTTATGCTGATTATGGGCAATAAATGTATAAATGCAGAACGTGACGCAGAATGTTTAATGTACTGGTTTTGGGCTCTGCGTATCCTTTGATAAGTCGTATTTCCTTGATGGCTTCCTGTCTGCACGACCAGACACGGCTGTTTATCGTAACTTTGGTAAACCCTGTAAAAATGGGGGAATTATTAACTCCTCGGTCATTTGCCTCTCATTGATCTTTAAGGGGTTAATTTTTCAATTCTTCCTTTCCTTTAATTTACAGGACGCCAAACACTCATTTTTCCAGAGTGCAAATGGTCATATCTGTTTCCCCTCAGTTCCGCTCCACACGTTTTAAAGAGAATGTTTGTTTAATGTCCCATGCCAATTATTCACCGTTCCTGCACTCAAAAGGTTAACAGATCATTAAGTTTTTTTTTTGTTTAATATAATGAACACATTGGTCGATGGACTTAATAGCGAGTTGAATTGCAAAATGTGGTATTGTTGAGTTGTAACTTTTTTTCTCTATTTTAAGTTTTGCCAGAGACTTTGAAAGTTGCGTTAACTGGCCACTACCTGTCTGTGTGTGTGTGTATATTTCTGTGTCCTGTTATAAGGAATCAGGATTAACTGGATTTAGGGCTATAAGCATTACAGCGTGTTTACTACCGCTCCTTGTAATAACTTGACACCTACAGTCTGTCCCCTCGGCAGTGGCTCGGGTAAAGCAGAAGTAAATTGCCACATTAGCTTTGCCGTTTCTGGATGGCAAGGGTTGGCTGAGAGTGCTAGGTGAACCCACTTCCTGCTATAACCTTCCTCCAGCGCCCTCAGTAAAATAATGTCCATCATCGCATTCATTTTGTTTCCGGGGAGGTAAGCGTATATTAATAAAAATATTTTGACATCATTTCCTTTTATTGGTATTTAATACAGATACAAGACACAATATCATGGAACTCTTTCTTTCCTGCTGTCTCCCCAAACGTCTGTGATGTTTGTAGTAGATACGCAGGGATTTATAGGAACGCTAATCCACAACCTTCTGCTGAAGTGCTGAAGATGTGCACTATTTTAGAAATCTGCGTGGCTTCACAGTGGCATGATTTGTGACATGGCAAGTAACTGCCCAGATATTGTTTGGTTTGCTTCTTCGGGGTCACAGTTGTCCAGGTGCTGTGCAGTTTGCCTCCTCATGGTTACAGTTGTCACTGATGTTTGGTTGGCTTCTTTGCGGTTGCAATTGCCCCTGATGTTTGGTTTGCCTCCTAACAGTTGTCCTAGATGTTTGGTTAGCCTCCTTGGGGTCCCAGTTGCCCGGATGTTTTTTGGTTTGCCTGCTTGGGGGTCACAGTTGCCCGGCTGTTTTTTGGTTTGCCTGCTTGGGGGTCCCAGTTGCCCGGCTGTTTTTTGGTTTGCCTGCTTGGGGGTCCCAGTTGCCCGGATGTTTTTTGGTTGGTTTGCCTCTTCTGGGTTGCGGTTGCCTCAGATATTATTTTTTAGGTTTGCCTCCTCGGGGTCGTAGTTGCCCAATATGCTTTTTTGTTGGCCTCCTCGGGGTCGCAGTTGCCCCAGATGTTTTTGGGTTTGCCTCCTTGGGATCGCAGTTTCCCAGGTGTAGTTTCGGCGGGGCCTGAATTACTCCACACCCAGTAATGTGCACAGGTGGAATGTGAAATCTCCTGGAGAATTCCTTTGCATCCAGGTGTAATGCGTCGTGTAGGTACATGCCAGGTATGAAGGGATGGGAAGGTTCTGGAGATAGAGAATGAGAGTTATGCGGTCATTACCCGGTTTGCCCTAGGGCCAGTGTTTGTTTTCATCACTCTGACTCTAGATTCTTGTATCACTGAACTGGAAATCAATTTCCAAAAACACTTAGAAAATAAACCTCCAGAAAACGCGTGTATCAATCCCAACATCGATTTTACTGACTGTCCCCATCATCAAGTACAAAGTGTTGCTGGCAGGGTGACAAATAACGCTTTAATTGGCCTGCTTTTAAAGTAATTTAAGGGTTAAAACAAACTTTTTATTTTGTGAAACAGATGTTTACTTTGAAATTCTTACTGACCTCTGTAAACTATGGCGCTGTACCTGCTTTCGCCCACACTGGGTTCTGCTCGCAGGTTTCCTACACTATACTTACGGTGTATATACACTAATTGTGTGTATTTTGTGTGAAATCGTTGTAGGATCGGGGAGGCTAAACAATACAGAAATCTCCCGGAGGTTTAAGGCCGGCACAGCGTTGTGAGATTTGTAGCTCTGCAGCTGTTGGGTATCTCGGTTTTGGCCTGGAGTCCTGGATAGGATCTCCTTGTAAAACTCGTTGTAAGAGTGATAAGGAATGGATCGCCGCCTGCTGACGCCAAAACTGCGCTCACAGAGCCAAGCTGGGACTGTAGATAAGATGGAAAAAATAATAAATGTAAATACGTTTGGAAACCATCTCCAATTTACCTTTCAGTTCATTGTTTAGTGGATTAACCTCAGTACGTTTAAAAATACATGGCGATTTCTGCAGATTAGAAGTGTGTTTTTAAAACATTGTTTCGCTCTGTTAAAGTTGAGAGTGCTATTTTTAGGAATAATCCCTGCCATGTTTGCATTAGCGGGTAGGGCAGCCATTGTCTCTCCCTGTGAAGTTGAGGCCGATCCAGTCACCTGTCAGGCAGGCGCTAACCTGTCCTGGTATCTACCTTTACTCACTGCGCAGGCCCGGGGCCTGTCACACCTCCGTACATCGCCGCGAGGCTTCTCACAATGGCCCGTCTGTGTCTGCATTCATCACAGCTGTGATTTGTGCCACACTGATTGCCTGCTTTCTATTCATTATTCCAGTATTTTATGTTATTTATTTTTTCCTCTGTTGACGAGCAGGTTGTTTTTTTAAAGGGACACCCCGAGCACGGCTGCGTGTTCCATTTGCAGGTCATACTGTATGTAGATCTTTTGTGGCTGTGTGGTTGCATGTAGTTAGTATCTGCACATATTTATGTATTATTTTAAATCACCGCTATAAACTCCTTCACTCCAGCCGCCACAGGACGACACTTTCCCTGGTCCCCAAGTACTTGTGTGGCGTACGCCCGGTGTACAAAATCCCCATTTCTTGTAACAGGTTTCTTCATAACTTCTAGTATGCGGGTGGGAGTATTAATTTAATTCCTATGATCTGAATGGGAGAGCTGGACTGCATGCGTTTCGTGAGCAGGAGATTATGGGATATGCTCGGACCTTCTATTGAAAACAATGGGAGCGCTAGGATTGGCTGACAACTGATAGCTACTTCCTGGTCTATGTGGCGCTCGTTGTGGGAAGCTGTAAACCACAGGGATTTCCTGCGAAAACAGGAAGTTAATATGTGAGTTTTTTTTTTTTTTTTTGCATGAACTATATAATTCATTAAAATTGAGCATTAACTCCAGCTTTGAGTGTCCCTTTAATATTTTAATATCCCTTTTAGTACGGTGCCTGGCTTCCCATTAATTTCTTGACCACGTAACCCTTGTTGCTTGGCTGCTTGTAGCCAGGGTACGACGCGGTCATATGACTGCTTTCAAGGCTGTGATCTTGGTATAAACAGCTTGGCGTGTTGGAGCGTGAGGACTTCTTGGCACGCATTACGTGATCCCAAAGAGTTTTAAGAAACAAAATTAGGTCAGATTAAAGAAAACGAGGTATAAACTGTTCTAGTTGCATATAAATGTAGGATAAATTCAAAAAGTCATGTTTTGTTTAAAGGGGCATGCCAAGCACCATAACCACTGTAGTTAGTTGTGGTGCTAGGGGCCTGTATGTGGAGCCCCTCGGCATTTTGTCAAATTATTTTCATATGTTTAACAAATATCTAAAGTGTGTAAGGTGGGTCAAACTAATGTCATGTTTTCATGTGTCTTAATTGTTACAAACTCTTTCAGTGCAATGGAATCTTCCTATATTGTGACGTTCTCCAATACACAGTGCGCGCTCCCACTGCGCTGGATCTGGGAGAGATGTCACACGGAAAGAGCTCGGCAGTCTCTCTCTCGCACTCTCTTGTGCACTCACTCTGGCAATTGGAGTAGTTTTGAAGAACAATTCTGGGGAAACGTTCTAAAAGTGGGAGCCAGTCGCTTCACTTTTTGCGCTGAGGTTGTCATGGCAACGTTTACCTGCTTGTAGTAATACTGTATCAGCTGTAACTGTCTGACAAAGATTCTTTGTTTAAATCATAGCAAGGAGTGGCCGTTTCTGGATTGGACGACACTGGGAATATGACGGAGGGATAATAGAATTCTGCACATTATCCGAACTTACACACACATACTTTACCCATCACATCTGCTTATTTAAAAAATGTTTTTTTTTGCTTTTCGTGTGTGTATGTATGTATGTATGTATGTGTGTGTGTGTGTGTGTGTGTGTATATGTATAAAAAATAATGAAAATAAGGCTTGCACTCACAGACTTTTATAAGGATAAAATGTTTCTTCTTTATTCCAAACTTATTAAAACATCTTAGTAGTCATCAACGTTTCAGCCATCGTCTGTGGCTTTCATCAGGATCAGTTCAGCAAATTATATATATAATTTGTGTGTGTATAAATAATTTTAATTATTCATTTTGTCATAGTCATGTGACACCAGCAGAGGGCACTGATAGGTTGAAAGGCTTTGTTGCCATTGTAATCTAAACAAACTTTGATTATATTCTGTGTGTTTTATTGCAGAAATGGTTAAATTACAGATCTTTGTAAATTCTTTTTTTTTTTTTAATTCTTTATTTTTGCATGTGCATATAAGTTACAGACAAGCGTGCAGGGCCACAACAGCAACTGCAGGCATATTCATAGCATTGCAATGAGTGGCATGATGGTACAGCACATTTTTTACAGAAAGATTGCCGGCATATTTTTGTGTAAACGTTAGAGTGATGCTGAGTAGTTTTAAGTTTAGATAAAGTACAAGATTGTGTCTGCGAGTTTTAAACAGGCTTGTGTAGCCACTGTAGGCATTTGAGTGGCACCAGCTAACAGCACTATATTTCGTAGAGTCAGCATAGTTTCTAGACAGTTAAACAAGCATTATACGGGTGTCTAAAGCGTGAAACAGTTAGTTACTAGTTTTTAAAAAAAAGATATAACAAGCTAGGAACATTTTTAAGGCTTATGAATATATAGGCAAACTAGGAAATGACCGCTAGAGCATACACATGAAATCACTGCGTGGCTGATAGGTACTGCAGATTCACAGTGCTCCCCTCTCTCTACATAATCTCACTATAGCACAAAAGCACACATTTGAACTAGCAGAAGCAGGTAAGCTTCTGTGGATAGGACTAAAAAGAATATGCAACTCAGCCATATATCATTGGTAATGATGGGGTGGTCTGTCCTGGGAGTCAGCCTTGGGTGTCAGCGTAGACAGGCGGCCATTCATCCTATACCCCTGCTGGGCTGTGGGCTGCCATGTGGGGAAAGTTCATGCTGGGCTTCCAGCTGCTTGTCCTGCGCCTGATACCATGCAGTTGGTGGTTGCTGATGCGTTCTGTTCAGTCTTGAGGGCCTGGGTTTTGCATGGGGGCCCGTCGCTGCTAAGGTGTTCTGTCTCCTGGGTGTCCTTTGTCCTCGTGGATGCTTTCTCGCGGTTTCCCGGTGGGGTCGGCAGGTTAAGCGCCTCCGTGGTTGTGGTCTCGCTTTTCTACGCTTTGGGGAGGTGCGCCCCTTGGTTTGCCGCCCTGTGGGAGCCTCCGTAGTTGCGGACTGTCGCAGGCCACTGTGTGGGTGAGTACAGGGCTGTGGTGGGGTCTCTTGGTGCATTAAATGTTCGAGTTTCGTCCAGAAATCTTGAAAGTGCTGATCCGGCCGGGTGAGGATATCGTCGGCGTCGGGGCTCGGGGGCCATGTGGCCGTCGCCATTTTGGCTAGGCCTCGGTCGACCTGTCGCAAGTTTGCGGTTTCAGCTCGCTGACCTGCCCGGTTTGGAGTGTCCTTCGATAATGGACCGGGATCACCCCCGCCGGTCCTAGGGGGGGGGGGTAACGGGGCACCCGCATAGAGGGGTGACTTCGCTTGCAGCGCCGGTTCAGCATTTTGGCCGCTGTCTCCATCCGGCCTGTAGTAGGCCGTTGCTGCCTCGACGGGGCTTGCAGTTGTTCAGAGAGCCGCCGACTACCTCGCCACATCTCAGGTGGGTCAGGCAGCCTAAACCTCGCTTGATGCTGCCCCTGTCTAGGGCAATAGGGCTGTGAAAAGGCCGTTTTTAGGAAGAGTGTGGAGGAGCTCGTCCAAAACACGTCTATCCTCCATTGCGGTCAGGCCCCGCCCCCTCCTTTGTAAATTCTTATTGGTGAACATATGGAGCTGCACATTTTAAAGCCCTTTAAAACCACCTTGTTTGCGAAGCAAATTATTACCAAAATTTGGGATAGATTAATATCTCTAAACTGCATCGGGATGGCCCAGCTCTGTGTATTTGTGGCCAAAATGTATAATTTTATTTTATTATTTATATAGCGCCATCAGATTCCGTAGCCCTGTACAATGGAGTGTATTGTATGAAACTTTGAGAAGACTTATTATGCACACCAGAGGTGTGATGCATCTGTATCTAATGAGGTTGGTAGTGAAGGGGTTAATGTCAGCCTTTTGGGACATGATGCGGCCACCTTGAAGTGCCAGGTATAGCTGCTAATTGAATAGTAACCTGGCACAGACTAATGGTCAACAGGCCATAAGCGTCCACTTTAATGTGCCATTTTTCCACTATCCTGGGACTGAGGTTACCCGGCAACCGCTAATTCATTCATATTTGCTGACTCGGCACTTTACTGCGAGCGTTTCAATTTGACAATTAGAAGACAAAACAGATGGGAATGGAAGCTCTACCTGTGATTACCCAGACATTAACCCACGCCTTCCCTGAATTATTATTATTATTATTATTATTATTATTGTGTTGTTAATTATATAGCGCCAACAAATTCCACAGCGCTTTACAATGGGTGGACGAACAGACATGTAGTTGTAACCAGACAAGTTGGACACACAGGAACAGAGGGGCTGAGGGCCCTGCTCAATGAGCTTACATGCTAGAGGGAGTGGTGTAAAGTGACACAAAAGGTAAGGATAGTATCAGACTAATGACAGTTGCAAGAGAGGAATCAGTCGGGAGCTATTAACAGTTTAATTGATATGCTTTTATGAAGAAGTGGGTTTTTTATGATTTTTTGAAGGAGTGGAGACTGGGTGAGCCTCTAACAGAGGAGGGAAGTGAGTTCCACGGGAACGGTGCAACCCTCGAGAAGTCTTGAAGGCGAGCATCAGAGGTGGGAGTACGGACAGAAGATAGTCTTCAGCAGAGCGTGAGGGCGTAGACAGGACATAATTGTGTATAAGGGAGGATAGATAGGTGGGAGCAGCATTATGTAGAGATTTGAAAGCAAGAACCAGAAGTTTAAATTGAGCCCTATATCTTACAGGAAGCCAATGTAGGGACTGACAGAAGGGTGAGGCGTGGGAGGTGCGGGGGCGGACAGGAAGATGAGCCTCGCTGCTGCATTCATTATGGACTATAATAGCGCAAGTTGGGAGCACGTAAGACCACTGAGAATCCAATTACAGTAGTCAAAGCGAGAAAGGACAATGGAATGGACCAGCACCTTAGTCGCATCTGGCGTTAAGTAGGGTCGGATGAGCGCAATGTTTTTGAGATGGAAGCGGCAAGATTTGGCGATAGAGTGAACATGAGGCGTGAGGGAGAGGTCGGAGTCAAAGAGAACACCTAGGCAGCGAGCCCGTGTGGTGGAGCTGATAGTAGCACCGTTGACTTGGAGGGAGACAGACACAGGAGTAGCAACACTGGAGGGAGGAAAGACCAGAATTTCTGTTTTGGTCAAGTTTAGTTTAAGGAAGTGGGCAGCCATCCAGTTAGAAATAGCAAAGAGGCAGTCAGAGATACTAGTCAAGAGGGACAGGGTATCAGGAGAGGACAGATTTGAGTGTCATCTGCATAGAAATGATATTGGAAGCCAAAGGAGCTAATGAGTTTACCAAGGGAGGCAGTATAGATGGAGAACAGTAGGGGACCAAGGACACAACCTTTGGGGACACCAACAGAGAGGAGTTGGGGAGAAGAAGCCGAGCCAGAGAAAAAAACACTGAAAGAGAGCTGGGAGAGGTAGGAGGAGCACCAGGAGAGCAATATCTTGTAGACCTGTCCTAATGTGTTTTACACCCCACCTCCTATAGAATGTAAGTTCGATTGAGCAGGGTCCTCTTCAACCTATTGTTCCTGTAAGTTTATTTGTAATTGTCCTATTTATAGTTAAATCCCCTCTCATAATATTGTAAAGCTCTACGGAATCTGTTGGCGCTATATAAATGGCAATAATAATAATAATAATAGATCGATATTGCGGAGGATGAGAAGAAGCTGTTGATGATCAATGGTGTCAAAAGCCGACAGGTCAAGGAGAATTAGGATAGAGTAGTGACCACGAGATTTTGCAGCAAGTAGATCATTGGATACTTTGGTCAGTGCCGTTTCCACAGAGTGCTTAGCACGGAAACCAGACTGAAGCGGGTCTGGCAGAGAGTTAGACTAAAGGAAGTCTGTCAATCTCGCATACACAACTCTTTGCCTGCTTACTGCTGTCTGCGTGCCACACAGACGCAGTATACACTCTCTAGGGCCACATCAACATCAAACCAGGCGCTCCATCTAGTATATAAGTGCATTGGGTATTTGTGAGTTTCGTAGCGCATGTTATGGCGCCCGATACAATCAGCGGTAATAGAAAGACACCTCCCTGGACTGACAAGGAAGGGGGGACATGACTGCGGCTAGGATAAGGAGTCTTAAAGGAAGATCAGATGGGAGGGGGATATATGGATACATAGTTGCTAAGATGGAAGACAGTTATAAGGACAGTGAGGGGAGGGGACTTACCAGTCAGCTCTTGGAAGTGCAGGGATCCTGACTTTCAGATTTTCAGATTTGCATCTGTCTTTCTTTGCTGACCCCTTAAAAAAAAAAAAAAAAAAAAAATATTATAGACATTATTCTTAAAAAGTTTTATACTTACCTGTTCCTGAATTTTGAGAGTGATGGACGTTTCCCAGGAATCGTTGGTGGCCCTGTTGCAGGCTTATCGGGCTGCTCATGGTGCAGGCTCGTTAGCAGAGGTGTTGGCCGGCATGGATGGCGTCCCCGGTGAAGAGGCTCGACCTGTGGAAGGTGGGCGGCGGGCCAGGCGTTCAAGGCCGCCGTCGCGACTGTCTCCCAGCCCGGTGAGAGGAGGTCGTGAAGGCCGAAGAAGCCGGCGAGCTGGAGTGGCTGGGAATGTGGAGCCGAGCCTGGTGTCGTCCCCCCGAGCGATCCGGTCCCAGGTGAGAGCTGCGGCTGCGTCCGGCAGCCATTTCCAAGATGGCGATTCGGCGGGAAGATCCAGGAGCCCTCCACCTTCTCTTCCGGCGCGGCCGGAAGTGACGTCACGACGCCGGTCGCGCACGGCCGGCGCGCCGGATATGACGACAGCAGCCGGCGACGGGCAAAACCCGGAAGTGGGTGCCCGCGCCGGAAATAGGACGCCGGGCGCCCGGAGACCACAAGCGCCGGCGGAAGAAGGCGGCAATAGGGGTGCTGTGAGCCGGACAGCAGCCCCAAGGAGATGGGAGTCCCCAGGACCGGCCGGTTCATGGGGTGCCGCGGATCAGGCGGCAGCCCCAAGGTTGCAGTACTGCCAGGATGCCGGCGGTCGGGAGGCCGTGTCGGCTGCAGCCCCTCTGGGAGCTGGGAGGCTCCAGGGGGAGTCCGGTGAGGAGGAGGAGTCTGAGGAGGAGCGAGAAGGTGATGGAGGACGGCCCCTGCGCCTCCCCTCATTTGGTGAGTCAGCATGCGCAGGCGCCTGGGGTGCTGCAGGGGGTTCAGGTCAGGATAGCGAGGTGTTGCGCCTGCTGAGGATGTTAGTGGAGGGGCAAGCCAGGGGTACTGGTCTAGGGGCTCAGGGTCCCGGTAGTGCGGATAGTTTGAGGGGTCATGGGGTTGGGGTTGGTTCCTTTCTCCCAGGGTGTGAACTGGCTCCCCTAGGTTTACATGTGCCAGCGGAGGTGCAGGAGAAGATTATTCATGGTGAGTATGTGGATCTCCTTTCTCTCGTTCCGCCAGACAAGGAGTCCGTGGACAGACCGCGACGTGGCGAACAATTGGAGGGAGAAAAGGGTAAGGCTATCCCGCGTACGTTCGGTAATTGGCTGCAAGGATTTAATATCTTTGCCAGCGTACTAGTGCGCCGTTTCCCTGAGAGGGCCCCCTCTTTATTTGGTTATTTGGACTTAATTTGGGGCGCCTACAAGGTTTATGGAGGGCAATGCTGGTTCAAATACGACCAGCAATTCCGCCAGAAGATGGCGGCGTGTCCGGGTATGGGTTTTGGGGTGCAGGACGGCAGCCTGTGGCTGCTACTTATGACCCCGTGTAGACCCTCTCCCTTTTCGGGGGCGGCCGGCGTCCCCACGGGTACGTCGGCAGGTCAGAGGAAGGGAGTCTGTTGGCTCTTCAACGAGAGCCACTGTAAGTGGTTTAGCTCCTGCAGATTCCGGCACGAGTGTGCCCACTGTGGGGGAGCCCACCCGGCTCTCCGTTGTTTCAAGAAGGGCAGACCATCTGCCTCCAAGGGCTCTGGTAGGGACGACGTTCCTCGCAGAGAGGACTCCAGTGAGCGTGGAAAAGATGCGTCCATGGCTCGTCCAGTATCCTAAGAGGGACGTTGCTAGCCTCTTGTTCGACGGTTTCACAACGGGTTTCTGGATTCCCTTTGTGCTGTCGGACGAGGGCCAGTTCGCGGACAATCTTCGGTCCACGCGGGGAAAAGAGGTTTTGTTACAAGAAAAGTTGGAGGCGGAGATTCAACGGGGCCGCATGGCCGGCCCCTTTGATTCCCCCCCATTCCACAACCTGAGGGTGTCTCCGCTGGGTCTGGTACCCAAAAAGGATCCGGGAGTTTTTCGATTGATTCACCATCTCTCGTACCCTTCGGGGTCGTCGGTCAATGATGACATTGACAGGGATGCGTGCAGGGTACGTTATGCGTCCTTCGACTCGGCATTGCTCCTCCTGCGGCGGGCCGGTCGTGGGGCGTTATTAGCAAAATCGGACATTGAATCGGCCTTTCGTTTGTTGCCGGTTCGTCCGGATTGCTTTCACTTGTTGGGGTGTTTCGCTAACGGTTGCTTCTATTATGATATGTGTATGCCCATGGGCTGCGCTATCTCTTGTTATCATTTCGAACTGTTTTCTTCTTTTTTGGAGTGGGTCACGTCCAGAGTTGCGGGTTTGTGTTCGTTGACACATTACCTGGATGATTTTTTGTTTGTTGGTCCGTCGGGTTCCCAGGATTGTACAGCGTTGCTTCAGGCATTCCGGCGGGTGGCGGCTGAGTTCGGGGTTCCTGTGTCCGAACAGAAAACGGTTGGCCCGGTGTTGGTCCTTTCATTCTTGGGTATCGAAATCGATACCGAGAGAATGGTTTTCCGGCTCCTGGAAGAGAAGTTGGAGGGGTTGCTGCGGTTGGTGGACTTAGTCAAAGGTTCCAAGAAGGTTCAGTTGCGTCAGATGCAGGGCCTGTTGGGGCACTTGGTTTTTGCATGTCGGGTGTTACCGATGGGTCGGGCATTTTGTCGTAGATTGTCCTTGTCCACGGTGGGGGTGAAGGAACCTTTCCATTACATTCGGATCACGAGGCGCCTTCGGGCGGATCTGGCAGTGTGGAGCTCCTTCCTCAGACGTTACAACGGGCACTCTTGCTGGTTGAGGGAGGCCACCACCAATGCTGCCTTGGATCTGTTTACCGATGCCTCGGGGTCAGTTGGTTTTGGAGCGTATTTTCGGGGTCAGTGGTGCGCGGGGGAGTGGCCGGAGGAATGGCAGTCTTCCCCATTTCGAAGGAATTTGACCTTTTTGGAACTGTTTCCGATAGTGGTCGCCCTGGAACTGTGGGGTGAGGAGCTGAGAAATCACACGGTAGTCTTTCACACGGACAACATGAGTGTGGTCCATGTGATTGCCCGATCGTCCTCCTCATCCCCACCAGTGTTGGCTCTTCTCCGTCACCTCGTGCTCCTTAGTCTTCAGTTTAATGTTTGGGTGCGGGCGCAACATGTCCCGGGTGTGCAAAATGTGGTGGCTGATGCATTGTCTCGCTTGCAGTGGGAACGGTTTCGCGAGGCAGCGCCGGAGGCGCGGCGGACCGGTCTGCAGTGTCCGGACTCCTTATGGAAGCTCGATTTCGAGGCCTGATGGGCTTGGTATCGGACTCCTTGGCGGAGGCTTCCTGGAAGGCATACCGGGCAGTGTGGAAACAGTGGCTGTCGGCAGCACGGGACGGGGATGTATCCACGGAAATGGGACGTACGGAGGCGACTCTTGTGTTGCTGGATGACTTGGTCAGGAGAGGTAGGTCTTGCGCAGTAGCGGAGAAGGCGCTGGCTGCCCTGTCTTTCTTGTTTCGATTTATGGGCTGGCGGGATGTTACTAAGGAATTTGGGATCCAGAGAGTGGTGAAGGGGTGGCGACTGCGGCGTCGCCCGGATCGTCGTCGTCCGATTTCGGTGGAAATGTTGCGGCGGATTCTTTTAGTCTTGCCGCGGGTCTGTGGCTCGGATTATGTATCGAAGTTGTTTCGCGTAGCCTTCTCGGTCTGCTTTTTTGGAGCCTTTCGCATCGGCGAGTTGGTAGCCCCGAGCAAGGGGAAGGCCTCGCCTTTGGCATTGTCGGATGTGCGGTGGTCTACTTCCTCCGTTGACATTTTTGTGCGGCGCTCTAAGACGGACCAGGCGGCCCGGGGTGCCTGGGTTCGTTTAGGGGCCACGAGGGATGTCGTCTGTCCTGTCGGGGCTTTTCACGATTTTCTGGAGGTGCGCCCGGAGCGGGGAGGCCCTTTGTTGGCTCACGCGGATGGGTCTCCCCTAACACGCTATCAGTTCTCGGCAATGCTGAAGAGAGCATTGGCCGCGGGTGGTATGGAAAGTCAAGGGTTTTCGGCCCATTCCTTTCGGATTGGGGCGGCTACCCAGGCAAGTGTTTTGGGTTACTCGGCTGCGGGCATTAAACGCATTGGAAGATGGGAGTCGGGGCGTTTTAAGTCTTATGTCCGACCTCATATGCTGTAACCCTCTTCTCGTTGTAGGTGGGCGGCCCCGGTACGTGTGGATACTAGGGCATTCCTACGTGTACTGGGCAGCTAGGCGAGCTGAAGACCGGGCCTATGGACGAAATTTGGGGTTCTCAGTGGACTTGGCCCGAGTCAGGTGGAAGGGCATTAGGGGCCTCCGATGGCAGCAAGTATATCCTGAGTTCGTGGAGCTCCGTAAGTTTGTGTCAGGGCCGGTGGTGGTGGTGGTCCATGCGGGCGGGAACGACTTGGGGGTTTCCAGGACTGTGGACCTTCTCCACGCGATTCGGCACGACTTGGCGAGGTGCATGGCGCTGTTTCCGGACATGACCTTGGTTTGGTCGGAGGTGGTTTCCAGGCCGTGCTGGCGCGCGCTGCCGCACTCGCGCGGTTTGGAGAAGAGCCGGCGCAAGCTGAACATTGCAGTGGGGAAATTTGTCCGGCGGCTAGGTGGGGTGGTCGTTCGACACGTGGAGCTGGAAGGGGAGAACCAGAACTTAATGAGGAGGGATGGGGTCCACTTAAATGAGATAGGTTTGGACATCCTGAACACGGGTTTGCAGAGTGGGATTGAGGCTGCGCTGTCGGCGGGGGGCGCGATGACGGCAGGAGGCGTGAGGGGAAGTCGTCATCGCGGTGGCGGGAGTCCTGGCCAGCGCAGGCAGAAGTGATGGAGTTGCCGAGGAGGCTTGGGGAGTCGCAGCCTGTTGGGAGCTGATGGCGGAGGCAGGCTGCTCATGGACTCATGGTTTGTGGGGATAGACCTGTCTGTTGGGCAATCACCCCAACAGCTGACAGTATTTATGTTGCTGGCATGGAAAATTAATAAAGCTGTGGCCGATGCCCTTACCCAACTTTATACGGTCTCTGTGTGTCATTGGGAAAGGGGGGCACCGGGTGGGTGGTACAGGCATCTAGACAGCAGTCAAGACACCTCCCTGGACTGACAAGGAAGGGGGGACATGACTGCGGCTAGGATAAGGAGTCTTAAAGGAAGATCAGATGGGAGGGGGATATATGGATACATAGTTGCTAAGATGGAAGACAGTTATAAGGACAGTGAGGGGAGGGGACTTACCAGTCAGCTCTTGGAAGTGCAGGGATCCTGACTTTCCCGCCCTCCCGCCCTTAGGACATTTGGTTATTGAAGGAATGTGGGTTTTGTTTCTGGTGCTTGTTGTTGGTTGTCTTTTCTTGTTTTGTCACAGCATGCGGGAGTCCTGGCCAGCGCAGGCAGAAGTGATGGAGTTGCCGAGGAGGCTTGGGGAGTCGCAGCCTGTTGGGAGCTGATGGCGGAGGCAGGCTGCTCATGGACTCATGGTTTGTGGGGATAGACCTGTCTGTTGGGCAATCACCCCAACAGCTGACAGTATTTATGTTGCTGGCATGGAAAATTAATAAAGCTGTGGCCGATGCCCTTACCCAACTTTATACGGTCTCTGTGTGTCATTGGGAAAGGGGGGCACCGGGTGGGTGGTACAGGCATCTAGACAGCAGTCAAGAGAGAGGTGTAAAGTGGAGTGTTACAATGTTCTGTATAAAAGAATGATCCAACTTTGTGCATAAATGAGTAGTCTAGATAACTCCCCCTGGATGCTCCTAAAATAAAGCTGTTATTTCGTTATGGTGGCCCTCTGTAGAGAGAGACTTCAAGACTGTCACAGAGCCAGATAGACGCGATCACATGACCGCGTGCCATTTGTGCAGTCATGCTAGCTGCTGGCGTTATTGACACTTAAGTGTTTGATCGTCTCGCTAGTACATTTTGGCGCCACATGGGCGATTCTGACCAAACCCTGACATCCTAGGGCTATTTAAACCCATGTTAGATTTTCTTCTGTGTCTTGTTGTGGGTTTCATTAACTGGTAAACTGTTTATATTTGGCCATTCTGACCTCGGATTGTTATTGACTATTCTTTCTGGTATCCTTGACTTATTGGCCTGTCTTCTCGTACTTATCTAATTCTGTATCCCTGACCTTGGCTTGCCTCGGCTCTGACCCTTCTATATTTACGTTAAGTCTGGCCACTCTAAGGCCCAGTAATACGTATATTTTGCAAGAGTTTTAACCTGTATTTAACTTCAACACTGCTTGCTGGGTCATAGTGTTTCTTGACAATGTGCAAGATTTCACTTTGTGGCGCTTCTAGATCATCACAAGAACATGCGTCTCCCGATACATGGAGATCTGAAAGAAAGCATCTTTCATTAAGCGAACAGATCAACTAAGTATTTGGGTTGATTTTTTAAAATTTTTATTTATTTTTTTAAATAAAAAATCTAATGAGTGCTCTCGTTTTTGCTAATATGCATTTATATGTGTGTGTAATTATTCAGTGTTATCTTGCCTTTGGTAATCGCTTACTCACACAGCACGTAAAGAAACTTAGCTATGCTATAAAACGGAGCTCTGTTCATCCGGACAAGGTCTCTTTTTAAGTTTTTATGTGACTGTTATTGTGACTCCTGGTTTATTGACGTACTCAGCCTTAGCCGTTGAAGGTGTGGCAGTATGTGACGGTGAGAATGCATCAATGTGCGCCGTGAAGACATCATCCTGACGCCCCCATCACTTCCAATAAGACCGGCATTGGGCACAAGACATTTACTTCTGATTGTCCGCTGTTCAAACATTTAAAATCAGGAAAAACTGGATTTGTTTCACTGCAGTGAAGCAGCATTTTTTTCTCATCGAGTCAGAAAACATCACTCTGTTTGTAGGTCTGTGTAGTGTATACATCCGTGACCTGCGTGCAAACACACCTACACCCTGATTCGTGCCATGATATAATTCACTAAATTGTGAATTACCGATATATGTGCAAAACCGCTCACTTGGACAGAGTTGAAAGAAGAAAGATGCTGATCCAAGAGTCCCAGGGTAATGCGGGGCTAGTGGATCAGTATCAAAGGATGCCCTATGTTACTCTCCCCTGAAATTGGGGAATAACCCACGATAAGCTGTATATGCGAGAGTGGACGGAGAGGTCCTAAATGAGAGAGTTAACATTGAAAGTGGGGAATAGTCCTAAGGGGACACCGGTATATAAAAACAGGACTGAGAGAGACAGAAAAAGGTGTGTGTGTGTGTATATATAATGTGTATGTATATCCACACACACACATACCTATCAATATCCAGCTAGGTAATAAAACATCAGCTTATCCACTAGTCAGGTCTAAGCCTAAACTGTGCATTATCCCAGTGATCGGACTGAATTCCTGACAATTCACTTTTCCGTGAATTAACATGTATATCTGATTACTGCATCCTAAGCACTTATTTTTTATTGTCGCATAACACGAAACCAGTAAAGGTTTTGCTTAGTTTATCACTCAACATACAGTTTTTATGTAATTTTGAAAAAGATAAATCAGAGCAGTTTTTATCTGTGATCGTGTACTTTGTGCGTCTATCCTGGCACAGCCAAGGCACACCATGTAAATTAATTTTAACCTCGTGGTGCATTCGCACATATATCTGGCCCAAGTAATGCGTTGCTGTGGAGGTAAGTGCCTTTTTGTTCCACTGCTCCACATGCCGCCTCAGTAAAACTTAGAGTTTGATTTGGGGGAATGAGGAAGACAGTGTTCCAGTTTCATTTTAACACGTTGTTAACACTACATGGCCGGCGTTCTGTGTATCGTGATGTATTTTAATAGCTTTCCCTATATATGTCAATGCTGTGACTTTACTTGCTTTGGTAAAACACCTAAAATAGTAAAATGTACGTGCTGTCTGCTTCCTGTCGCAGCTCTGTACAGTGTGGTTGTCAGTGTGTGTGTGTGTGTGTGTGTGTTCACACTCTTTTTCATTGGTGGGAAAGTTTGTTTTAAAATACTATTTTTCTTGTATTACACCACGAACACTTCGATAACTTGAAGTGGTCATGGTGTCTGGTCTAGTGGATAAGTTCCATTAGGCTTGTCAGTAAAAGCAGAAAAATGATGAAACCACTGTGGTACTCTGCAGAAGTGGCCAAAATAGGAAAAAACAAAGTTTGCATTTAGTCAGTATAATAGACCGATCTATAAGATTAGGCAGAAAGAGGCTAAGTGCACACACAGAAAATAGCACAGTCAGTAAAAAAAGGGGGAGACAACATTTTTAGATACATAAATGAGAAAAGGAAAGTAAAACAAGGATTAGTTAGATTAAAAACAAAAGAAGGAAGGTATGTAGACAAGGATAAAGGTCTAGCTGACTAGCTGCCTTAATGAGTATTTTTGTCAATATTTACAGCTGAAAATTAAGGAAAGGGACCTCTAGGAGGCTTATCAATAAACTGCAATCTTTAAGTTTGGATTCCAATATTGTTGAATGGGTAAGGCAGTGGCTGAGTGACAGGCAACAGAGGGTTGTAGTCAATGGAGTATATTCGAAGCTTGGGCTTGTCACCAGTGGGGTACCTCAGGGATCTGTACTTGGACCCATTCTCTTTAATATTTTTATTAGTGATATTGCAGAAGGTCTTGATGGTAAGGTGTGTCTTTTTGCTGATGATTCTAAGATATGTAACAGGGTTGATGTTCCAGGAGGGATAAGCCAAATGGAAAATGATTTAGGTAAACTAGAAAAATGGTCAGAGTTGTGGCAACTGACATTTAATGTGGATAAGTGCAAGATAATGCATCTTGGACGTAAAAACCCAAGGGCAGAGTACAGAATATTTGATAGAGTCCTAACCTCGACATCTGAGGAAAGGGATTTAGGGGTGATTATTTCTGAGGACTTAACCCCTTAAGGACACATGACGTGTGTGACATGTCATGATTCCCTTTTATTCCAGAAGTTTGGTCCTTAAGGGGTTAAAGGTAGGCAGACAATGTAATAGAGCAGCAGGAAATACTATTGGAATACTTGGTTGTATAGTGAGACAGGGGCCGACTGACAACTCGGCAAATCGGTCATGGACCGAGGGCCTGTGAAACCATGGGCCCGGTGGCACAGCCATGCTCCAGCTGGGGAGATCAGAGAAAAGTGGAAAGGCAAAATAAAAAAAATAAAAAATCTCTTTGCCCAATAGGTTGCGGGGCCCCTGAGCATGCGTGGGATAGGCATAAGGTTATTCTAGACTTACGATAAGGCCAGAGACTAATGAGAGTATTTAGAAAATTGGGCAGTCTGTGTATTCAGTAATTGCTGTTTCTGTGCCTTTGTTTCGCAGTCGCTGTTAGATTTTTGGCTTGGAAAGGAGATTTAGCGGAATGTTTTATTTAAACTAAACTGTTTACTAAAACCAATATATCGGCATACCTTTTAATAAACATGGAATCTGTCAGTGGGGAAAATCTATATCTTTTCTGGTCAGTGTTTTGCAATCTTAGATTTCCGTTAAACTCGTAGTTTAGTGAATATTTTAATTTTTCCTCTTTTGTAAGAGACATATCTTCATATAACGTCAGCTTCATGATGCACAATTATATACTGGGGATATTTAACCTTTTTTTTTTTTTACAGAGGCCTGAGTTTGCTTGGATTCATAATGGATGAATTAAATGAAAGTCCAATTCAATATGTTGACTCATTAACCATTCTAAGAATTGAGCGTTCTGTAAATTGGCGTCATTTTTTGCTAGTGCTGAGTGTTCTCTCATCTTGCGCAGAGCTTTATACTTGGTTGTGGTTTAATGATTCTTTTTAGAGCTGGTGTCAGCTGACGGGCGTGGGTCGTATAACGTGTACTGTGAAATCAAAATTGGGCGTTATGCACAGAATTGTCAGCAAGGAGTGAGCATTGTCTGGGAAGAAGCCGCAGATATTGTCTTCTTTTTTTTCGCATCCTGGGTTGACTGCCCAAAGGCGGCTCCCTCCCTTACCTGTAAAATGAGCCGCCACAAAGACCAGGAGCTGCTACGATTTTGTCAATTATTCAGCGAGCTTCTCATATAACGTTGTGTTTTGGAAGCTGAGCTAGTCGCCCATTCACGCCTTGCCTGCTATCCATTCGTGAAAACATACAGGTCTTCATGATTAACAAGGAGGGGGTCATGCATTTATCATTAGTTGGATGGGAGTGTGCATAGTTTTCTTTTTCTTTCTTGTTTTGGAATATCTTTATGTACAGATTTTTTTCTCATCTATTTTTTTTTTTTTTTAAATGTATTTTTTTTTTTATATAAGCTACCATCTCCTCTGACTCTTAAAACATTATAGTTAGAGCTTTTCATAAACTGTGACTGCATTTTGTTTTCCGCAAACCAGCAAATATTCAGTTCATAGATGTGGTGAGCCCTAAAGAAATTATTTGAAGAAATCCAAAGCGTTATTTTATTTATTTTTTAAAATCGGTAATGCCAGGGTTGAGTCTGATATATAGTTGTCAAACTGTTTTTATTGGCCCAAATCTCTGTATTGTCGAGCAAGCAGTAAAAACAAAACACACATACGGCAAACTTAAACAAACAAAAAAAATCATGACAATCAGCAACTTGTTAAAGGAACACTTCACACACCTAAAGCAGTTTAGCTTGCTAAATGTAGTGCTTTATATGTGAAGAGCGTGTACTCTTATTCCATTTTACAAAAAGTGCCGTTTTCATTTGAAATTGGCATTTTTATAAATTAACCTCGTCACACCCCCATGGCTGTCAATCAGACAACCAGTTCTGTTACTTCCTGGTTTGGTTAGCTTAGTGAAGCTGAACTGAAGAGGCAGCAATTGCCCAGAGCACCTGCCTTTCAAAGACTTCTAATTGAGCTGCACTGGGAAGTCTGTGATTGGACAGCCACAGAAAGTCTGGGCGGGGTTAGCATAATTAAATGTCTGCATGTTTTCATACGGGGTATATCTACTACTGTTTTTATTAATTTTGTTAATTTTTTGGGGGGCAGTGGAGTCTCCCTTTAAATTAACAGTACACAGCAACTGTACTGATAAATTTTATTTATATATATATATATATATATATATATATATATATATATATATATATATATATATATATATATATATATATATATATATATATATACACAAAAATAATTAGATTCCTTGCACTCATGCTGAATACTCATAGTAGAATGTAAAATTTACTTGCCGGGTGCAAGTCCTATGGGGATGTTGAAATTCACATAACTGATAGAAGAATGGGCTGCACTCACAGTCTTCTGATACAAGAATTATTTATTTCATCTAATGAAAAATCGACGTTTCGGTCCACACAGGGACCTTCCTGAGCGAAACGTTGATTTTTCATTAGATGAAATAAAGAATTTTTGTATCAGAAGACCGTGAGTGCAGCCCATTCTTCTATCAGTTATGTGTGTGTACCCCCACGTATGTACCCCCACATTTCTGACTTTGCTCACATATATAGATTGTAAGTGTGTTTTCTATGTATATGTATATAATACATATATATATATATATATATATATATATATATACACATAGAAAACACACTTACAATCTATATATGTGGGGGTACGGTTGTTTTTTTGCCCCAGGGCTTCCATTGTACCCAGCCTGCTTACCAAGCGTTTACAATAAACTGTCTCTTACCCCAATGCTGCTGTTTTTGTCACAAATCATTAAATGACAGGTCGAGCAGAGTGCAGTATGAACTGGCCAGCCCAGTGCGCCGTCCAACCCACCTGTTTGTTGGTTTTTATTTTTTTTACATTCTTTATTTTTGCACAGTACAACAAACCAGTGTGCAGAGACATTTTCAGAGAATGAACAATAGAACATCAGCATTTAGATCAGATCAGAAAATGTAAGAATCCAGCACTATTTTATATGTAAAACGTGCTAAGTAAGTCGCCAGTAGGTAGGAGAAGAGAGAAAAATGAACACTGCTGAGTAAACTGACAGACTATGAGTGTAGATAGAAAGCCACTGGGTTTATGATTAAATCATGAAATAAAAAAAATTAGGAAAACACATGAAATAGAGGGTTTGAGAAGCGAAGCACGTAGGGCGCTATCACATTTTGCTGCAATAATAGCAGGTGGGCAGTGTCCTGTGTGGCAGGAGGCTTGCAAGAGACTTCATCTGATGCCACTGGTAGACCATACGGGTTGAGTCAGTTCCTTGCCAGGACTGGCCTCATTCCCCTCTAATTCAGGGTTGTGCAGATTCTGCAGCTCCAGGCCTTAAAGGGGGGGCTGGAGCCTCATTTCCATCATTCCCCCATCCCCTGGTGGCGGGATCTTGTGCCCACAGGGTCCCCAATACTTGGGACCCCCATGGGTGTATGGACAGCTGTCCAGACTTTGCTCCGGGTGCGCCCCCAGCCCAGAAGAGGAAAAGGTGTTGCAGTCAACTTCAGGTCGTTGCGGAGTGGCAGAAGGGGTGAGTACCCAGTTCGGTCGCTGAGTTGGCGCCAGAACTCCTGGCATATTGCGTTAAAGCGGGCTTCAAAAGACTCCCTCCACTCCTGGCTCCAGAGGTCTTATCGGCTGGGCTGCAGCTCTTACACGGCGGCCATCTTGGGCACACCTCGTGGGTCTCAAAGCACTCGTCGAGATTTCCACCTTTAATTCTGTATGCCCCAGTGGGGACCGGGATAACCCCCACCAAATAGTGCACCTCAAGGTGCTCGCTTAGCGTCGGGATAATGGTGGCTTCTTCACGCCTCTGACACGGCAGGCTCGATAGACCGCAAAGTTAAACAAGGCTTCTGCCCGGTCCACAGCACCAGTCTGGATCCCAGAAGGAGCACCAACAGGCTATATCAATCCTCCTGTGGCTGGGAACCTCCGATGGCCGGTATTGTAGGTTTAATTGCTTAATATAAGCCCAGTGTGGCAGGAGCTACTAAGGAACACGTCCAGCCAGTATCATTGTCAGGCTCCCACCAACCAGTTTTAAACCATTACGTCCAGTATTACGTTACGGAATCTGTAATTATTAATTAATCAGTTTAATGATTAACTGATCTGTTTTATGATGTGTTTTTACATATAAACTGGTTTGTCTTATTTGAGGAACATGTTTTGGTCTTTAAAATGCTAAATCCAGCCGGAAAGAGAGAGATCGCTCGGGGAATGAGGAAGCCAGGTGTACATGGAAACGCTTCTTTTCTCGGGAGAGTCAGGGATTGCCTGCTAAATGATTGGGCCCCAGGAGGCCCCATACCTTTCTCCATGCCTGGGAAGGTTGTGTGGTGGCTGGGAACGTATAGTGGGAGAACATTTTTTTGATTTGTGAACATTTAATATAAATATTCTATATGTGTGTGCTGTGCTCCTCCTGACGATTCCCATCCACCACTGCTCTTACCCTCACTCACTACCCTTTATAGGCATTTATATAAGTTGATCCAGATCTCCCCCTCTGATGGCAAATTGTTTGCTAATAACCAATTCACTACAATGTGTTTATAGTGAATTAACCCATTATGTTATTTCCAAGCCTTTATACTGGGCCTTTCTGTTTCTATGTAATCGCATAAAGTGGCATTCAGGGTATTTGTACACTGCTGTGGGGAGAGGTAACCAGACTGGGGAACAAAACTCTGTGTGTCCTGAATTAGAGATCAGTCCAAAGATTGAGGAGCAGATTGCTAGAACGAGGGTGAAAAGGGTTTAATGTTGACCCCTCTTTGTGACGTTAATTTGGAGTCTCCATGTGAATATTGTCTTGCGCTGTTCTGGAGACTGGTTCTTTTTAATTTCCTGTCCATGTGGGTAATGGCTGCAATAAAATGTCCCTGTTTAATTAAACTCCAAGGGGATGGTGTTTGTGCAGACCGTAATGAGGACACGGCATCTGGCTGACACGTTACGGCAGCAGAACTCTATTTTTTTATGTCGTCAGCAGTCCGGGGTTTGTTTACGGAGCAGCGTTGTGTTGGCGTCTTCCCTTGACCTGTGGCCCTCTGTGTACCTCAAGACATCTTCATAGGAGAAGCCAGAGGACCACACGTTAGGAACGGCCCCGTAGAAGGCGTCCATATTGATGGGAAATAAATGCAATAAGTTTTGGTTTTTATTATTTTTATGAACTTTCACAGTTGAGGTATTCATCGCATATACCGGTACTTTCAGTTACAAATGATACGTTGTAGATGACGAAAGTCCGTCCTGTTTTGGCAATGTAAATAGTTAAATGTTTTTTGTTTTCTGACACCTGGTTTACGAGGTTCCTTATTCATAACTAACATTCAAATACCACTTCCCTTTTCCCCCTATTTTAATATTATTGATGCTGATAGTCTTGGAGCACGCCAAACTAAACAGTAGGTACCATTCTTCCATGCTATTTAATCTACGTGATGAGAATCCTCCTGTTTTAACCCAGATATCACAGTGACAGACCAGTGTTCTCCCCTCAAAACCCTAGGCATTAACCCTTTGAGAGATCCAGGTGAGAAGATCCCAAAACACCGCTTTATCAGGCTGCGTTTCGATATATAGAGCAATATCAGTATAGAGGATAGTGGTCTCCCTCCAACAGAATTAGGAGTGCCTTTAACAGGTTTTAACTTTCATTTTTATTTTGTTTTGGTAAAATATTGTAATGAACGGTCTAATGCCCTGTGATAGGGGCATAAGAAAATATCCTGATCTGATCTTTGACTTAATTTGTTTAATTTTTTATTGATAGAGAGAGCTCACAATGTAACTGATGGTTTTACTGTATAATTGATATAATGTACCTCCTGTCTGTGTTAAACCAGGTGAAGTCCTGCCGGGAGTGTGCCTTTAAGGTATTGTACTGCCGTCTTTCTGCCGATGTTTTACGTTTCATACAGCATCCGTCGCTCGCTTACTGTGATGTTACAGAGGAAATGACATGTTGCACGATACCGCGGTGATATTGTTCTGGTTGTGATACAAAACAAGATTAGAACCAGGAAACTGAATGTTTTTGAAAACATGACATATAGATTAACCCCTTTAGGACCATGGCAATCTATTAACTTAGCACATTTTTCCCCTTACATATTCTAAAAAAAACAATTTAATGGTCTGTAATTTTTTATAGCATGTCACTCAGTGCGGTGTCAGTGATAGGCTGAGAACGTAAGCTGACGCTCTGAGCCCATCACCCACCGCCAAGTGAACAGCTTCCGCCTTAATGCCAGGGATGAGCGGACAGGTGCCAATAAGTGGACTTTGGGGTTAAACTGGTTGAAAACGGTTTTACCTTATAAGGTAAGCTGGCGCCCAGGACATCCAAACTCCTCTTTTTGGGGCCTAGGTTGGTCCTTTAACGCTCTGGCAATGTTGTAGAAATTGTTCTGTGAGATTTATCTGTGTGGGGCTCTTAGTACTCTGCAAGACCATATAAATCCCTAACTCACCCCTCTGGCTCACACAGAGAGCCAACACCTTGAATGAGGGAGTACATGTGCAGATACTGCCCTAGGTTAGGCTGTCAACAGACCAACGGCAGCCACGGTATGGCTCCTGTTACCTTATTCAGGAGTTCCACTCACCACGTATGAAGTGTGGAGCCACCAGTAGGGCTAAACTGCACTTAACCCCTTAAGGACACATGACATGTGTGACATGCCATGATTCCCTTTTATTCCAGAAGTTTGGTCCTTAACCCCTTAAGGACCAAACTTCTGGAATAAAAGGGAATCATGGCATGTCACACATGTCATGTGTCCTTAAGGGGTTAAAGGGTTAAACAAAAAACATTCTGGGGTATTTTTAGTATTCTTTATATAATTTTAAATCAGGGTCATTTCCATCCTGTAACTTCGCTTTAATTCAGGTCGGTATTCTTAGATTTCTCTGGGCTTGGCTGGATCTCTCCCATAACTTTAAATCTTACTGTTGGTAGAGCAAACAATAGCAGAGATTGAGTGCATGTGGCAGCCTTGGAATGTAGCTGATAATCACAACGCTACGTTTAACCTCTTCCTATCCAGCGCTGGCTGCACACTGGGTGCTAACTATTCTCCAGGCTGGAGGAGGGCGTTTTTGTACCAGGTTGTTGGTTATCTTATCTGGTTTGGGAATAAACTTGAAAAGCGCCCAAGATGCAGAACATGACCTTCCTCTGCCTCTCTCCTCCAAGGGGGGTGGATTGGATTAAAACCTCCATGAGAGTGAGGAATCATTGGGCTATAAAGGAGACCAGGGGGTTTACTAAAGTAAGAATTGTAGGGAATTCAAAGTGAATTTCAAATTTAAAAGAAGTCAGGGCACCATAACAACTTCAGCTAAATGACATGAGCTCCCTGGCACTTCCTTACCATTACGGGTTAAACTGTTCATAAACTGTGAAACCCCAAACTTGGCTGTCCAGCTCCAATCTTCTCTGCCCCTGTGCACATCCGCCTTTAGAAAATCAGGTAGCGAAACCATGGACTACCACCATTCTCAATCCATATTTATTAATGGGGAGCTGCTAACTGAATAAGAGTCAGCAGCACCCCTGCCCTGTGGCACTCTGTGGCTTCCTCTAGCTAATTTTCTGAAAGTGAATGTGGGCGAGGGCAGTCAGGAACGGTGCAGGAGAGCCAACTTTGGGGTAATCCCTAAAGGTAAGGATGGGCTGGGGGCCTCCTGGCACCATAACAACTTTATTTTAATGAAGTTGTTATGGTGGCCAGAGTATGTATTCCAGGCCCAACTAGCTGACATGGATAATATTTCAGTTCTGGCCATTTTTGTATTACATTTTATATTCACGCTTAGTTCCTGACTATCCTCCCTGCAGTGAGAATCCCTGTGAATGTTTTAAAGTAAAATCCTGGCACAGGACGGGTAAGGGACACAATGAAGGCGAACATTTTGTACATATTAGATTTTGTTTTCAGATAAATATAGTAATTTGAAGGCGTTCATACAATCTGGAATAGGCCGTGACTTATTCAGATCTAGAACCTCACGTCAACTTGATCAAAATGGGAATCTGGCGTGGGGTGCTCGATATGTGGAGTTCTCACAGCCAGTTTGAGCTGAGTGAGACACAGAGCTGACACTCTGTGTAGTATGACGGTATACGTGCAATAGAGGGGCAGGCAGAAACCAGCTCTCTGAGGTCATGTTTGCTGGTCACAGTTGGGGTAAATTGCTGACTTGGTAAAACTCAGGCCATATCAAATTCCCGTGGAATTTTTGGACATTGTCAAGTTATTTAACTCACAAATACTCCCTGATACGCTCTGTCCAACTACCAACTCAAAGGGGAAATCTGGTAAACGCTGCAAATGGCAAATACGCTATCTTTTGCCCCAGTGTGTGCTGGATTTTAAATCCGTTTAACCGCCTTAAGGACACATGACATGTGTGACATGTCATGATTCCCTTTTATTCCAGAAGTTTGGTCCTTAAGGGGTTAAAGAAGGTTGTGTGTAGTGAGTACATCGTACAGGACAGTACACTGAATCTCTTCATTGAGATTTCACCAGCTCCGCACTGGATGAATCCCCTGAATAAGGGACCGATTGACTTAACAGTAATGAGTCCGTTAGTGCTCCGAATTAAGGACTAATTTACTAAGCAGTGAATTATATGAATACCGATTTCTTCTTTCCTGAGAATATTGTGGGCATGTTTTAATAGAATACATATATTTTAATTTGTTTATTTTGTTGTATTACTGTTTCAACACCCAGTGAGATTGCTCTGGTGTATTAAGAAGTAAGAAATTGTGTTATTTTAGGGTGTACGCGAGTAAAAACGGATGAAATACCAGAGACCCCAGCCTCACACTGTATATCTCGATTATAAGGTGCGATAGTAAAGAGACTAAACTAAGCAAGTAAAAAGAGGAGAGTATAGGATTCGATCTATACATTGATCGGTCTATTGTGCACACGAAATATCGTTATTAGTTGAAGATTGTTGCTGTATGTCTGCATGCATCGCTGCACCCCCATAATCCTGAGGGCAGTATTGAGGAGCCCGCGGGCACGGTGGGCTACCGCCATCTGCTTTGTGGGAATATCTACTAATAGGCACTGGTGAAGTTACATTACATTGTATCATTTCTATGAAGTGTGACTGGGACCCCAATTATAGCTAGAATATAACATGCTGCATGGTTCTAGTGTTTAAGCATTGGTTTGGTGCCCGGGTTCAAAGGTCTGTTTTTGGTGATTAAAAATAAGGCAGTGTTGATGTTTTTTTAGTTAAATATTTGAATTCTTCCTGCGTCTGCTTTTTTTGTGTTTAACTATATTTTAATAGAAATGGATGAGCCGTTCCAGGAATGGATGTAAACACGCGCTGCGTTCCACTGTTTATAAAGGAAGATGGAACCGTTAAAAGTGGATGTTTCGGAGATAGTTTTGAGTGTCGTGGCTGATCTAGCTTTATTTCGTTTTTTTAAAATTGATATTTCTAAAATTAGATTTAAAGTGACTCCGTCAGCATTTGGGATCTTTATATATTTTGTACAGAACCCCGGTGTTGGCTACTCAGTTTGCAGCGTGTGGGCGCAGGGCAAGGTGATTCTTATTTACCTGAAGCTGTACCGCGACGCTACCACCATCTTCACCCAGTAAGTCCCTGTCGGCCTCACCTGCTGGGAGGCCATGTCTGTGTTGTGCTCTTGCACATGCGTGAGATCTATGGAACATCCCACAACACAGTGGAAGTGTCCATAGATTATACATCGTTCCCCACAGCCATCAGTAGTGACAGCTGGGGGGGTCAGTAGGTCCGCCTTTTGCCAAGTTTCGTCAGGCGTAGGGAATATAAGACAAAGCAATCCCTATTTTTTTCAGCGTATGTATATAAATATATATATTGATATAAATCTGACGCAAATTATGGCTTTTAAAGTGTTTTTTTTTCCTTCTTGTAGCTGGTCTATAAACTATTTTGGGGTGTTTTATGCGATTTTTGTGATATCTGTTTTTTGCGAAGTGGTTAAAACAAAAAGTTTGTGATAAGATGAACTTTTATGTCAGAATTAGATAATCCGAATAAATCCCCAGTCTAACCAAGTTGCATCGTTTCTATCTGAGCAGATTTGGTATAAATGCCCGAATTGCATGATTTTGGTTTGTATTTGTGTATTTTTGCGTAGGCCATGTGCGACTGGAAGTCAGTGATGTTTTATTTTGGCGTTCTAAGCAGCAGGTAATTCATGTAACTATTATTTTGTATATTTTTGTATAATTTCGTTTATTGCAGTTTACTTCCCATGTTTATCAGATTTCCTGCTTGTTTACGCAATTCTAACCCTACTAGAACAAGATATACAGTGCTTTGTAACTGTGACTACTGATCACAGCCTGGCCCTTATTTCTTAATCACACCTTAGACTGCAGGGTGTTGTTTAACAAAGAGGGGGCGCTCTCTCTCCTCCTTGTAAGCATTGTATCTCTGTGTCCCGCTGGTTACAATGGCTGACGTGTGAACTCTGTCGCAGATAGGGGCTGTGCTGACGAACTGCACCGCATCAGCACACTAAAACCACAACACCCTATGCGTACCCTGCTTGTTCATCAGATTGCTATCACCGAGCACTTTTTAATTCGTTTTATTCTCAGGGTATTGTCATATCTTTCCATTTCCTCCTGTTTTTGTTTTTGTTTTTAGAAACTTTTTTTTCATCTCGGTCAGTTAATATAACTATTTTTAATTTCCTATTTGTGGGAAATTTCAGTTATTCTTCAAATTCCTGAGAAATCCTGCATTATATATTAATGTCAGGATTCACTCTAGCCAATGCATTGAATTGAATAAGCATAGGTTTCCATTGGTGATTCAGCTCAGTAAATTGGTGCAAAGTGCGCAGTCTGCTCAACGTGTCATTGGGCTCAGAATCAGATCTGAATGAATATTTTATTTACTATTAACAATTAGTTATATTTATTATAGGCAACAGCTTCCATCTATTGATATTGCAAAAACCTATTTTCTGATGTCATTTTCTTACATTTTTGAGAAGTGTCTGTTGGCCAGTCCATTGTGCCCAATATGAAATCAACTGCTACCCTTCCTATATCTCCCTTAGCCCGTAATGCCTCCTCTGGAAGACTGTTCCAGGTACCTACTACCCTTTCTATATCACTGTTAGCCGTTATTGATTCCATTGGAAGCAATAATGTTTCAAACATTGATTTAGCTATGACATATTGGCATTTTCAAACCTTACCTTGAGTTATTCAGAAACAGGTTGATATCCAATTCCTTAATCCATGAGGTTTTGTGTCTGTGTCTTACATTCAGAAGAGCAGATTGTATGTTGTGTATCTGGCCACACTCCTGTTCAGGGGAGCAGATTGTATGTTGTTGTGCACCCGGTCTTACTCATGTACAGGGGAGCAGATTGTATGTTGTTGTGTACACTCCCGTTCAGGGGTACAGATTGTATGTTGTGTACCTGGCCATATTCACTTTGAGGGGTGTAGATGGTCTGTTGTGTACCTGGCAACACTCACGATCAGGGGGGTTGTGTACCTGGCCGCACTGTTGGTTGTGTACCTGGCCGCGCTGTTAGTTGTGTACCTGGCCGCGCTGTTAGTTGTGTACCTGGCCGCGCTGTTAGTTGTGTACCTGGCCGCGCTGTTGGTTGTGTACCTGGCCGCGCTGTTGGTTGTGTACCTGGCCGCGCTGTTGGTTGTGTACCTGGCCGCGCTGTTGGTTGTGTACCTGGCCGCGCTGTTGGTTGTGTACCTGGCTGCGCTGTTGGTTGTGTACCTGGCCGCGCTGTTGGTTGTGTACCTGGCCGCGCTGTTGGTTGTGTACCTGGCCGCGCTGTTGGTTGTGTACCTGGCCGCGCTGTTGGTTGTGTACCTGGCCGCGCTGTTGGTTGTGTACCTGGCCGCGCTGTTGGTTGTGTACCTGGCCGCGCTGTTGGTTGTGTACCTGGCCGCGCTGTTGGTTGTGTACCTGGCCGCGCTGTTGGTTGTGTACCTGGCCGCGCTGTTGGTTGTGTACCTGGCCGCGCTGTTGGTTGTGTACCTGGCCGCGCTGTTGGTTGTGTACCTGGCCGCGCTGTTGGTTGTGTACCTGGCCGCGCTGTTGGTTGTGTACCTGGCCGCGCTGTTGGTTGTGTACCTGGCCGCGCTGTTGGTTGTGTACCTGGCCGCGCTGTTGGTTGTGTACCTGGCCGCGCTGTTGGTTGTGTACCTGGCCGCGCTGTTGGTTGTGTACCTGGCCGCGCTGTTGGTTGTGTACCTGGCCGCGCTGTTGGTTGTGTACCTGGCCGCGCTGTTGGTTGTGTACCTGGCCGCGCTGTTGGTTGTGTACCCGGCCGCGCTGTTGGTTGTGTACCCGGCCGCGCTGTTGGTTGTGTACCCGGCCGCGCTGTTGGTTGTGTACCCGGCCGCGCTGTTGGTTGTGTACCCGGCCGCGCTGTTGGTTGTGTACCCGGCCGCGCTGTTGGTTGTGTACCCGGCCGCGCTGTTGGTTGTGTACCCGGCCGCGCTGTTGGTTGAGTACCTGGCCGCGCTGTTGGTTGAGTACCTGGCCGCGCTGTTGGTTGAGTACCTGGCCGCGCTGTTGGTTGAGTACCTGGCCGCGCTGTTGGTTGAGTACCTGGCCGCGCTGTTGGTTGTGTACCTGGCCGCGCTGTTGGTTGTGTACCTGGCCGCACTCATGTTCCTTGGTAGAGATTGTCTGTTTGTTATGCACCCAGTCAGTGTCGTGGTTTTCTTGCACAGATAACAGAGGAAGTGTCGCTCTCGTCTGCTGTGACTTGGCATTTCCTTTTGCTATAGCTTATGGCTTTTTTTTTTTTTTAAATCTTCAGTCTTGCTTTCTCAAGACATCTCTGTCACCTACTTGTGCTTTGTGTGTGTGTTCACAAGGTCCTGCGTCACGTACGGTCCCACCAGCCCGGTGTGTCTATGGTTTGACTACTTCCCTTGTCCATCATTCTCCAGCAATGAAACCCATGGAATGGACCATAGCATTGCACCTGGCTCTGGGAGAGGTAAACTGCTTTACTTGTTTTTATTATCTGTTCTTTTATTACACAAAACAAACGTTTGTTGTATCAAGATTAGATCTACTCTCTTGGCTGAGATCCATAACGATTACATTTCTACACAGATCTTCAGTTTAAACATTACAGTTTGTTTTTAGAATATAAACTGATAACTGCTCAGGCCACATGAAATATGTACCGTAGTTTTTTTTTTTTTTTTTTTATATTTTTGTATTCTTTTTTTCCCCACTTTACACGTGGGAACTTTTTCTTTGTAGCTCAGTCAGGTATCATTTACAGTTCCTTAAACCTGGCCTGTATGCCAAAATGATTTTTAGCCTGCCTCCTGATTTTGTATGGTAGAGGTAGGCGACATGTTCTGCTCTTAAACCAATGATAAACTGCAACTGCCATCAATCTTGGCCATCCTTTGCTACGAGGTTGGCTGTCTTTACACTTGAGTTCTCCCAGGCCAGGAATAGTCTAAGGTTGGCACACCTGGTACAGAAAGAAAACACCCAAGTCGCTTTTCCAGTCTACAGAAAAAGCATTGTTGGCGTCTAGAACTGCTATAAATTGGGCTCGTTGAGTAGTGCTGTATGTTTGCTAGGGGCGGTTTATGATGAGCACATTTTGTCAGTCTTGTTTTCCAGTTATTTGGAATAATCTTTTGTTTGTATATTTTTCACTAACCTCTAACCCTGTAATTGGGACTTGTCCAGGTTTAGGGGTTGGTAATCTTTTTATCTACCTGGAATTCAGAGTGGGTTATCCTAAATATCACGCTTGTCAGTGAAACGTGAACCCCATAATATCTGACGGAGTGTTCCTGTAAGCACCCAGGACGTTCCGAGGGCACCGCACTCCCAGGCCCATGCCACACCGCTAGACATTTAATGCCACTGTAAGTGCCCTCTGCTCCAGCCTCAGACTAAATCGTGGCCCCTCCAGTGAAAACAAAGTGAAACGAATTGTGGTTTAAGAATTTGAATGAGGCTCGCTGTAGCCTTGGTGCTGTGTGGGGTCACAGTGGATAAACTGACATGATGCAAGGCTCTCTGCACTGATGGTAAACGGAACAAGATTTACAAATGTGTAACGTTCCTGTTTTTTTTTAATTTTATTTTTTTTATACAGGAATCTAATATTTGTAATCAGTGAGCTAATTGGTAAAAATATTCCATCTTTTCTTGGTATTTTTTGTATTTCTTCTATAACCTTGCAGATACACATAACATATCAAATCATAACGTATAATAAACATACATACAATTATATGTGGATTGTTTTAAAAAGCTCTATAAACGAGTGGAGGGCCAATCATTCCGCAGATTAATGTACAATTCAAGTTTCACATGTTTTCTAAAAAATGTATCCGATTTCTGGCAAGCTGGCTGTAGAGATTTTTGGGTTTGCTTTGCGCACACGGTCTGTTTATATTTTTTCGCTGTTGAGCAAGCAGGATGTAAAATATATTCATTCCTGTGCTGGGATTCAGATGGAGGATTGATTACAGTTTTAGATTCTCCCAAAGTCTGGCTGTTATTTGTTAGGTGGTGGATTGAGACGTAGCTTGTTTTGCTGGTATGTTAAGTTCTGTATTTTCTATAAGTGTGCTTTCAGAGATGAACATAACTATAGATCTTTGTAGTCCTGTTCTCCTCGATGGGGGATTGTTAATTGGGTATTGATGAGCCTGTTGTAGGGCAGCTGATCAGAGGAAATACATTTTTGATTGGCCCTTAGATAGTCGCCCGTTGAGTTAGGAAGGAGGGAGGAAAAAAATGAAAGGGTTAAACGGTTACTCCAACCAGAAATCAGTGTTTTAAGAAAACATTTGTTTTGGTTGGAGCAACCCTTCCTAGCCTGCCACCACCTCCCCCCCCAAAAAGGCTAAAACATCTGTTCCCGCGTCAGTTCCAAGTCCGCTCAGGCTGATCCTCCTTGGCTGCCCTCTCTTCCCCTCGCTGGAGAGGTTAGGGATGGTGTGCTGCCAATGTCTGTCTAGTTGAGACGCCAGTTTTGCACAGAATTGATATTATCCAGCCCAGGACTTGTATACCAGGCCGGCTAATGAAACCCGATTACGGATAAGCAAGAGAGAAGAAGCCAAGCCTCCCATAAACACCTGAAGAGTTTAACTTGTATAAAACAAACTTCGTGATCTCCGTTGAGCCAGTAAGGGTGCGCTCCTGCTGTGCCCGCTTGGTATGTAGACAGGCTCGCTGTCTGTGGGAATGCTTGTTACATGGTATCGAATAGGATATAAAGCAGGAAATGTCTCTGCCCAGAATGAATCCCCTTTAGAGACCCGAAGACCCCAACAATGTAATTACCTCCCAATCTCCCCTTCTGTTCAGTGCTCAATGTGAGTGTCTTTTGCCAGGATGGAGTACTGTTAGATGCGCTAACTTTGTAGCTGTCAATCCCTTTAATAAGACGTAACAAAGTTATATCATAACTACTTCTGATTTATGTCCCTTTCCTTTAAACAATTCCAAATGTGCGATGACCCACCAGGTCCTGAATGAACCCCCTCTCCCACGGTTTCCTGGTTATTTGGTATTTAGAGGGTGTTTTCGTTGTACCATTGCAGTGCCAGGCCCCCAGAGTGTTTTTTTTTTTTTTTCAAATTCTTTATTTTTATAGTGACATTGGTATTTCTGCGTATAACACATCATCAGTTACATTACAAGTTCCTTTGTTGACAATGGTATGGGTACAATTGGCTCTGGAACATACCGCGTCCGCGGTTTAGGTATAGTTTCTCAGATTCGTTAGTGTTAGCTAATTGGTGTCACTGTTATACATTATATACATTGTACATAGAAATAGTACAATGAGAAACGACAATAATCATAAAAGGAGAACGACAAAAAGAAAGAACATATTAAAGGTGCACGCTATAGAGGTGTCTAAGTATAATCGGTTAAACCATGTAGTATCCAGCCCGGAGGGACGAGCCACGTAGTCCAGACCTGTGCTCTGAGCGTGGGGTATCCACCTCTGTAACATCAAACACTGCTCGTTGGCTGGATGCTCAATGAGTAAGTCCTCCCGATGCTGCTGATGAGTGGACTTAGTCTGTTGTCCCTCATCATCTCTAGTATGAATTAACCGAGGGGGGGGGGGTGGATAGTCTGGGGGGGGGGGGGGGGGAGGGAGCGGATTCCCATGGTGAGCATCGGAGCGCCGTGCAGGAGGTGTTTCACTTTTTACCAGTCAAGTGTGGTCCCCCAGAGTGTTGTGAACAGAGAATGTACAAATATTGAAACTGTGCTCCTGCTGGCTCCCCCCTGTATCAGAAATATCTGTTTAACCCCTTCACCTAAATCAGCCTTCATTGTGTTTCTCACCTACCATGGTTCTCAATGAGTTAATCCCTTTCTGAGATATTCTGAATATTATTCACACATATCTTATTTCCGATCTGCCTTTTAAAACCGTTTAGAATTTATTAATAATTTTTTTATAGTGTACATAGTGTCTTGAGATAAGGAGATGGGTCTGATTCATGTCTTGCTGTTGATATTTATCATCCAACCATATACAGAATTCATTTTCACATTGTTGCTACAACCTCATTTAACCCCTAAAATGCTGGTGCTTTGGGTCCACCTGTGGGATGCCATATTAAAGGGATACCATGGGGACCATAACCACTACAGCTTATTAAATGATTGCTGTTCATTATTTTACTACAGATTCGATATATAGTAACTGCTCATTGTATCACTGTGGCGCGTGATACCTTTAGTAACTCGTTGTTGTTATGGTGCATGGATTCTTTGGGTGCATTCCTTCTGGTTTTTGTTAAACCAGTTTTGGTTGAGATAATGAAAAATTCCACTTCTGATAGAAATTCCTCCAAATCTAAAATGTCTGTGATAGGCTGCGCCTGCAGATCTACGTTGTGGTTATGGTGTTTGTTTTGTCCCTGTATATTAAGACCATTGCATTAATATTATTTTTATTTATTTCAGCAATCTTCACTAAATCGAATTTTCAGGAATTTTTACATTTCAGGCCAAAAAAGCAAAGCTGCTATTTTGGGCTTTAATGTGAAACAGTGACTTGCCATCGAATTCTCGAATAACCGTGCGCGTGTGTGTGTATACTTTTTTAGGTATGTTGCATAGTAGATGATCATATTATTGTGCTACTTGTTTTATTTACATTTTTAGTGGACATATGGTGGGGTTTATTCACTAAAAATTGAATTGTAAACATACAGAATTTGAGCCAAAAGAACTGACTTGTGGGCTTGCTGTTGTAGCATCATATTGGTGATGTGGTTTTCACTTTGCTACAATGTGTTTTTTTTTTTGTGATTTTGTGGTTCCGTATATTTACCTTCCTGTGCCAGTTTGGCTCTCTAGGTCTTTAACCTGGTTGTCCGATTTATTTTATCTGTGACTTCGAAATTCCCCCTGAGGTTTACGGTTAGTGTAAAGAGGATAAAACCACAAAATGGTTATTTTTTATTACAACTGTTGCTGGGAGGCAGTTCCATGTGTCTGCCACCCTCTAAGGGGATTTTGTTTTTAATTCTGTCTATTCTGCTGAAGAAACAGGTTTTGCTTTTTGAGCCATTTCCTTGTTTTCTGTGTTGGGGTTGCTGCCCATACTGGGAGTATTTCATTGGCTGCAGGTGATGTGTTTTGAAATCCCTGTTTACGCCATCGCAGTCGGCCATGCAGGGACTTGTTCCAGGACATCGCTTGAGAAAACACCGGTTTTGAGCAATATGCATCGGGAAGACATGCTGTAATCTGCACTGAGCTGAGAAATAGCACTTGGGCAATATCCTGGGTTTGCAGCTGGTTCTAGGGTCAGAGAACAAACCTGACTCTAGCTGGAACCCCTGTTAAATTTAATGTAGTCGGGGCTCATTCATAGCAGTTAATGAAACTGCAAAAAAATGGGGACAGCTTGGGGACCCCTGACACGTCTCTACTGTTATCACGGTGATATAAATGTTTGTTAGGGAGGAATGAGCGGTGTCCTTAGACGGGTGATTTTGGAGAGGGGTGTAGCTTACAAATATCTGTGGGGTTTACATGCATTCCCTCATAATAACCCCCCCCCCCCCCCTACAGGACCCTGCAGAGCTCAGTGTTTTATCAGCAGAGGAGTTCGGGATTCCACCAACTCTCCATAAATGTACGCTTTGTGGTCTGAAGTCAGCAAGGCCTCGGCTGAGGGTGATGTGGAGTAAGCACTGACTGCCTGGAGCGGTAATGGCTAACTCTAGCACTGCAGGGGTACGTGGGCTACATTTCCTATTATACTTAATGTGAGCTTAACAGGTTACCATCGATGGCAGGAATGCACTTTGGAAAACTATGAAAGTATAGGGGGCCAGCAGATAACGCTGAGTAAAACGAAATGCTCTCGCCAGACAGGACAGGTGCGGTGCTCACCCCTCCTACCTGGGAGATCAGTGACTGCACGAGGCTGGTCTGGGTCTTACCAGCTGCCTGCGCACACAGTCTGGAGCAGATTTACACGGTGTTCCACCAGATATCACTCACAGCAATGTTCTAATTTGTCTTCTCCAGCTGTGTAAGGGTTAATAGCCACCACGAGGCAACTGAACATTCGCAACATGTCTTTAAGATCTTGCTACTCGTATTTCTGTCCTAATAGTAATTTATATAGTCCGTTAAAAAGGCATGAGCTAAGCAAAGTCCACTCCTCTTATTTTTGTTTTGTGTATAAATGTTACAATACGTTACTAGGGACATTTACTAAAAGTTCTGTTTGGCACCCATAATCCTTTCCTGGCGACTGTTGAGAATTTCGATAAATGCTAAAGGGCCGTTGGAGGTGACCTCGCTATATCACTTACATGTGGGTACTCCTATCATAATCCACATCAATGCAGGTCACCTGAGTGAGACTTTATTGAAAGCTTTGTCGTCGTACCTGTAGGATAAATCATCCGTAAAGAATTTTTTTTTTTTTTAACGTCTTCTCACCCCCCCCCCAGTCTGGTCCGTATCACCATCAGTCTGGTCCGTATCGCCAGGGTAGATTGTCGGCAGGTAGTTCAGCTGTGGGGATCTGATACATTTAATTTGACAATGAGCTTTGCGGCGCTGTGTGTAAAATATGAGTGCGTTCTAGGAGAATATGAGTGCATTCTAGGAGACTGGTTTAAATAAAATGAAGATGTCCTCATTCTCGCCTGCCGAATGCTTTGTCTGACACCTGGCCTGTGTTTTCTTGCAGAAAGATCTCCATTACTTACAGCAGTGGTTGGAAGCGTTTGTGACCAGCTTTGAGAAGATTATCACCGTTCACACATTAGAACCGAGAAGGTTCGTATATTGTTTAAAGCCACACTGTAACCTGTATTCAGACAACTAACCGTTAACCTGTGTTCAAGCAGGTATTTAAAGGGAACTCTCTAAGAAACAAAACCATGTGTATTGCTTGCATTGCTTCTGGTGCATAGAGGTTCCTGGTCCAAGTCTCTCGTAATTTTATTAATTAAAGCTCCTGTGATATGCGCACTTCCTAGCTTTAATGGATAACCTAAACACCATAACCACTGCATCATGGTGTAGTTGTTATGGTGCCAGGAGTCACATGTTCCCATCAGACCGTAATGTATGAAACCGTTTAAAAATCATTTGGCCCTTTCTTTACTGCATCAAGTGATCCGGTCCAGATGAGGCAGAAGTTCACACTCAGTTCCAACCAATTGTAGACCGTATTCCGTGTAGACCAGTTCCAACCAATTGTAGACCGTATTCCTTGTAGACCAGTTCATACCAATTGTAGACCGTATTCCTTGTAGACCAGTTCATACCAATTGTAGACCGTATTCCTTGTAGACCAGTTCATACCACTTGCAGACTGTATTCCTTGTAGACCAGTTCATACCACTTGCAGACTGTATTCCTTGTAGACCAGTTCATACCAATTGCAGACCGTATTCCTTGTAGACCAGTTCATACCAATTGTAGACCGTATTCCTTGTAGACCAGTTCATACCAATTGTAGACCGTATTCCTTATAGACCAGTTCATACCAATTGTAGACCGTATTCCTTGTAGACCAGTTCATACCAATTGTAGACCGTATTCCTTGTAGACCAGTTCATACCAATAATAAACCGTATTCCTTGTAGACCAGTTCATACCAATGGTAAACCGTATTCCTTGTAGACCAGTTCATACCAATTGTAAACCGTATTCCTTGTAGACCAGTTCATACCAATAGTAGACCGTATTCCTTGTAGACCAGTTCATACCAATTGTAGACCGTATTCCTTGTAGACCAGTTCATACCAATTGTAGACCGTATTCCTTGTAGACCAGTTCATACCAATTGAAAACCGTATTCCTTGGAGACCAGTTCATACCAATGGTAAACCGTATTCCTTGTAGACCAGTTCATACCAATTGAAGACCGTATTCCTTGTAGACCAGTTCATACCAATGGTAAACCGTATTCCTTGTAGACCAGTTCATACCAATTGTAGACCGTATTCCTTGTAGACCAGTTTATACCAATTGTAGACCGTATTCCTTGTAGACCAGTTCATACCAATTGAAAACCGTATTCCTTGTAGACCAGTTCATACCAATTGCAGACCGTATTCCTTGTAGACAAGTTCATACCAATTGTAGACCGTAATCCTTGTAGACCAGTTGATACCAATTGCAGACCATATTCCTTGTAGACCAGTTGATACCAATTGTAGACCGTATTCCTTGTAGACCAGTTCATACCAATTGCAGACCGTATTCCTTGTAGACCAGTTCATACCAATAATAAACCGTATTCCTTGTAGACCAGTTCATACCAATTGCAGACCGTATTCCTTGTAGACCAGTTCATACCAATGGTAAACCGTATTCCTTGTAGACCAGTTCATACCAATTGCAGACCGTATTCCTTCTAGACCAGTTCATACCAATTGTAGACCGTATTCCTTGTAGACCAGTTCATACCAATGGTAAACCGTATTCCTTGTAGACCAGTTCATACCAATTGGAGACCGTATTCCATGTAGACCAGTTCATACCAATTGTAGACCGTATTCCATGTAGACCAGTTCATACCAATTGTAGACCGTATTCCTTGTAGACCAGTTGATACCAATTGTAGACCGTATTCCTTGTAGACCAGTTCATACCAGTGGTAAACCGTATTCCTTGTAGACCAGTTCATACCAATTGGAGACCGTATTCCATGTAGACCAGTTCATACCAATTGTAGACCGTATTCCTTGTAGACCAGTTGATACCAATTGTAGACCGTATTCCTTGTAGACCAGTTCATACCAATATTAACCGTATTCCTTGTAGACCAGTTCATACCAATGGTAAACCGTATTCCTTGTAGACCAGTTCATACCAATTGTAAACCGTATTCCTTGTAGACCAGTTCATACCAATTGTAGACCGTATTCCTTGTAGACCAGTTCATACCAATTGTAGACCGTATTCCTTGTAGACCAGTTCATACCAATTGTAGACCGTATTCCTTGTAGACCAGTTCATACCAATTGAAAACCGTATTCCTTGTAGACCAGTTCATACCAATTGAAAACCGTATTCCTTGGAGACCAGTTCATACCAATGGTAAACCGTATTCCTTGTAGACCAGTTCATACCAATTGTAGACCGTATTCCTTGTAGACCAGTTGATACCAATTGCAGACCATATTCCTTGTAGACCAGTTCATACCAATTGTAGACCGTATTCCATGTAGACCAGTTCATACCAATTGCAGACCGTATTCCTTGTAGACCAGTTCATACCAATTGCAGACCGTATTCCTTGTAGACCAGTTCATACCAATTGCAGACCGTATTCCTTGTAGACCAGTTCATACCAATTGTAGACCGTATTCCTTGTAGACCAGTTCATACCAATTGTAGACCGTATTCCATGTAGACCAGTTCATACCAATTGCAGACCGTATTCCATGTAGACCAGTTCATACCAATTGCAGACCGTATTCCTTGTAGACTGTGGCAAAACTAGCCACTTCTGGACTGTAGTTATTCAAGGTTGTCCGTAGGCTGAATATGTACTGTGTATTTTAACCTGTGTATGTACCGTATTGTGGCCGTTCGCATGCTGGCAGCCGTATGCTGCCAGCACGCCAAGCATTCATACGACGAAACACGGCTATCCTGGCCGTTCGCCGTACGAGTACGGGCTCCCCAGGTCGACCACACATTCCCAAGTCGTGTGGTACCCATTCACCGATTGCAACATTGTTGCAATCGGTAATTAAGGGCTCTCCGAGGTGGCCGTCGATCCACTACCGACCATGCGGCGGTCGGCCATCTTGGATCCTTTGTCTCTGCAGCGGTGTTCGGTCGTCAGGAGCCTGGAACTGGAAACGGCTACTCAATGGTCCGAACACCGCTGGACTTCTAGAGCGTTCGGGAGTTCCGCGTTCGGTACATTATGTGTCCCGTACTTATTCGGTACTTTTAAACCCACTTTAATGTTTAACTGTATTATGTGTGGCGTTCGGTCAATTCAGCTGGGATCAGAGCGCTATTCTCACAAAGTGGGCGCTCCGACCCCAGCTATCTACCGAACGTTCGGTTATTCCGAAGTATCGAATATTGTGTGAATTATAGATTTTAATGTCAATTGTCGGTTTTGCTGCACGAGGGGATAATCCATTTAATCGTCCATTTTAGTGGGAGTATCCTTCTCGTGCAGCAATGCCTGTTGGGAAAGTCACAGTGCATGTTGGGAGAAATCCCCTGGAATTACTGTATGGAAACCCCTTGCATGGGGAACTGTATAAATATGCTGCCTGTGAATAAACCGAGTTAGTTGACTCCCAAACTGTGTTTCGTCCGGTTATTGGGAGGATTGGGAATATTGCATTGCTTTCTACTCTGACTGTGGATTTCCTAGATGTACCAACGGATATCGTATGCTGATACATTGCATTCCGTTACAATTGGTGGCAAGCGACGGGATCCGAACCTTACAGCCGAAAAAGCAGCGTTCGTGGAAACTGGAACGACCGAACAAGGAAAGCAAGGGCAATTCGTATGGAGATTGATTATACCATACTAAAGCGACAAACTTTAAAAGAGCTACTGGAAGCCAGGGGTAAGATAGCCAGCAACAAGTCTAAGGCTGTGCTGATCGCTGAACTGATGGAGGGAGACCGAGCCCGCAGCGCTACACCCCCACCAGCCAAGGAAGAGACCCCATTCCAAAAAGAGCTGCGAACCAGGTTGGAGTTTTTACCGCAACCAGTACCGCTGGAAATACTGACCGTAATGGTATCAGATGTACAGGATTATCTGATGGCGACCAGCACACCAGCAACCCCGCCTGTTACTGCCTCCACCTACGGACAGGTAAAGCCCAAAGTCCCACATCACGCCTTTAAAGCGTTTTGTGAAGAAAAGGACGAAATCGATGGGTATTTGCAGGACTTTGAGCGGCTGTGCGATCTGCACGATTTGGAGCCCGCCGTATGGGTGCCGCTGCTGGCAGGCAAATTATCGGGTAGGGCAGCGGAGGCCTACCGTGCTGTACCCTGAGAGGACAGTAAGGATTACCCTAAAGTAAAGAGGGCAATCTTGGAGAGGTATGCTATTACCCCAGAGGCATACCGGCGGAAATTCCGGGGCTTGCGCAAGCCTGAGAAAGATTCTCATGCAGAATGGGCGCACAAGCTGGACCAAGCATCGCTAGGCTGGATACAGGCCAGCAACGCCACTAACATGGAGGAGTTGAGGCAGTTAATGCTGCTGGAACAATTTTTTAATGGTTTGTCCCCAGAAGCACAAGAATGGGTGAGAGACCGGAAACCCCTCACCCTACCCGAAGCCGCTAAATTGGCGGATCAACATTTTGATGCCAGGAGACATCACGGGGCCCAAAATAAGGCTCTCCCTCGGATTACAGGACCACCTAATAATTTTACCCCTACCGGCCCCACCGCACCCCTACACAGGCCGGCACTGAATACTCCACCAGCCCCCTCCCGATACAACGGCAGGGCTAACATTCAGTGTCACACCTGCAAGCAGTGGGGGCACATTTCTCGAGAGTGCACCCAAAACCGGAGCCGGCAAGCTTGGAATCAGGTGCGACAAAATTTGGCACCCAGGGCTGCTGCGCACCATTATCAGGTAGCACCCGCCACCCAAGACGTGCTGAGCGCTCAAATTGAGGAGCCTCTGGGGGTGCTGCACGAAGTAATGTCAGTCCGAGCCACCGACAACCGACAGCACCATCGGCAGCTAGTGACCCTGGAGGGAAAGGAGGTGCAAGGGCTCCGGGATTCGGGAGCCACTTTAACTTTGGTTGCACCACATTTGGTACCAGGCGCAACACACACTGGCGGCTCCGTGGCAGTACGGGTGGCCGGGGGAGCAGTATACCGGCTACCTACTGCCAAAGTTCATTTGGATTGGGGTGTGGGAGAGGGGACCGTAGAAGTAGGGCTGATGCAGAATTTACCTGCCGATGTTGTACTGGGGAATGACTTGGGCCAAATGACTTCCGCTTTTATTCCCCAGACTCCGTACCAGGAGGCCCTGCCCGTAACCACCCGGCAACAGGCTCGCACCACGGCTACACCAACGCACTCTGAGGCTCAGGTAAGAGACCATGTTCCCCAACTGACCCCCATGTCCTGGGATACCCCGACTACCTTTGCGACCGAAGTCCAGACCGATCCCACTCTCCAAGTATATAGGGACCGGGCACAAACCGACCAAGCAGGGTTAGAGGGGGAGCGGTTCATCTGGGAGAGAGAGCTGTTATACCGTGTCACGGCCAAAGATGTGGGGGGGTCTGTCACCTTAACTAATAAACAACTAGTGGTACCCCAGAAGTATAGACAGGAGCTGCTGCGAATTTCTCATGACATCCCCTTGTCAGGACACTTAGGGATGACCCGTACCCGATACCGTTTGACCCATGCCTTCTTCTGGCCCGGGATCTCTCAGGACGTGCGCCAATATTGCACCTCCTGCGACGTCTGCCAGCGGGTAGGTAAACGAGGGGATCGCCACAAAGCCAGACTATGCCCCCTGCCCATCATAGCCGAACCCTTCAGCCGAGTAGCAGTGGATATCGTAGGTCCCCTGCCAAAACCCAGCCCCTCTGGCAAAAGGTATATCCTAACGGTAGTGGACTACGCCACCAGATACCCCGAAGCCGTGGCCCTCTCTAATATTCACGCTGAGACCGTAGCCGAAGCATTAATGAAGGTATTTTCCCGGGTAGGTTTTCCCCAAGAGATAATCTCGGACCGAGGTACCCAATTTACGGCCGAAGTTACTCAACATATGTGGAAGGTGTGTGGCATTAAGCCAATCGTTAATTCCGCCTACCATCCCCAGTCCAATGGACTATGTGAGCGGTTCAACGGGACGCTGAAGCAGATGCTTCGGACGTTCGGGGAAACCCACAAGGACTGGGAGAGGTTTCTGCCTCACCTACTCTTTGCCTATAGAGAGGTCCCCCAGGAGTCGACAGGCTTCTCCCCGTTTGAGCTACTGTTTGGGAGGAGGGTGCGAGGACCCTTGAACTTGATTAGGGAACACTGGGAGGGAGAGAGTACCGCTAATGAAACCCCTATCGTATCATACGTCCTGGAGTTCCGGGACCGTCTGGAGGCGCTGACTCAGGCTGTACACACCAACCTCCAGGCGGCCCAGCAACGCCAGCGACGCTGGTACGATAGAGGAGCCAGGGACCGCAGCTTTCAGGTGGGACAGAAGGTTTTGATCTTAAAACCCGTCCGCACAGATAAGCTGCAGGCCATCTGGCAAGGCCCATACCAGGTAGTGGAGCAGCGATGCGACACTACCTATGTGATCGGCCCCTGCTCAGGGGTAGGGAAGAGACGCATGCTTCACGTAAACATGCTCAAGCCCTACCATGAGAGGATAGAGGATGTGACGGCAATCTGTGCCTCCTCCTTAGAGGATTAGGAAAATTTACCCTTACCCGACCTACTAGAACCCGAGGAGCAGATAGAGCCCTCCCGGGGAGTTCAGCTGGGGGAGCGGCTAAGCTCCCAGGAACGTGCCCAGGTACAGGCGCTGATTGTCGCCAAGGGGACTACCTTCTCCAATTTACCTGGATACACTCCGCTAGCCACCCACCGAGTGGAGACCCCGGGGCAGCTCCCTATGCGCCAGGCTCCATATCGGGTTCCAGAATCCGTCCGTACCCATATGAAAGCCGAGCTAGACGAAATGTTGCAGCTAGGGGTTATCGAACCCTCCGATAGCCCCTGGGCATCGCCGGTAGTCCTGGTACCCAAAAAGGATGGCACCACCCGATTCTGTGTTGACTACCGGAGGCTAAATGACAAGACGGTGTCTGACGCCTACCCGATGCCCCGGATAGACGAGCTGTTAGACAAGATGGCACGGGGCCAGTATCTCACTACCATTGACCTGTGTAAGGGATACTGGCAAATTCCCCTAGCCGATGATGCCATCCCCAAGTCGGCGTTTGTCACTCCGTTTGGCCTGTACCAGTTCAAGGTCATGTCTTTCGGAATGAAAAACGCTCCGGCTACCTTTCTTGGATGGTAGATCGGCTACTGGATGGTTTTCAGGAGTATGCCTGTGCCTATCTAGATGATATAGCCATTTTTAGTCAGACCTGGGAAGACCACATACACCACATAGGGGCGATCCTAGATCGCATTTGGGAGGCTGGGTTAACCCTAAAACCTAGCAAGTGCCACATAGGTATGGCCGAGGTACAGTATCTAGGCCACCGTGTAGGGTGTGGGCAGCAGAGACCCGAGCCAGCAAAGATTGAGGCCGTAGCCAAGTGGCCTACCCCCAGGACTAAGACCCAGGTGCTGGCATTCTTAGGGACAGCCGGCTATTACAGAAAATTTGTCCCTGACTATAGCACCCTCGCCAAACCCCTAACCGACCTGACGAAAAAGAACCTTCCCCGACTGGTTGTCTGGGCCCCAGAGTGTGAGCAGGCATTCCAACAAGACTGCTCTCACCAATGCTCATGTGTTAACTGCTCCTGATCCAACTAAAAGATTTCTTGTTCACACAGACGCTTCAATGTTTGGATTGGGGGCAGTACTGAGCCAAGTGGGAGCCGATGGCGGAGAACACCCCGTAGCCTACTTAAGCCGCAAGTTGCTGCCCCGTGAAGTGAGCTACGCCGCCATCGAGAAAGAATGCCTGGCCGTGGTGTGGGCCCTTAAAAAGTTACAGCCCTATTTGTACGGACAACCTTTTTCCTTACTCACAGATCACAACCCGTTAGTGTGGCTAAACCGTGTATCTGGAGACAATGCCAGGCTGCTGCGCTGGAGCTTGGCGCTGCAGCCCTTTGACTTTACTATCCATTACCGGCCAGGAAAACAAAACGGTAACGCTGACGGGTTATCCAGACAGACTGAACTCGAGAAGTGATCTGTGAGTACTCTCCCGGACATCCCCAAGCCGATCCGTTGGGATCAGACTGTGTATGCCGGCTTGGTTCTGGGGGAGCATTGTGGCAAAACTAGCCACTTCTGGACTGTAGTTATTCAAGGTTGTCCGTAGGCTGAATATGTACTGTGTATTTTAACCTGTGTATGTACCGTATTGTGGCCGTTCGCATGCTGGCAGCCGTATGCTGCCAGCACGCCAAGCATTCATACGACGAAACACGGCTATCCTGGCCGTTCGCCGTACGAGTACGGGCTCCCCAGGTCGACCACACATTCCCAAGTCGTGTGGTACCCATTCACCGATTGCAACATTGTTGCAATCGGTAATTAAGGGCTCTCCGAGGTGGCCGTCGATCCACTACCGACCATGCGGCGGTCGGCCATCTTGGATCCTTTGTCTCTGCAGCGGTGTTCGGTCGTCGAGAGCCTGGAACTGGAAACGGCTACTCAATGGTCCGAACACCGCTGGACTTCTAGAGCGTTCGGGAGTTCCGCGTTCGGTACATTATGTGTCCCGTACTTATTCGGTACTTTTAAACCCACTTTAATGTTTAACTGTATTATGTGTGGCGTTCGGTCAATTCAGCTGGGATCAGAGCGCTATTCTCACAAAGTGGGCGCTCCGACCCCAGCTATCTACCGAACGTTCTACCGTTTTGTTTCCGAAGTACCGAATATTGTGTGAATTATAGATTTTAATGTCAATTGTCGGTTTTGCTGCACGAGGGGATAATCCATTTAATCGTCCATTTTAGTGGGAGTATCCTTCTCGTGCAGCAATGCCTGTTGGGAAAGTCACAGTGCATGTTGGGAGAAATCCCCTGGAATTACTGTATGGAAACCCCTTGCATGGGGAACTGTATAAATATGCTGCCTGTGAATAAACCGAGTTAGTTGACTCCCAGACTGTGTTTCGTCCGGTTATTGGGAGGATTGGGAATATTGCATTGCTTTCTACTCTGACTGTGGATTTCCTAGATGTACCAACGGATATCATATGCTGATACATTGCATTCCGTTACATAGACAAGTTCATACCAATGGTAAACCGTATTCCTTGTAGACCAGTTCATACCAATTGTAGACTGTATTCCTTGGCTGAGAATTTGCTGCTGATAACGGAGGTTTTTGGCACCATAAGCACTTCAGTAACCCTTGTACCCCTCCCCCACCCGCCCTTCCACCATCATAGTTAAAAATAAATAAACATATACTACATTTAGAATGATAACACTCCAGGGACTTGTTTTTAGGATAAAAATAAAATTCAGAAGCGAAGCTAACTTAAAAGCGAAGTTTTATTTTTATCCTAGAACCAAGTATCTGCTATCATTGTAAATGTAGTATGTGTAGTATGTTATCTGTGGATCAGCTCCGGGCAGTTAAAACATCTCGACCCTGGAGTGCAGGTACCTTAAATTCATCAAGGGGCATCATTAGCCAGCCTGGCTAATAGGCTAATGATGCCCCACTGATGCTGCCGGAGGTGGAGATACACCACTGGCAGCCAAGGGATTAAACTCTGTATATGCGCCATATCACTGCACATACAGACACCATGACCACTTCAAATCACTCATGGCGCTTGAAGTAATCCTTTAATGGAAGTGCATCTGACAGCTTATCAGCGTTTTAAAAGGAGTGGGAGGAATAGGACTGGCTGAGAAAGTCCAACCACCGTCCTGGTCCTTGCCAATACTGGTGATTATCAACAAGCAGTAGATAGCCTTCATGGGGATCAATCACCAATAAACTGTTTTAGTGGATTATTGATGATTTATCTCTGTATAGACCGTTTCTGATGAAATATTGATCTGTTTATACTCAATATCTGTAACTGATCCTAGCTCTCTCCATCCTCTCCAGGCCAGAGGAATCTGAGATCCCCGTGCTGCCGCGGGATGTTCTCCGCGTACTAAGCCAGCAGCTGGGTCATTGCACGGCGGATATTGCTGGTGGGAATAGCGGAGACGGCAGCTTGCACCAGGCGCTCCTCCTGCTCAAATTCTTCATCATCATCAGCAGGTAAGGAAGTAGCACCCATTATATACGGGTTACACCCCTAAAAAAACAATGTGCCGCGATTAGGGAATCTTAATATCACTGCAGCAGGAAGCCGTGAAAATGTTTAACAAATAGAATATCCAGAAAATGAACAGGACAGTGACTGGTTACTAACAGGAAGTAGATTAACAGGACAGTGACTGGTTATTAACAGGACAGTGACTGGTTATTAACAGGACAGTGACTGGTTACTAACAGGAAGTAGATTAACAGGACAGTGACTGGTTACTAACAGGACAGTGACTGGTTACTAACAGGAAGTAGATTAACAGGACAGTGACTGGTTACTAACAGGACAGTGACTGGTTATTAACAGGACAGTGACTGGTTATTAACAGGACAGTGACTGGTTATTAACAGGACAGTGACTGGTTACTAACAGGACAGTGACTGGTTACTAACAGGAAGTAGATTAACAGGACAGTGACTGGTTATTAACAGGACAGTGACTGGTTACTAACAGGAAGTAGATTAACAGGACACTGACTGGTTACTAACAGGAAGTAGATTAACCGGACAGTGACTGGTTACTAACAGGAAGTAGATTAACCGGACAGTGACTGGTTACTAACAGGAAGTAGATTAACAGGACAGTGACTGGTTATTAACAGGAAGTAGATTAACAGGACACTGACTGGTTACTAACAGGAAGTAGATTAACCGGACAGTGACTGGTTATTAACAGGAAGTAGATTAACCGGACAGTGACTGGTTACTAACAGGAAGTAGATTAACAGGACAGTGACTGGTTATTAACAGGACACTGACTGGTTACTAACAGGAAGTAGATTAACAGGACAGTGACTGGTTATTAACAGGACACTGACTGGTTACTAACAGGAAGTAGATTAACAGGACAGTGACTGGTTATTAACAGGACACTGACTGGTTACTAACAGGAAGTAGATTAACCGGACAGTGACTGGTTACTAACAGGAAGTAGATTAACAGGACAGTGACTGGTTACTAACAGGAAGTAGATTAACCGGACAGTGACTGGTTACTAACAGGAAGTAGATTAACCGGACAGTGACTGGTTACTAACAGGAAGTAGATTAACAGGACAGTGACTGGTTATTAATAGGAAGTAGATTAACCGGACAGTGACTGGTTAGTAACAGGACACTGACTGGTTACTAACAGGAAGTAGATTAACCGGACAGTGACTGGTTACTAACAGGAAGTAGATTAACCGGACACTGACTGGTTACTAACAGGAAGTAGATTAACAGGACACTGACTGGTTACTAACAGGAAGTAGATTAACCGGACAGTGACTGGTTACTAACAGGAAGTAGATTAACCGGACAGTGACTGGTTACTAACAGGAAGTAGATTAACAGGACAGTGACTGGTTATTAACAGGACACTGACTGGTTACTAACAGGAAGTAGATTAACAGGACACTGACTGGTTACTAACAGGAAGTAGATTAACCGGACAGTGACTGGTTACTAACAGGAAGTAGATTAACCGGACAGTGACTGGTTACTAACAGGAAGTAGATTAACAGGACAGTGACTGGTTATTAACAGGACAGTGACTGGTTACTAACAGGAAGTAGATTAACCGGACAGTGACTGGTTACTAACAGGAAGTAGATTAACAGGACAGTGACTGGTTATTAACAGGACAGTGACTGGTTACTAACAGGAAGTAGATTAACAGGACAGTGACTGGTTAATAACAGGAAGTAGATTAACCGGACAGTGACTGGTTACTAACAGGAAGTAGATTAACAGGACAGTGACTGGTTATTAACAGGACACTGACTGGTTACTAACAGGAAGTAGATTAACCGGACAGTGACTGGTTACTAACAGGAAGTAGATTAACCGGACAGTGACTGGTTACTAACAGGAAGTAGATTAACAGGACAGTGACTGGTTATTAACAGGACACTGACTGGTTACTAACAGGAAGTAGATTAACCGGACAGTGACTGGTTACTAACAGGAAGTAGATTAACCGGACAGTGACTGGTTACTAACAGGAAGTCGATTAACAGGACACTGACTGGTTATTAATAGGAAGTAGATTAACAGGACAGTGACTGGTTACTAACAGGAAGTAGATTAACAGGACAGTGACTGGTTACTAACAGGAAGTCGATTAACCGGACAGTGACTGGTTACTAACAAGAAGTAGACTAACAGGACAGTGACTGGTTACTAACAGGAAGTAGATTAACAGGACAGTGACTGGTTATTAATAGGAAGTAGACTAACAGGACAGTGACTGGTTACTAACAGGAAGTAGACTAACAGGACAGTGACTGGTTACTAACAGGAAGTAGATTAACAGGACAGTGACTGGTTATTAATAGGAAGTAGATTAACCGGACAGTGACTGGTTATTAGGAAGTAGATTAACAGGACAGTGACTGGTTACGAACAGGAAGTAGATATATACTGCTCAATGTAATGGTCACATACCTCCAGTGTGAGCTTCTGTGTTCCCTACTAGCCTCGCAGCCTGAGTTTGTTCAATATGTCTCACCAGCCAGTCACTGGATGACGTGATAAATAGCTCTCACAACTATCAGCCAGCCACTGGATGACGTGGTAAATAGCACTCACAACTATCAGCCAGCCACTGGATGACATGATAAATAGCTCTCACAACTATCAGCCAGCCACTGGATGACGTGCTAAATAGCTCTCACAACTATCAGCCAGCCACTGGATGACGTGCTAAATAGCTCTCTCAACTATCAGCCAGCCACTGGGTGACGTGCTAAATAGCTCTCACAACTATCAGCCAGCCACTGGGTGACGTGCTAAATAGCTCTCACAACTATCAGCCAGCCACTGGATGACGTGCTAAATAGCTCTCTCAACTATCAGCCAGCCACTGGGTGACGTGCTAAATAGCTCTCTCAACTATCAGCCAGACACTGGATGACGTGCTAAATAGCTCTCACAACTATCAGCCAGCCACGGGATGACGTGATAAATAGCTCTCACAACTATCAGCCAGCCACGGGATGACGTGATAAATAGCTCTCACAACCTCATATCCACACTCTGGACACTATTCGTGAAGTGATTTATTGAACAGGCACGCTATGAATACAGTACATGAGGGGTACAGATAGGGTTCCGCAGTGAGATTTTGGAAACCAATTCAGAGGACCGGGAAAGCGTTCACCACCTGTACTGAGATTTCTAGTCTCTGCAGAGCAAATGGATGAGGGTGATGAGTCGGCTACTCTCTCTATAGTGGGGGAGCCCTCTCCATCTTTAGGTACATATGGATAACTATCCTCTTTCACTACCCACCTGGCAAAAGACTAGTATCTTTGTCACCAGGGGGCAAAGCGTCACACACTGCAATGTTAGTGGGCACCGGAGGTATTGCCTGACTCCTGTGCTTCACGACTGGTAGCTCTAGCTGTGGCTCCCTGATGGAGCTCTGCAAAGTTTAGCTTGGCTACACTGTCAGTCAGAAAGGCCATCTGTAAAGCAAGCACAGAATTAACCCTTTCAGTTCTGCTAACAATGCCTTTTAGTAGCATGTACCCCTCAAGGTTGATAACCCTTTGTGTTTTGTAATCCTTTTTTTTTTTTTCTCCGAGACTTAACCTCTTTACCCCCTTAAAGACCCACATTTCCTCTTGCTGTTAGTGTCCATAGAGTTAACCCTTTATGTGGACATACTCCTGCTGTTTTATTTCAATAACTCTTTATTAATCTCCCTTTTCGTATAGTCGTTACCACATCCTGAGCTGGGGGATTTTGCCTCATTGGGGTCCCTAGGTAGCGATCTCCTAGGGTAGGAGAGTGACTTTGTGAAATAATCTCCCACATACACATGCCATACGGGTACATTTTATTTAATAGGCTTTACAACACCATAGCATTGGCGTCGACATACAATTATATATATATATATATATATATATTACCGTATATTTATATATATTTTTTCCCATGAAGAACAATTTTGAAAAAATTAGATGTTATTTAAAATTGATAAAGGAATAGCAAATTGTAGGCAAAAATAGTTAAAGTGGGCACATTCTCCGCGATTTTTTAATTTGGCTATTCTGGTCTGCAATTTTGTTTGGTCTGCAATTTTTTCATTTGGCTATTCACCTCCCCCCCATGTGTTCAATGCTATCTTTAGTGCTTTATATATTACACGTGGCAGTTAACATACCCAGCCCGGTCATCTATGGTGTGTGAGTGGGTGGGAGGTGTGGGGAGTTGTGTATGTAGGGGGGTGAGGTGTAGTGTCGGTGTGTGTGAGGTGTGGGGAGTTGTGTATGTAGGGGGGTGAGGTGTAGTGTCGGTGTGTGTGAGGTGTGGGGAGTTGTGTATGTAGGTGGTTGAGGTGTAGTGTCGGTGTGGGGAGTTGTGTAGTGTCGGTGTGGGGAGTTGTGTAGTGTCGGTGTGGGGAGTTGTGTATTTAGGGGGAGAGGTGTGGGGAGTTGTGTATGTAGGGGGGTGAGGTGTAGTGTCGGTGTGTTTGGGGAGTGAGGTGTAGTGTGTGGGGAGTTGTGTATGTAGGGGGGGTGATGTGAAGTGTCGGGAGTTGTGTATGTAGGGAGGGTTAGAGGGGTGGGTGTGTGTATGTAGGGGGATTAGGTGTAGTGGATTGTGGGGTGGGTGTGTGTAGTGGATTGTGGGGTGGGTGTGTGCGAATCTCTCGTCTTTCCAGGCCCAGATTGTCGCAGCTCAAGATCTTGGCTCGTTTGTTATTCAAATCCTCAGCGCCTCAGCGAAAAAGGCCCTTTGTTTCCAAGGAAACCATCCCTAGCTATGGCAGCTGAACGCCTGGCACTTAGGGGAAGGTGGGGTGATTTAGTAATAAGCCCCCAAGCATTGTGTTAGTGGCCCCCCCATTTGAAAAGATTACACAAGAAGTATTTCAGGATTTCTTTTTTTGGAGAGAGATGTTTTAGATTACAGGTTGTCCCGGTTGTGGCAGCCCGGCCTGTAAGAGACCAATGAGCAAAGCTCTGGCCTGAGAACTCGTCATTTTGCAGTAATTGTTTCCTGGAAGAAATCTGGTCTAAATGTCGAACCTCTCTGCGTCTCCTATCCCATGATCCTTTGCTGTGAGATGCCTTTCTATGGCGCTGTCTTGGGAGCTTCTGTTAATTTTCACTTGCAGCTAGTGGAGGACATGCTGGGGGAAAACTGCCAGATGTTCTCTACTCTTGTTAACAAGTATTCCTATTAAGCATATATTATGAGTACATTATTCATTGTCCAGGGAGCTGACACTTTGTGTAGGCAGCGCATGCAGACCCTTGTTACTGCACCCTGGCTGTCCCTGTTCCCTCACTGTCTATTCGCTGTTGGTTCTTGCTCTCGATGGCAGCTCGCTATTGGTCGCTTGCTGCATCCTAGAGGTGTGGCCCTGTGTGCAGGCCCTGGTAATGGAGACTGCCATGGCATAGGATGTTGTCATTTTGGGAGTACTGTTTTTGTGATAAATTTGCCTGAGATGAATTGAGGATAATTTGCATTTAGTTCCCTGGCAATGTTACATTGTCTGTCTACATAAAGCTTAAAGATGAGAAATACGCCCCCTATGAGCAGTCACATGCGTAGCCGCCTGCTCCGAAGTGGTGTTTGTGACTTCTTTCTAATTATTCTGTGCCCTATACATTATGCCATACTGGGCACATTGTGTGCAGAATGCCGTCACGGAGTGCCATGCCCATATGTGCCCCCCTTGTTCGCAAATCATGTTTGGGCTGATAAGAAGATTGTGCTTGTCCCATTCTGAATGTAATAGAATGAGGCGTTGTTATTAATCTGTGGGGAAGTGTTGGTGTCTTTTTGGGATATGATACTGGAACTCTGCTATAATACAGTGTGATATATAGTGATACAGAGTGCTATAATAGTGTGATACACTATGCTATAATACAGTGTGATATATAGTGATACGGAGTGCTATAATAGTGTGATACACTATGCTATAATACAGTGTGATATATAGTGATACAGAGTGCTATAATAGTGTGATACACTATGCTATAATACTGTGTGATATATAGTGATACAGAGTGCTATAATACAGTGTGATACAGTATGCTATAATACAGTATAATACAGTGTGATACAGTATGCTATAATAGTGTGTGATATATAGTGATACAGAGTGCTATAATAGTGTGATACACTATGCTATAATACTGTGTGATATGTAGTGATACAGAGTGCTATAATAGTGTGATACACTATGCTATAATACTGTGTGATATATAGTGATACAGAGTGCTATAATAGTGTGATACACTATGCTATAATACTGTGTGATATATAGTGATACAGAGTGCTATAATAGTGTGATACACTATGCTATAATACAGAGTGCTATAATATTGTGATACAGTGTGATATATAGTGATAGTGTTATAATACAGTGTTATATAGAATGCTATAATACAGTGTGCGCTAATACAGTGTTATATAGAATGCTATAATACAGTGTGCGCTAATACAGTGTGATACAGTATGCTATAATACAGTGTGGTATAATACAGTGTGATATATAGTGATAGAATGCTATAATACAGTGTGATATATAGTGATAGAGTGCTATAATACCGTGTCATATAGAATGCTATAATACAGTGTGATACAGTGTGCTATAATGCAGTGATATATAGTGTGATAGAGTGCTGTAATACAGAGTGATACAGTATGTTATAATACAGTGTGATATAGAGTGATCGTGAATGCTATAATACAGTACATAGATAAAAGTGGAAACCACCCAGAATACGTATATTAGATAGAATACAAAGGGACAACCTGGTATAGGTCAAATATCCTTGAATGGAATCTGTGTGAAAATTGAAAAAACTTTCATAGCGTAAAAAAGTAAATATAAATAGTGTTTAAAGTGAGATTAGAAATGCACTCACAAACAAACGATGCTATACATTTCCACAGGTGGTTGTGAAGTTCACCTGGAGCTATCACAGTATACGTGTATTTTCTTAGTGTATATACTTTGTTTCTTTGTTATAATACAGTACAGTGTGATACTATATAATGCAGAGCATACTGGGATATGGAATGCTATCCTACAATGTAATTCTGGAAGGCTAATGATCATTAACATTTCAGAGAAATTAACTCCTCAATTAGGAGGTACAGGCCATATGGCTGAAGGCAGTTAGTTTACATTGGAACTAGACATCCAGGCATCTCAAGTGAAGAATTTCACACGTTGCAGAGCCTTTGATTAATCAAAGGATTAATCCATGTTGTAAACCGTCTGCCCCCTTTCACATTCAAATTGGCCCATTTTGAAAATTGTATTTTTGGAGTGTCTCATAATATCGTATATTTTTATGTAGAGGATCTTGGGATTGAAATCCCTGTTATCTTGTATTGAAAACCCCATGTAGGAGACCTGACGTAAAAGTCGTGTGTGTTTCAATAAACCTCAGTAGAGTTGTACTTCCAGAACTGTGTGTCGTCCGGTTACAGGGGGAAAGGGATGCCTGCTTGGTTTAAGGGTTCCAGAGTGGCTGAGGGAAGGAATTAGCGGAGGTAACCGGCCGGGTTACTCGTGGTCCCCTACAGTCCATACTGAGACTTTTATTATTATCCAGTAATTGTATCATTCCGTCACTGGTCATATTACTATTTGATCTGCGCTCCATTAAGTGCAGCGATACTTTCTCTTTTGTTTTGTTGTCTTGATTTCTGCAGAATGAATGAACTTCATAGGTGGGTTCAGGTGACCCGTCATCCTGTTTTGTTTTTCTGTAATTTCACTTAAAATGCCCTGGGGTTTAATATGGTGGGCAGATAGGGGACACCGGAAAGCTTAACATGTCACGGCTTCTGGATTCAAAAAAATAAAAATACAAAAGGATTTCCACTGAACAAGCTGTGATCTCGAGGTCAGGGGAATGTGGCAGATATGTTACATTAACGGCATTAACTGCATTTGTAAATTGTGATTTTTTTTTTTTTTTTAAACCACTGAAACATTAACAAAAATAATTCATGTAAAACCCCCCATGTCTTGACTTGTCTCCTTAAAGGGACCCATGGTGTGTGTCCCCTAAATAAAGAGAGAAATGAGTTTCATTAACCACAGGCGGAAAGAACCCATGTGTTTTATTTTTAGATAATAGACACTAGGGGTGGAGAGGGGGATGAACAGTGCAATTATAAGGGGACAGACGTAGAATGGCTTTGTTTTGTACAAACTGAAACTTCGAGTGCAGATTACTTCCTGATCGTTCGAGCTGTCTGGCAATCTAGTTGTGATTGATTCATTGAATCGGAATATTTTTACAATCAATGTATTCTGTCTTCCATCCCCTTGCTGCTTTAAGCAATTTACATCACTTTTACAGAGAATTTAATTTCTCGTTCCTGTTTTTTGTATAAAAGCCTCTCATCTCTGTATTACTGACCCTTTAAAATGAAACCCATTAAATAATGGATAACCTTAAAACCGCTCTCTTTTTTCCTTTCCGTTTAATACTTTCCTGTCTTCAGCACTGAATTAGTTATACCTAGTGCCAGCTGTGCCTTGTAATGGCAGTGCCAGCCATGCCAGGAACTACCAATACCCAGTGCCAGCCATGCCAGGAACTACCAATACCCAGTGCCAGCCATGCCAGGAACTACCAATACCCAGTGCCAGCCATGCCAGGTCCTACCAATACCCAGTGCCAGCCATGCCAGGAACTACCAATACCCAGTGCCAGCCATGCCAGGTCCTACCAATACCCAGTGCCAGCCATGCCAGGTCCTACCAATACCCAGTGCCAGCCATGCCAGGTCCTACCAATACCCAGTGCCAGCCATGCCAGGAACTACCAATACCCAGTGCCAGCCATGCCAGGTCCCACCAATACCCAGTGCCAGCCATGCCAGGTCCCACCAATACCCAGTGCCAGCTGTGCCGTGTAATGACAGTGCCAGCCATGCCAGGTCCTACCAATACCCAGTACATGATTTGCTGGGTACTAGTCCTGCCATGTCCCAGCAGTAGCCAGTACATGATTTGCTGGGTGCCAGCCATGCCAGATCCCAGCATTACCCAATACATGATTGGCTGGTTACTAGCCATGCCTGGTTCCAGCAGTAGCCAGTACATGATTGGCTTGGTACCAGCCATGCCAGGTCCCAGCAGTAGCCACTACATGATTGGCTGGTTACTAGCCATGCCAGGTTCCAGCAGTAGCCAGTACATGATTTGCTGGGTGCCAGCCATGCCAGATCCCAGCAGTAGCCAGTACATGATTTGCTGGGTACCAGTCATGCCAGGTCCCAGCAGTAGCCAGTACATGATTGGCTGGGTACCAGCCATGCCAGGTTCCAGCAGTAGCCAGTACATGATTGGCTGGGTACCAGTCATGCCATGTCCCAGCAGTAGCCAGTACATGATTTGCTAGGTACCAGTCATGCCAGGTCCCAGCAGTAGCCAGTACATGATTGGCTGGTTACTAGCCATGCCAGGTCCCAGCAGTAGCCAGTACATGATTGGCTGGGTACCAGTCATGCCAGGTCCCAGCAGTAGCCACTACATGATTGGCTGGTTACTAGCCATGCCAGGTCCCAGCAGTAGCCAGTACATGATTGGCTGGTTACTAGCCATGCCAGGTCCCAGCAGTAGCCAGTACATGATTGGCTGGTTACTAGCCATGCCTGGTTCCAGCAGTAGCCACTACATGATTGGCTGGTTACTAGCCATGCCAGGTCCCAGCAGTAGCCAGTACATGATTTGCTGGGTACCAGTCATGCCAGGTCCCAGCAGTAGCCAGTACATGATTGGCTGGTTACTAGCCATGCCAGGTCCCAGCAGTAGCCAGTACATGATTGGCTGGTTACTAGCCATGCCAGGTCCCAGCAGTAGCCAGTACATGATTGGCTGGGTACAAGCCATGCCAGGTCCCAGCAGTAGCCAGTACATGATTTGCTGGGTGCCAGCCATGCCAGATCCCAGCATTACCCAATACATGATTGGCTGGTTACTAGCCATGCCTGGTTCCAGCAGTAGCCACTACATGATTGGCTGGTTACTAGCCATGCCAGGTCCCAGCAGTAGCCAGTACATGATTTGCTGGGTACCAGTCATGCCAGGTCCCAGCAGTAGCCAGTACATGATTGGCTGGTTACTAGCCATGCCAGGTCCCAGCAGTAGCCAGTACATGATTGGCTGGTTACTAGCCATGCCAGGTCCCAGCAGTAGCCAGTACATGATTGGCTGGGTACAAGCCATGCCAGGTCCCAGCAGTAGCCAGTACATGATTGGCTGGGTACAAGCCATGCCAGGTTCCAGCAGTAGCCAGTACATGATTTGCTGGGTGCCAGCCATGCCAGATCCCAGCATTACCCAATACATGATTGGCTGGTTACTAGCCATGCCTGGTTCCAGCAGTAGCCACTACATGATTGGCTGGTTACTAGCCATGCCAGGTCCCAGCAGTAGCCAGTACATGATTTGCTGGGTACCAGTCATGCCAGGTCCCAGCAGTAGCCAGTACATGATTTGCTAGGTACCAGTCATGCCAGGTCCCAGCAGTAGCCAGTACATGATTTGCTGGGTACCAGTCATGCCAGGTCCCAGCAGTAGCCAGTACATGATTGGCTGGGTACCAGTCATGCCAGGTCCCAGCAGTAACCAGTACAGGATTTGCTGGGTACCGGTCATGCCAGGTCCCAGCAGTAGCCAGTACATGATTGGCTGGTTACTAGCCATGCCAGATCCCAGCATTACCCAATACATGATTGGCTGGGTACCAGACATGCCAGGTCCCAGCAGTAGCCAGTACATGATTTGCTAGGTACCAGTCATGCCAGGTCCCAGCAGTAGCCAGTACATGATTTGCTGGGTACCAGTCATGCCAGGTCCCAGCAGTAGCCAGTACATGATTTGCTGGGTACCAGTCATGCCAGGTCCCAGCGGTAGCCACTACATGATTGGCTGGTTACTAGCCATGCCAGGTCCCAGCAGTAGCCAGTACATGATTGGCTGGTTACTAGCCATGCCAGGTCCCAGCAGTAGCCAGTACATGATTGGCTGGTTACTAGCCATGCCAGGTCCCAGCAGTAGCCAGTACATGATTGGCTGGTTACTAGCCATGCCAAGTCCCAGCAGTAGCCAGTACATGATTGGCTGGGTACCAGTCATGCCTGGTTCCAGCAGTAGCCAGTACATGATTGGCTTGGTACCAGCCATGCCAGGTCCCAGCAGTAGCCACTACATGATTGGCTGGTTACTAGCCATGCCAGGTTCCAGCAGTAGCCAGTACATGATTTGCTGGGTGCCAGCCATGCCAGATCCCAGCAGTAGCCAGTACATGATTTGCTGGGTACCAGTCATGCCAGGTCCCAGCAGTAGCCAGTACATGATTGGCTGGGTACCAGCCATGCCAGGTTCCAGCAGTAGCCAGTACATGATTGGCTGGGTACCAGTCATGCCATGTCCCAGCAGTAGCCAGTACATGATTTGCTAGGTACCAGTCATGCCAGGTCCCAGCAGTAGCCAGTACATGATTGGCTGGTTACTAGCCATGCCAGGTCCCAGCAGTAGCCAGTACATGATTGGCTGGGTACCAGTCATGCCAGGTCCCAGCAGTAGCCACTACATGATTGGCTGGTTACTAGCCATGCCAGGTCCCAGCAGTAGCCAGTACATGATTGGCTGGTTACTAGCCATGCCAGGTCCCAGCAGTAGCCAGTACATGATTGGCTGGTTACTAGCCATGCCTGGTTCCAGCAGTAGCCACTACATGATTGGCTGGTTACTAGCCATGCCAGGTCCCAGCAGTAGCCAGTACATGATTTGCTGGGTACCAGTCATGCCAGGTCCCAGCAGTAGCCAGTACATGATTGGCTGGTTACTAGCCATGCCAGGTCCCAGCAGTAGCCAGTACATGATTGGCTGGTTACTAGCCATGCCAGGTCCCAGCAGTAGCCAGTACATGATTGGCTGGGTACAAGCCATGCCAGGTCCCAGCAGTAGCCAGTACATGATTTGCTGGGTGCCAGCCATGCCAGATCCCAGCATTACCCAATACATGATTGGCTGGTTACTAGCCATGCCTGGTTCCAGCAGTAGCCACTACATGATTGGCTGGTTACTAGCCATGCCAGGTCCCAGCAGTAGCCAGTACATGATTTGCTGGGTACCAGTCATGCCAGGTCCCAGCAGTAGCCAGTACATGATTGGCTGGTTACTAGCCATGCCAGGTCCCAGCAGTAGCCAGTACATGATTGGCTGGTTACTAGCCATGCCAGGTCCCAGCAGTAGCCAGTACATGATTGGCTGGGTACAAGCCATGCCAGGTCCCAGCAGTAGCCAGTACATGATTGGCTGGGTACAAGCCATGCCAGGTTCCAGCAGTAGCCAGTACATGATTTGCTGGGTGCCAGCCATGCCAGATCCCAGCATTACCCAATACATGATTGGCTGGTTACTAGCCATGCCTGGTTCCAGCAGTAGCCACTACATGATTGGCTGGTTACTAGCCATGCCAGGTCCCAGCAGTAGCCAGTACATGATTTGCTGGGTACCAGTCATGCCAGGTCCCAGCAGTAGCCAGTACATGATTTGCTAGGTACCAGTCATGCCAGGTCCCAGCAGTAGCCAGTACATGATTTGCTGGGTACCAGTCATGCCAGGTCCCAGCAGTAGCCAGTACATGATTGGCTGGGTACCAGTCATGCCAGGTCCCAGCAGTAACCAGTACAGGATTTGCTGGGTACCGGTCATGCCAGGTCCCAGCAGTAGCCAGTACATGATTGGCTGGTTACTAGCCATGCCAGATCCCAGCATTACCCAATACATGATTGGCTGGGTACCAGACATGCCAGGTCCCAGCAGTAGCCAGTACATGATTTGCTAGGTACCAGTCATGCCAGGTCCCAGCAGTAGCCAGTACATGATTTGCTGGGTACCAGTCATGCCAGGTCCCAGCAGTAGCCAGTACATGATTTGCTGGGTACCAGTCATGCCAGGTCCCAGCGGTAGCCACTACATGATTGGCTGGTTACTAGCCATGCCAGGTCCCAGCAGTAGCCAGTACATGATTGGCTGGTTACTAGCCATGCCAGGTCCCAGCAGTAGCCAGTACATGATTGGCTGGTTACTAGCCATGCCAGGTCCCAGCAGTAGCCAGTACATGATTGGCTGGTTACTAGCCATGCCAAGTCCCAGCAGTAGCCAGTACATGATTGGCTGGGTACCAGTCATGCCAGGTCCCAGCAGTAGCCAGTACATGATTGGCTGGTTACTAGCCATGCCAGGTCCCAGCAGTAGCCAGTACATGATTGGCTGATTGCTAGCCATGCCAGGTCCCAGCAGTAGCCAGTACATGATTGGCTGGGTACCAGACATGCCTGGTTCCATCAGTAGCCAGTACATGATTGGCTGGTTACTAGCCATGCCAGGTCCCAGCAGTAGCCAGTACATGATTTGCTGGGTACCAGTCATGCCAGGTCCCAGCAGTAGCCACTACATGATTGGCTGGGTACCAGTCATGCCAGGTCCCAGCAGTAGCCAGTACATGATTTTCTGGGCATTGACAATGCCAGTACATGATTTGCTGAGTACTAGTCATGCCAGTTCGCAGCCTTACCCAGTACTAGCTGTGCCAACTATTAGCCATGCAAGGTGCCAGCTTCGTAGGATGACATAATGTTGCTCCCAAGTCTTACATTTGCAATCATTGATTATCGGTTATGGGGGATTCCCTTAGGAAAGGCCCATGTTGATTTGAAAACCAGATGGCGGAATTCCCCTTTTATTTGATACTGTTGCAAATGATGTCCTGAAATTTTACTGTCTTTAAAAACTATGTTGTAGTGCTCAGCCGCCCGCTTCCCCCAGTTGACAGGGCCTTACGGTGTGTGCTGCATGTTTGGAGTGTAGTTATGTGACTTGGTTTTAGTTACGCTTAATGACGAGTGTAGCAGGTCATATCTATACCATGTGAGTAGTGTGCACTGTGGGAGGAGCCAAAAGACCTGTAGGGAAGAAGCTGATTGGACGGCTTTGTTATATGAAGAGCCTTAAGTATTCCTCATGGGTGGAGATACTGGATCTAACTTTGAGGAGCTGAAGCCACCCAGCTGAGGGAGGTTGGATAATGTTTTACGAGATGGGGGATTCTACCTCTCTGCTTGTGAGAGGAGACATTATTTGAAGAAGTTTGAGGAAAATGCCGAGGCAGAATGTGTGAAAAATAAAAACCTTTTATTTTGTAGAATGTTTGTATGTAGTCTGACTCATTCTGTTGTGATAGCAAAGCCATGGAAAATACTGCTCGACTTTTGATGAATGAGATAAGTTAGAAAAAAACCAAGTCATCTTTATTCTCCATAACATTCTGTGTTTTATACACACAGACAACTTAAACAGCCAAAGGATTTCAGCCAGTATTTACCGTGTTTGGGCCTTGCTGCGAGCCAGTTTAACATCAGCTGACTGTGATGGTTCCTATATTATATATTGTATCGTATATTAAAGGCAAAATCTGTTGATTTGCTGATATTTACACATTGTCGCTGTTTTTTTGTTTTGTTTGCAGGAATTTGGAGAACGTAGAGAAAGAAGGAACCCCTTTCTTTGTTAGTGAGGTTCTCCTTCTCCTAACTACGTCTGCTGTGAAGGTGAGCGTTGAGTTATGTGGGTAAATATTAACACCTTTCCGAATACCTCCCAAATCTTTCTCCCACACAATACAATGTATCCATTGGCCTGTATTCTCATGGAACCCTTCATCTTGTCCGAACCTTCCAGAGCGGCCTTTTGGCTTTTTGACTTTCTTTTAGCCATGGTAGAAGCGACTGAGCTATTTTTCGTTACAATGATTGTATTTCTGCTTCCAGTTAAAACATCCTGCTCCGGAGGATTCTCGGGATTTGCAGTCACTGATCCAGAAAGTTGCAATCTACGCCTTGAACCTGTGTGAATGTCTCTTTGACCCGTATCAGACATGGAGGAGACAGCTAGGGGGGTGAGTAATGGAGGATCATTAAATACTTGGATTGACAGCAGAGGATTTAATAATCGTCTCTCTGGAATCCCCCCACCGGTGTGCACTGGTACTTACTCTCCGATGGTTCATCGGCTGTGCTGCTCGGAGGACAGGTGGCTGGTTGGAAGGAGAAATCTCCAGCTTCACTAGCCCGAGACTCTCTGCCCAAACTGCTGCCAGTGGTTAGATTATGGCCTTGCAGTCAGGCTGCAGTAATTTAGCTCGGCTCGTGTCTCTGCAGCTGTCATTTGGAAACACCCCAATACATGTTCTGTATTGCTGTTTCGGATTTATTTTAGAATATTTGGGGTTTTGCTGAGAAAGCGTGTGGAACAGTGAACAAGCAAACAGTTTAAAATTTAGAACAAATGAGAGCGCCATTTAGGAGACAATAATTATTGTTTATTATTAATATACCCAAATTCTGCCCATTGATATAGAGACTGCAATGTCTGGCTTGTTCTGGAAATGTCTGAATTCTCTGCTGGGCCCACCTGATCTATTGTACCCACAATGCATCTCTACACCATCTTGGCCAAACAAGGAGACATTTAGCCACATGGCTAACAGCTGTCTCTGGTACACCCAGCTAGCTTTACATCACACATTATGATAACGCACTGTACACGAATCACAGATCATTTTACCGCAAGTTCTAATTTTATTTCCCCTGTGTGCCCAGGGGACCCTTTGCCCATAATATTCAGCATAGATCCCCAGAAATATTGAATTAACGTAGCGTGTCCCCATAAATAGAAGCTCCCACCTAGGTTTGCTTTTTCACATAATTCCGAAACAAAATGAACGAAAGAACAAAACGCTTAATCCGTCCCGTTGGTAACACAGGTAGAATGACTGATAGGAGTCTCACCACCACAACTGTAACAAAACGGTGGTTTATGGTGATCCAATAAACACCAGGGAGGGAGTGCTCTTGTACCAAGGTAAAGGCATGAGATATTAGTTTCACTTCTGAGCTAAAATGCAGCAAGATGCGATAAAATGCCCTCTTTTACTTTCTCCCATTGGCAGCGGTCTCTCTCTCTCTATATATTTACTTATCCCCTATCAGTAATTCCACACGCTTTGCACTAATACTGACCTTTCTGCTTGTGATCCAGCTTCATATTGTTTAAACTGAGAAATTCCTCTCTTGTCTTCCTCTTCATAATTAACGACTGAAATAACTAACCTCTGGCAGCGGAGACGTCTTTAATACTGCTTTCTGTTACTCGGACAGCCAGTCTCCTAAAGCCATGGAAATCTGTTATATTTTTCATTCTCTTCTTTTTTAGTGAAATTGTCAGCGCAAAAGAGAAAAGCAAATATAAATTTGCACCGGCTGCTTTACCTCCGGACTTCTGCGCCTTTCTTCAAGGTAGAATGGGTTCCACCTATTTAACAAAGTCGTCCTAATATTTAGAGTGTAAGCTCTTTTGAGCACAGTCCTCATTAACCTCTTGGTTCTGTTTGTGTGCTGCAGCACACATTAATATTGATTAATGACAGTCTCTAAGCTAGACCTGTATTATAAAACGAGCGGTTTATTTACGATCTCGTGGTATGAAAAGCAATTTGCAAAATGTAAGCAAGAACGTGCAGAACTGGGAAATAGCGTGGCTACTTACAGGGTTATTTACTAACGTGAGAATTGTCAGAAATCAAAGGGAATTTCAAGTTTAAGGCCAAAGTTGCCAAACTGGAAGCACAGCTGACTGGGAGAATTTTTCCAGTTCGGCAACTTAGGTCTTAAACTTGAAATTCACTTTGATTTCTGACTCTGAATTGTCACTTTACTAAACCACCTTGTTAGTCTAAAGTTTGCAGCTATGGCTGTAAAATTACCACATGTCCCATCGTTGCTAAAACCCAGAATATCAGCATTCCCTATGTTATAATAATAGAATGCAGTGTATTTATGTGATGGGAGTTCCCAGCTCGATCATCCTACTATTCGTACTCCGTATTACCCGGCACAGAGTATTGACGTTTATTGTCATCCTATTTATAGTTAAATCCCCCCACTCATAATATTGTAAAGCGCCACCGAATCTGTTGGCGGTATATAAATGGCGATAATAAATACAAACATTAAGCTCAGCATTGTGATGGGCTCATAATTGACTTGAAAAATGAGGGATTGAGTAACCAGGGCCTCGATTTTAATATTTTGGATACATTTTTCAAATGATCACAATCCGTTAGAAACAACTTCCAAATGATTTATCTACCAAAAATTTTATGATGACTGCAGATAAATCATTTGAAAGATTTGCTTCAACAGATTGTATGCTGCATACAGTGTATATTAATAAATAAATATACAAACGTTACTGACCCGAATATATCTGTCATGTAAATATTCAACTAAATTAACACAAGTAGAGTGTAAAGATATTTGGTGCCTGATTATTTCTGGGTTTTGTTAGTGGTAGTACACCAACCTACTGTATGTCAATCTTTTTCACTGTATCTGCTTGGTGATAAACGTGTGGCCCCCGGTTGGGGCTGTCGGGCCCTGTGCTTTGATCGATGTAAACCTCTCCTCTCCCATAGACATTTTCCATGATGGAGATCATCTCCCTGAGCTGGTCCAGCTGCGACTCGTCCACCTGTGCGGAGCGGTTATCAGCGCCTCGAAGGTGAGCAGGATTGGCTGGCGTTTGGAATCCTTTGGAAAGTGGCTTAGTGTGGGATCAGTCTGTTATTTATATTACAGTCTGTACTCTTCCAGTCTGTGGCTTTCCAATGACGAGACCACATGTATTCATACATGGCTGTACACCATCTCCATCTGCCCAAACATGCACGTTCCTTTATATATTAACCTGTTACACAGAGCCACTCTGCAATCCATAAACATCAGAAGGTAATTCACCAGTCTCTTATCAGCTGGATTAAATATCTCTACATCTCTCTCAGATCCTGCAGTGTTATTTAAAGAGAATTGCTGGGTGTTTCTAAGGGTACCCGCTAGTTCACTATCCAATGGAGAACTGCAGAACTGAAAGTTTATTGTAAGCATCCGTTGGGTTTACTGGGACTAATTCTGGCTCTGTTCTTTGTGAGCAGTATTCCTAATAGCTCGTCTTTAGGAATTCCCAGCAGAGATTGGTAGTTTTATTATAAGATATATATTATTATTGAGGGAATTCCTACCTCTCTCTGTTTATATCTCTCTATGATCTGACATGGCCGGACTGTCTGATTCTCATGATTTTCTTTTCCTTCCTCCTATAATGTTTGTGATGTCCAATAAATCAACGTTCAGAACGATAGATTCATGTTCTGTCTCACTAATACAGGGCTGTTGGTCCGTCTCGGTCAGCAATGCATTGTTCAATAAAAGGTATTTTCTCAACTTGCTTTATTATTTTCTTTCAATGTTTATTTTGTGTTTTTATCACAGGAAAATGCTCTCCTTCTCATCACCCCCACGTCGGTGGAGGTCCTCATGCTGGTCTTGCGGACTTGGTGCGCACGCAGGGATGGGAGGAATGTACGAATATTACAGCTATCCTTGGCGTGCCTCATATCCATGATCCATATTCTGCATGGGAGCAGTCCGAACCAGAGACAGGTGGAGATCCGGCCCATCCTGGACAGCTACTTCAAGGTTCTTAACTCAGACCGCCCATTGTCTTCAACAGAGAGCTCGTCGGACTCACACTGGGATGAAGGATTGCTCACCTTGCGGATCAGCATGCTCAGTAAGTCTCTTACATAACAGTGTACTTAGTACTTTACCGCTCACATTACAGTAGAGGGAGGTACAGTAAGGGCAGTAGGTATACAGTGTATGTATATTATATTTATATAGCGCTAACAGGTGTACTCAGCTCTTTACAGGTTACATTACAGTAGAGGGAGGTACAGTAAGTGCAGTAGGTATACAGTGTATGTATATTATATTTATATAGCGCTAACAGGTGTACTCAGCTCTTTACAGGTTACATTACAGTAGAGGGAGGTACAGTAAGTGCAGTAGGTATACAGTGTATGTATATTATATTTATATAGCACTAACAGGTTTACTCAGCACTTTACAGGTTACATTACAGTAGAGGGAGGTACAGTAAGTGCAGTAGGTATGCAGTGTATGTTTATTATATTTATATAGCGCTAACATGTGTACTCAGCACTTTACAGGTTACAGTACAGTAGAGGGAGGTACAATAATAAGCTGATGGAGATGCTGCACTGTATACTTGGTGCTGTGTAGGGGAAGCAATAATAAGCTGATGGGTGATGAACTATGTACCTGGCCTGGTGCCTAATTGGTGGATGGACCCGGATGATGATACAATATTTGACCGATCCGTTGCCGCTCTCTTTTAGGGGCAATTCCAGAAATGTTAAACTGTGCTGATAGACCCGTCTTACAAGCAATATTTCTGAGTAATAACTGCTTTGAACACATCATCCGACTAATTCAGAACAGTAAGGTACGTTTAGCCCCCCCCAGCTCTGAGATGGGTCTTCCTTCGTATCGGAGGCTCATTGGCTGACCTTTAACCTTTCCCTGCACTCAGCAATATGTTTTTTTTTGGGGGGGGGGGTTTTATGCTTAGTTGGTGCAGAAAGTTCCATAAAAAATGTCTTATTTACCAGCTATCTGTTTTTCTGCCAGACCAGGCTAAATCCTTCACGCTTAGTTATGGATAAAATGTGATGAAGTTTTCTGGAGTTTTGGGGGCTTTCTCTTTAGACCCAATAATTAGAGCTTACTCCCCTAGACGATCAGTGCTGTTTGTGTGGTGAATCCCTCCACATGTTACATGTTGCAGGTAATATTAGGTTGGGGTGCCCTCACAGTGGGGATATGACGCCCCGATCTAATCTGTCGTATCCGCCTTAACCCATTCTATCCCAGACATACGTAGGAAGAATTACTTTGCACCCATTTCCTGGATTAAATCCTTATTTACCCTCAGGTACACTATGGACACCTCACTTTCTGTACTTTATTTTATTCAGACTGCCAGAAAAATGACTCCGGTTCATTTCTTCTTCAGTCTGTAAAGGTCATAAGTGATCTCCGTGACGCTGCTCCTAAATGCCTTTCAGTCTGTGTCCTGTCAAGGTAATGCTTTAAAACCCACAACGTTTCACTTCAGTAGGTGCTCTGGTACGGCAGAGGTTCCTGAACTTCTTTCCCATGAAGCTCTGTCAACCTCTCAGTGTGGGTGGGCATCTTGGGAAATGTAGTTTGAAACCTTCTGCAGAGCCAGTTAGCCGTCACTTGTCTAGCGCTAATTAGAAGTGTCATATTGGGGAGTTTGCATTGAAATAGGAATGTTGGTGTGTTGCCATGGGCATTAAAAGTGATAACGAATATAGCCAAATTGTAAGAATTCATCACCGTGACAGGTGTGGCCAAAAACTTCATCAAAATGTGTATATATAAAAAGAACAAATCTTTATTTATTTTTTATTTATCTGTAATCTTGGATGATAAATTTTCCTGCACAGTTCGGTGTGTATAATTGGTATTTCTTGTCTTGTTTGCAATGGCATCCTAAGTATTCAAAAAGTGGAAATATGACATTTGTTTGATAAGTTTTATACGAGTATAAATAAAGATTTAAAGAACGCATTATTTTTCACCATCCAAAGTGTTTCTGGTTGTTTGACGCACCGTCCATTGCCTCTGTGTTATTAACCTTGTGGGGTTTATTCAATAAATTGCATATTGTGGTGAACTGACGAGGAAATTGCTGCATTTAAGATAAAATATCCACAATAAATCTGCTCCCTTTCCTAATCCGTTCACCCCGATTCCCTGAATAAACCCCTGTGTCTTGCATACCTTGTGCCTTAATTAACCTCTGTAACCCCACAGCTTTACCTGAGCGCTAGTCACAGGAGTGTGGAGAGTGGAAGTGATCTCACCACTCAGTTGCTCACCGAGATCGATATCGGGAAGGTATACCATAGCGCATTGCGTGCTTGATCTCTCCATCCACCTGCTGCTCTTTTTCTTTGCTTTTAATAACTTGTTCTGCTTGCGCTTTAACAAAATAAGTGGTGTCAGCGAGGTAACCGGTCTGTAAAGGGTTAATATGTGGATTTTAGGGAGCCAAGTCCGTGTGCAGCTATATAAAACGGGAATATGCCACCAAAATGCAGCTCAGCGACTGTGCTTGCTAAGTATAGCTTGGTTCAGATAGGGTATTGAGACGGACTTTAAACCACGAAATGCAAAATTAGGGGGCTTTACGAGGGGGATGAAGTCCACAGACACCTGGTGTGCTAAAGGTTAGCTGTCCGTCCTCTAGGCTTGTTTTGTGTTTTTCCAATTTTTGCTTCTCTTGTAGTTGCAGTATATTTTAGTGCTCAAGCAGTGACTTGGCCACAGAAATATTTTAAACAGTCTGTTTGCTCAGACGTCTTTTTTTAGAATTTACGGTTTCTACCAAAGTGCGGCGGATCAGATCCTGCCCTCAGGCAGAACATGCTCTGCCTATCAGCCCTGCCATCGTTACTAAGTGACTGGACTGGTTTTCTGTGGTAATCACTTGACCAGCATCAGTAGACGTGTTTTGTTTTGAATGTATTTTTTTATTTTTCTAATTCAGATGGTTGAGCTCACTGACTAAAATCACTTTACTGTTACTCCCTGGGCTCTTGATCGTTTCCTAATTCAGTAAAATATTCCATTGTAGCTGTGGACAACATGAGCTTATTTAAAGACTGGTCTCATACTGTGATCTGTGAAAAAATAAATACTGATCTACCAAGCCATGAATTGTCAAACAGAATTAAAAGATCACTATAGGGTCAGGAACACAAACATGTATTCCTGACCCTATAGTGTTAACACCACCATCTAGCCCCCCTGGGCCCCTCATGCCTCCATAAATATAGCAAAATCTTACTGTATTCAAGCCAGACGCTGTAACTCTGCATGTTGTTAGACTCAGAAAAACAAGCTGTCTGCTGACATCATCAGAAGGGGGTGCCTGATCCAATCACAGTGCTTCCCCATAATATTGGCTGAGACTGACAAAGAGGCAGATCAGGGGCAGAGCCAGCATGATTCAAACGCAGCCCTGGCCAATCAGCATCTCCTCATAGAGATGAATTGAATCGATGAATCTCTATGAGGAAAGTTCAGTGTCTGCATGCAGAGGGAGGAGATACTGAATCACAGGATGCTGTGCGCACTGCTGCCCTGTGCTCTGCTGACAGCAGATCTGAGTGGATGGCGGCATATTATGCCTCCATCAACCCAGAAGTCCCTCTGGTTCACTCTGAGTGAATGCAACTGGAGGTGTTCCTAGCTTTCAATGTAAACACTGTATTTTCTCAGAAAATACAGTGTTTACATGAGAGGCTGCAGGGAGCTATAGTTCTCACCTGAACAACCTCATTAAGCTGAAGTTGTTCAGGTGACTGTAGTGTCCCCTTAAGCAAAAATAATAATTCAGGCCTAGGTTTTGCAACTTATCATGTTAAAACAATTCACTGTTTAGTAGTCAATAAAATAATGTGAGAGGAGAGTGAACGGGAACGGGAACAGGTGCAGTGCAGGGAGAGGAGGAGGAGGAGGGTGAGCTGGAGCAGTGCAGGGAGAGGACGAGTGGGGGGGGGGGCAGGTGTAGTGCAGGGAGCGTAGGAGAGTGATTGTGAGCAAGTACAGTGCAGAGAGAGAACGAGGAGGGTGAGCTGGAGCAGTGCAGGGAGAGGAGGAGGAGGGTGAGCTGGAGCAGTGCAGGGAGAGGAGGAGGAGGGTGAGCTGGAGCAGTGCAGGGAGAGGAGGAGGAGGAGGAGGGTGAGCAGGTGCAGTGCAGGGAGAGGAGGAGGGCAATGAGAGTAGGGTCAGGAGTGGATGTTTTTGAATCCAGTGCAGGGAAGCTGTGGTGATTGTATGAAATCCTATAATGGCTGAGAATGCAGATTAGTGGCCGATACAGTGCTAGATGCTATGGCTGCAGTGACTGGGAATGGTAGGAAGGGGCTGGGGATTGATTGCGTTAAGAGCTTCCATTGCTGGCAATAAAAAAAAGCTAAAAGCTGTAATTTAAAGGCTAACAATGCCCTCTTGCCGTTATACCTCTACTGACACCATTGTTTTGGGTTTTGTGCTTGCAATGCGCTGGAGTTCTTGCTGTGAGTTCCTGGGTCTCTCCTTTTTGTGGTGGCTTTGGATCTATTCAGATATCTGTCAATTTTATTACGAAGAGATTGCCCATCACATCTGTAAAGCACTAAACTGTGGCTGGCCTTGTGCTCCCTCCACATTAATTTAGGGGTTTGTAATTACTGCCCCCTGTCCTGGACATTCACAGATTGTTAGCCCTTAAAGTGACAATAGAATTACCAAAACAATTTTAGCTTAATGAAGCTGTTTTGGTGTATAGATCACGCCCCTGCAGTCTTACTCAATTTTCTGCCATTTAGGCATTTAATCACTTTGTTTATACAGCCCGAGCCACACCTCCCTGCATGTGACTTAGTCTTCCTAAACGCTTCCTGTAAAGATAGATCTAATGTTTACACTTCCTTTATTACAGATTCTGTTTAATTTAGAATTTCTTATCTCCTACTCTGTTAATAGCTTTCTAGACCCTACAGGAGCCTCCTGTGTGTCATTAAAGTTCAATTTAAGGAGCAGGAGATAAACTTTTAAAGTAAGTTAACATCTGATTGAAAATGAAACCATTTTTTTCCCATGCAGTCTGTCCGTCACAGCCAGGGGAGGCGTGGTGGGGGCAGCATAAACAGAAACAAAAGTGATTTAACTCCTAAATAACAGAATTAAGCAGTGATTAAACAGAATGTGCAATAAAGGAACCTAGAATAACACAATTCCTTTTCAGGAAGTGTTTATTAAAGGGACACTGTAGGCACCCAGACCACTTCAGCTCATTGAAGTGGTCTGGGTGCTGTAAAACATTGCGGTTCCAGAGAAACTAATGTTTAAATTGCAGCTCTAAGTCTGCCCTCTGTGGGGGTCTAACAGACAGCCACTAGAGGGCTTCCTGTATCCAAACTGACAATTGGTCTGTTATCTGACACTGGACGTCCTCACGCGCCGAGGGATATCCGCACTGGATTCAGGTAAGCGGCTGAAGGGGGATCCCGAGGGTGGGGGGGGGAAGCGGGCTCTCCAGGAGCCTATAGTCCTGGCACAATAGGATCCCTTTCAAAATGTCTGCATAGGAGATGTGCAGATCATTGTTTCAGCCTGTCCTAGGCTTTATTCTGCGAAAACCTCTTGACGTACCTGTTTGTTAAAACGTCTCGGGAGCCCCGCCGGGGCAATTCTCAGAGGAGCACAGTCTGCCCTACCATCAAACCTCTAGGATGAAAGGGAGAACACATGGAACCACAAAACTCCTGTCCTCTGGGGGCTAATTAGGAGAGGGGGCAGATGTACACGGCTCTTGCCGTCAGTATTCCAGCGTGGCCTTTTTAGTAATTGTACAATCAGGACAGATCTATTGTGCTGGGAGACTTACACGCTTACTTACTGAAGGGAGTATTCAAGGTGAATTTAAAGCATAGCTGATTTAGAAAATGTTTCCATTTTGGCTATTATGATCTTAAATTTGAAATTCCCCATAAATTCTCATTTAGTGCATGATCCTCTTTGTGTGTTGGACCTTGAAACCCGTTTTTATTTGGTTTAAGTTAAACGTTATCAATATTTAGATTGTAAGCTCTTCAGAGAAGGGCCTTCCTCAGTCCCTGTTTTTTTTTACTTCTTTTCATTTTTCTACCCATTGTACAGCATCACATAGAAACATAGAATGTTACGGCAGATGAGAACCATTCGGCGCATCTAGTATGCCTAATATTTTAAAATACTTTTAATTAGTCCCTGGCCTGATCTTAAGTCTAGGACAGCCTTATGTCACTAATAAAAATATCTGTACGTATCTCGTCTTGTTCTTAAAAATCTTGAATAAGTTAATACTGAAATTAGTTCTGTAGCCCAGCTGATCCCGCTGTGCAGACTGCGTGTCCAAGAAAAGTAACCGGTTTACAAAATAACGTGTTTTATATTAAGCAGAGAAGACCCTTCACAACGTACACAAACATGAAAATAAACCTGCGCGCAGTCTGACAGGAGTGACTTGCTGCAGGTTCATATCGCTAACCATATTAGCCCTAATACCATCTCTGATCTCTTTGTGATCCTCTAGCGTCCTGATGGTGTTTAATGGATATGGTTGCTCTGAGCTTTGATAAACAGTTTTTTTGTTTTATGCAGTCTGCGTTTTGGCTATTCTTTATTTCTTGATGCTGATGTGATTCACCTGTCTTTGCTCAGATTTTAGATCTGTGTAACCGCGATACATATTAGAGGTCTCAGAGGTGACTGAGAGGTAGAACTTTGCCTACATAAATGGCTTGGCATGGCGTATTCTGATGGATACGGTGCTTGTTGCCTGTACAATCTTTTTGTGGTGGCACATCTCTTAACCTTGGTGCAATAGAAAGAGAAACACAACAAATTTGTCAAAAACTATTTACACAGTAAAATCTCAGAGCCCACCGAGCCCATTTCCACAGTCCGTACAGGGACCACCGAGCCCATTTCCACAGTCTGTACAGGGCCCACCGAGCCCATTTCCACAGTCTGTACAGGGCCCACCGAGCCCATTTCCACAGTCTGTACAGGGCCCACCGAGCCCATTTCCACAGTCTGTACAGGGCCCACCGAGCCCATTTCCACAGTCTGTACAGGGCCCACCGAGCCCATTTCCACAGTCTGTACAGGGCCCACCGAGCCCATTTCCACAGTCTGTACAGGGCCCACCGAGCCCATTTCCACAGTCTGTACAGGGCCCACCGAGCCCAATTCCACAGTCCGTACAGGGCCCACCGAGCCCAATTCCACAGTCCGTACAGGGCCCACCGAGCCCATATTCACAGTCTGTACAGGGCCCACCGAGCCCATATTCACAGTCTGTACAGGGCCCACCGAGCCCATATTCACAGTCTGTACAGGGCCCACCGAGCCCATTTCCACAGTCTGTACAGGGCCCACCGAGCCCATTTCCACAGTCTGTACAGGGCCCACCGAGCCCAATTCCACAGTCCGTACAGGGCCCACCGAGCCCAATTCCACAGTCCGTACAGGGCCCACCGAGCCCATATTCACAGTCTGTACAGGGCCCACCGAGCCCATATTCACAGTCTGTACAGGGCCCACCGAGCCCATATTCACAGTCTGTACAGGGCCCACCGAGCCCATATTCACAGTCTGTACAGGGCCCACCGAGCCCATTTCCACAGTCTGTACAGGGCCCACCGAGCCCATTTCCAGAGTCCGTACAGGGCCCACCGAGCCCATTTCCACAGTCCGTACAGGGCCCACCGAGCCCATTTCCACAGTCCGTACAGGGCCCACACAGCTCTTTATAGGAGTCCTTGACTGACTGTGAGCTGATCCCTTGGACTCCTATCTCACTGTGCGCATCATCTCAGTTGAGTCGGAATAATCTAATCATTGGTGTATTCCCATAGAATCTGTGCAGCTTTCAAACTTTATTTTAATGTTATTTTGACATTTGTTGTCTGGTGACTTAAATTACACTAGAAGTTACAAAATATAAAGTCAATAAAAAGAGCAAAGCTTCACTTATGTTTCTGAGTATTTGTAAAAGATAAGATACTTGTGCAGGTTCCCTACATTTTTACCCTGGACCCATCACTCAGCCAGGTAACTAAAATGAAAAGTAAATCCGTACACAATTTCTGCTGTATAATGTGGTTCCCTGAATTTGACATGGTGTGGGGCTCTGTGTTAGTGTTCCTTTAATTCTGTAATGGATAATTATTGGTGTTAGTGGTGCTGGTGGTGAGTTGCTATGTGATGTGATGGCGGTAGCTGGATCGTGCTGGCATGGTCTTGTAATTAGGGGAGCTTGGTGATGATTGAAATTCATAAACTCCTTCTGTAAGATGATGAACCACAGCTGACTGATTTTCTGTGCACTATACAGGTCCTTGACAGCGACTCGGATTCCATTACAGTAAACGCCATCGGTGTTCTGACTTCCATCATGAGAAACTCGCCATCTGCCAAGGTGAGTCACAGGCTTTGGGTTTGTATGTAATGGCTACTGTTAATACTGTTAAACAGCAAGCAATAGGTGTGTCCTCCTTGTTCCTTTGCGATAAATGTATTGGAAAGCATCCTAACGTAAAGGCTTTGACATTTTGGTTATAACTGCGTATTTATAGAAGTATCACTAACAGAAAGCAATGAGCGTGACATGGAATGGGAGGAGAGGGGGACTCATCCGCTGTTAGAACCCTGCCCCACATTCTGTTAGCGCTCCTGCTAAGAGGTTCCTGTGTTTCATGCAGGTAGAGAGATTGTCACAAAGCAGGAGGGAATAAACTGTCTTTTATCAGACGGGCCCATGTGCTATTTGTGTGACTGGCTAATCGTTGTTTATTCTGTGCCTGCTAGCTCCGTCTTGGTCTTTCTCATTGAGAGATTGCTGGGTAGGAAGATTCCCGCAGACAATCTGTGCTTCGCACGGTCTTGGACGTTATAACACGATTTATTTCTTCTTCTGCGCAGGAAGTGTTCAAAGAACGAATCGGTTACCCTCATCTTTTCGAAGTCCTGAAGAGCCGATGCCAGCCTACGAAGAGACTTCTCCAAGAACTGCTGAACATGGTGACACAACTTTATTCATTTTCTCTTGTTGTTTGTAGACTGTGAGAGTTCTGAAAAAATTACAATATTTCGCATAATTCTTAAAGTGGCAGTAATATGGAAATAACGGCAATGGTCTATATTGCTAACCTCTGGCACTCCCTAATTTAATAATAACTGTGAACTAGACACTCGTCAGCGCACGCAAGAATAGTTCCTCCATTTTGTAGGTTAGAGACCTCTCCCACCCCACCTGTGGGTAAAGCCTTGTTCGGCTGATAGTCTGGGAAGCTGCTAGCTTTCCAGCTGTATGGTTTATTGAACATGTGGACCTCATTAGCACAGCTCTGTATCTTTCTAATGTGAATGTTAAACATCTCTTTCAGGCTGTAGAAAGTGTTCACGACTTCAGTACAGAGCTTGCCATCCAGAATGAACAGCCCCTTCTAATTCTGGTCCAGTGGATCCCTGAGCTTGTTCCACGAGATCTACAAATACTGGTGTCTGATTGGCTGAAAGTTACCTGTGACTCCTCCCTGAGGAACCGTATGACATGCGTGCAAGCCGGGATGGCGAGCCACATTCTGGCAGCGCTCCAGCATGAGACCACGTTGGATGAAAAGTGTGCGGAGAATCTCATCAGCCTCCTTCAAGTGCTGGGCCGCCTCTCCAGCCGACCCACCGAGCTCAAACAACTTATTCGGCTCCTGAGGACTGATGGCAATTGCTGTCATCCATATGCAGCCAAGGTCATCCGAGCACTTTCTGCCATGGCCAGGAAGGATGGGCCGGAGCGAGCCCTGCAGTATTTTGACCTGACACCCAGCATGTCTGGGATCATGGTGCCCACCATGCAGAAGTGGCCGGGGGCTGGCTTTGCCTTTCACGCCTGGGTCTGTCTGAATGAAAACGTGAAGGATGAGTTACTGAGTGGAAGGAAGCGCAAGCAGCTATACAGGTAATGGCGTGGGACACTTTGTATGGTCAGATTGTCGCTTTTTGGCAGTGAGTGTGAGTGTGGAAACATGTCTCCTAGAAATGTAAGACTATGACCTCCTGTATGTCTAGATGGTAGTGATTGTTCCTTTGTGTGGCTTGGAGTGATCGTGATTGATCCCATGTGTGGCTTGGAGTGGTTGTAATTGTTCCCCTGTGTGGCTGGGGGTGATAGGGGCTGTTCTCCTGTGTGGTTGGAAGTAGTAGTGACTGTCTCTTTAAAGTGGTGCATGTCCTAGTCTGTGGTGGCGAGTGGCCGCGAATTGCAGCGTGTGTCCGCCTCTGTGACAGCTAGTGTCTTCCTCTGTGGTGGTGAGTATCAGTCCTGTCACCCTCGGGGGCTGCGAGTTGCAGTGTGTTTCCGCCTCTGTGACTGCAAGTGTCTTCCTCTCTGGTGGCGAGTGGCAGCGCATGTCCCCCTCTGTGGCAACACGTGTCCCTTTGTAGAAGAAGTAGGATCAGACTCAAGTGCTCAGGAAGAACCAGTGTCCTCTTCTACTACATTTAAACTGACTGTCCCAGGCTGCTTTCCCAATTACAGATAGTATGTTTTTGTGCAAGGATGTATTGATGACTCAGGATATGGCAACACGTTCAGTACAATAAATAATTCACTTGACTATTTTGCTCTAATCCATAGAATTCCCTTAGTGCGTTCCTTGTTCGTATCTGAGTAAATGTTTGACAGATTGCACCTGTTCTCTGTGTTTAGTTTCTTTGCAGCTAGCGGCACGGGGTTTGAAGCTTTCTTCACAATGGATGGGATGCTCGTGGTTGCAGTTTGCACCAAGAAAGAATACATGACGGTGGCTCTGCCGGAATTACACTTTAACGATGCCATGTGGGTGAGTCTCTGCCCACCATTCTGATAAATAACCAGTCACAAACAGCACAAACTGTCCCCCTTTAACGTGGCCAGCAGGAGGCAGCACCTAAATCCTGAACTCATAGTCTCTCAATGTGTTTAATGGAGGTGTGTTGGTTCTGATACCCAGACAGCGTGCAAGTGGGTGCATTTTGTTGAGTAAAGTCCACAAGACACGGTTTAACCCTTTCTCAGTGCTGGATTGTGGGTTAATTGTTATCTGCGTAATTAAATGCATTGATTTCTACCTAGAAGTTGCGATGTACTACTGGACCTTACACGCTGACCGCAATGATGTAAAAAAAAATATCCATTTCTTGAGAGAAATAAAAATTGTGACATTTACTGTTCTATCCAGTGCGGCATCCTTTCAGGCTGCTATATGTGGTGCAAGACAGGAACCAGCAGTGTAGGTTTCAGCCAGCAAGGCCAGCGTGCGCCGGGGCGCCAATCCTACCATCTGTTTTTTCTTCTGTTTTTTTCCAGCACAGTGTGGACATTGTGCATGTGGCAGGGAGACGACCATTTGGGCAGAATATGGTGAATATTTATACCGATGGTGAACTAAGGAAAGTGGCACAGCTTCGCTTCCCGTCTCTGAATGAGGTGAGTGTGAGACAATGGACGGCTCGCTGTATGGACACTTTACTGGGGGTGCTTGTAATACACAGCCATTATCTGTCTCTCTGGCTTCATTCTTGAGATAGCATTAATTAAAATAATAGAAGCTGGATTTGTTGATAGCTCAGCCTTTAGAACTGCATTTTCATAATGTATAAAAAAAACAAAGGGGTTAATTCCAGCATGGACTGTACCTTTATACCCGTGCTGTAAATGTTTATTAACATGGCGAGCGATATAACATTGGGTTCAGTTAAAGGTCCTCTTTAATCTGTATTTTAGACCATTTACCATAGTGGTTTCCTCAGCTGCTGTTTTATTTACAAACCATTTAGTTCACTTACAAACATTTTTGTAATAAAATTGTAGCTGGAGGTTGTTTGAGGGCAATTTGTAAATTCATGCGACATAGTCTGTATCAGCCCATTCCCACTCTGCGTCTGTTACTCATTCACAGTCCTTTACTTCATGCTGCATCGGATCTGCCGGGCACCGAACAACCACCACGGTTTTCACCTCTCCATCTCATACTCCGGATCTCACCTTCGCTTCGCACACTGCGCTCAGCCGCTCTCAGTCCTTCCCTGCAACGGCCAGCCGGCCCAGCTGGGGGATGATAGCAGGGCCCGGCCCTCGGGAGGGGCTGGTGTCTACCATAGTGGCAGGGACTCAGGACACAGAGTGGGGGACTCCCACATCATTGGAAGGTCATCTTGGCACAGTGGCCATCTTTCACGACGCTCTGCAACCTGCACAAGTGAAGGCGCTTTACACTGCTGGTAATTCTCCAATAATTTCATGTTTTGGACAGGTTTGTCATCCTGTCAGACCATAACGTTCATAGTCACCCTGTTTCTAGGAATAATAATTGACACTGAAAAAGTTCCATCTTTCCAGCCGTAACTAGGCCGGATTCGGTCTAGCCGTAACTAGGCAGGATTCGGTCTAGCCGTAACTAGGCAGGATTCGGTCTAGCCGTAACTAGGCAGGATTCGGTCTAGCCGTAACTAGGCAGGATTCGGTCTAGCCGTAACTAGGCAGGATTCGGTCTAGCCGTAACTAGGCAGGATTCAGTCTAGCCGTAACTAGGCAATATTCGGTCTAGCCGTAACTAGGCCGGATTCGGTCTAGCCGTAACTAGGCCGGATTCGGTCTAGCCGTAACTAGGCCGGATTCGGTCTAGCCGTAACTAGGCCGGATTCGGTCTAGCCGTAACTAGGCCGGATTCGGTCTAGCCGTAACTAGGCCGGATTCGGTCTAGCCGTAACTAGGCCGGATTCGGTCTAGCCGTAACTAGGCCGGATTCGGTCTAGCCGTAACTAGGCCGGATTCGGTCTAGCCGTAACTAGGCCGGATTCGGTCTAGCCGTAACTAGGTCGGATTCGGTCTAGCCGTAACTAGGCCGGATTCGGTCTAGCCGTAACTAGGCCGGATTCGGTCTAGCCGTAACTAGGCCGGATTCGGTCTAGCATTGAGTGAAGGAGCCATCTCCTAGTATAGAGAAACTGCTAGTGTAATTCCTGCAATTCATAGTTCGAAGTCGGCTGAAGACATGGATTTAGTGTCTGTATTTGCATATGGGCCCAGCTGGCATTTACTAAATTTCACCTCCTTCCTTCAGGCCCGAACTTAGTGTCTCCATTCAAACTGGACGGCGAGTTGAACGACCTTAACAGCAAACTTCTCCTCTTCTACACTCCCCAGGTACGCGTGTACCCCAAAATCCATGGCACGTGTGTGCCCTTAACTATAACATGCATGTGTGCATCCCAATAAATGTTCCAGGTGTGCATTCCCAAAAAACTGGCACGCCATAGTTATGTGTGTAAACCCCAGGTCCAGGGTAAATGTGTTTGTACATATATTTTTCTTCTATTTTCTATACTTTATTCATAAATAACTTTTCATTCGCTTTGTTCACAGGCATCTCAAAATAACATCTGTCTGGACCTTTCCCCGAGTCACTCGTTTGATGGTCGACTGACTGGCCACCGTGTCATTACTTGGGACGTGAAGGTATCTGGTTTGAGGTTCTCCATGTGATGTATTCCACCTCTTGTCTCATCACTTTTCCATCCTGATGCTGCTGTCATACATCCTCTACTTTAGCATCTCTTGATCTTGCCGTCTTTTCCTTCCTTTTTGCTGCCATCCCCCACTCTCTCTCTCTCTCGAGAGCCCAACTGACACATCTCTCTCTCTGCCCCAGGACGTTGTTAACTGTGTCGGAGGGATGGGTACACTGCTCCCTCTGCTACACCAGGTGGCACAGCAGACCAAGGAAGCTCCGGGCACCCAGGAGACACATGACTTAGTTGGTCCTGAGCTGACGTCCTCGCGGAATGCGCAGGGAATGCAAATGCCTCTTGGGAAATCTTCAGGTAATTGACTCCCTGTCACAAAGGACATGGGAACATTTTCCCCGGAAAATAATGGTGCATTTTATTCTAAGATGAATTTACTGACTGAGCTGTGTACCCTATATAACACTTATCCAAAGAAGAATTATCCTAAAGATAATCATTATCATTAAAGATATACTTTAGAAATCCAATGCCCCTGGGAAACAGAACTTCACAGCAGAAATCAGGGGGAAATATCGTGCACCCCATTTATTACTAAGCTGCACCATATCACAGCCCAGATGGAAAGTCGCACTGTGTATTGATAGTTCACAAATCTCGGCATTGTTGTGGTAAGCTGTGATTTTATTTGATCCAGCATTAAACTGTAGCCAAACTACAAAACAGACAATCAGGGTGCCTGCGGGGGGGGGGGGGGGGGGTACTTTGTATTCCAGATTAACTGCTCTTGAGCAATTGGGAAAATGATCACTCTCATGGATTTATCCATTGAAATCCACTTCATACAACAGGGAACGATTGGTTTGTTTGTGGTGTGTAACGATTGGTTTGTTTGTGGTGTGTAACGATTGGTTTGTTTGTGGTGTGTAACGATTGGTTTGTTTGTGGTGTGTAACGATTGGTTTGTTTGTGGTGTGTAACGATTGGTTTGTTTGTGGTGTGTAACGATTGGTTTGTTTGTGGTGTGTAACGATTGGTTTGTTTGTGGTGTGTAACGATTGGTTTGTTTGTGGTGTGTAACGATTGGTTTGTTTGTGGTGTGTAACGATTGGTTTGTTTGTGGTGTGTAACGATTGGTTTGTTTGTGGTGTGTAACGATTGGTTTGTTTGTGGTGTGTAACGATTGGTTTGTTTGTGGTGTGTAACGATTGGTTTGTTTGTGGTGTGTAACGATTGGTTTGTTTGTGGTGTGTAACGATTGGTTTGTTTGTGGTGTGTAACGGTTGGTTTGTTTGTGGTGTGTAACGATTGGTTTGTTTGTGGTGTGTAACGGTTGGTTTGTTTGTGGTGTGTAACGATTGGTTTGTTTGTGGTGTGTAACGATTGGTTTGTTTGTGGTGTGTAACGATTGGTTTGTTTTTGGTGTGTGACGATTGGTTTGTTTTTGGTGTGTGACGGTTGGTTTGTTGTTGGTGTGTGACGATTGGTTTGTTTTTGGTGTGTGACGATTGTCCTGATCATTCCCTGTCTTTCTCTTTGAAGAGAGCAGATTGGAGCGGAATGGCGTGGCAGCTTTCCTTCTCATGGTTAAAAACTTTATTCACAATCATCCAGTCAATCAGGAGAGCCTTCTGCAGTGTTATGGCCCGGCCATCATCGGATCCCTCCTCCAAAAAGTGAGCCTGGTAAATAGCCTTCTTCTCATTGATTTTCTCTCCGTAACTTGACATTTACTCCAAGCACCATGACCACAGTGATTTGTTGTTACTCCAGCCCAGAACTCAAGGCTTTGTAATGTCAATTCTGGTCATAATTGGTGTCTGACACTGGCTCAAGACAGCCAATGGCAGCATGGCATCTCAACTGCCTCTGTCCGCCCCTCAGTCTGTTCTCCCCTCGGTCCCGGCCAGGGGGATCAACATCAGGCAAGAAGGATTAGGCTGCAAGGAAAACTTTGAACACTGGTGTATTTTATGCTTTAAATTTATTTTATTTTTTTAAAGGACACTATAGGGTCAGGAACACAAACATGTATTCCTGACACAATAGAGTTAAAACCACCATCTTGCCCCCTCTTGCCTCCCTAAATATAATTAAATCTGACTTGTATTCAAGTCTGGAGCTGCATGCTTTGTCCCTGTTTCCTTTAGACCTGCCCACTGCCTGCTGAAATAATCAGAAGTGGTGGCCTGATCCCATCACAATGCTTCCCCATAGGATTGGCTGAGACTGACAAAGAGGCAGATCAGGGGCAGAGTTGGCACAATTCAAACACAGCCCTGGCCAATCAGCATCTCCTCATATAGATTAATTGAATCAATGAATCTCTATGAGGAAAGTTCAGTGTCTGCATGCAGAGGGAGGCGACACTGAATGTTGTGATGCATTTTAGGCAGTGAGCGTGTAGTCCTGTGTTTCCCTATGCGGTGGGAATGTGGACTAATGGCTCGTTGTGATGCTGGAGGTGTTTTCCCTGGTAAGAGGATCCCCTTGGCTGAGATCCATGTGCCTGTGATACTGGTTCTGATTCTGAGAGCCAACAGAGAGGAAGACTAAATTCTGCCAATGCTATAACTGGGTCTGTTTCTCCCCAAGGTGTCTCCGCTCACTCTGGATATGAACGTGCTGATGGCCTCTCAGATGTTAATGGACCAAATATCTTCAGAAGGTCACAGCCTCCTTCTCCATCACTTCTACCAGCACCTGCTCTTTGACTTCCGTATCTGGAGCAGCAGTGACTTCGCAGTCAGAATTGGTATGTGCCGTCGTGGAAGCCATATATATACTTACCATGGTACTTTCTAACTGCAACGCTCAACATTTCAAGTCCTACAACACTAGCCAAGCGAAAGCCCGCCACTGCAAGCCTACACGGTCCATTTCACACTCGTAGATGAGTGGAAATGCTGAGCCCAGGTCTAACAATATGGGCAGCGCACCCCACGAACTCTATACGCAACGATTTAACATATTACAAGGTTTGTAATAACCTGCTCTTCATAACCATCTCTAGCTCACCAACTAGCCCAACCCCAGACATATCTGTACTGCAGTGGTGGTAATTCTAGCCTGAACGTACCATAAACAATACTGTTTTCTAAAAATCCAGACATTACAATAAAAGTTATCGCAAGAGACCTACAAAACACCTGCTGAGTCTTTCCTTCAATAAATATTTAACCATCTATGTGCCAGAGAGGAAATGAGATACTTCTCATACTGTGTGTTACAGAGCAATGGTTACTGTGTTTGGTTAACGTCGTCTTGTATGGAGTCAGTGATATTGTTTGTCTCTGCTCGCATTGTTATGGCTTTCTGGCAAACAGTTGGTTAATCTACAATTCCACCTCACAGGTCATATTCAGTACTTATTATCCATCATGAAAGATTACAAGCAGAGGATTCGGAAGAAATATGGCGTGCAGTACATCTTGGACTCCATCAGGAGGCATTGTGGGTAAGAATTCTGTGCAAGTAAGTGAGCATGTGTCTTCCTGAAGATACAATGCACCGTGAACAGCTGTAGGAACAAGCGGCTCTGTATAACGTGTGTACGTTAGGATTCTATGGTCTCACTGCTTTCGTTATACCTCAGTCTACCAACAGTACCACAGAAGGATCTCCTAGCATTCAGTGCTTGAAATCACTAGGATTGACATTAAAGAAATAAATCTCCCTGGGTTAGTTTCTAAAGTCCGCATTGTTCAGATGGGCCGCTTAGTCACTGCTAGACTAATTTCAGTCTGAGCTGCTTACTGGATTTTAATTCTGTACAATTCAGACTTTAGTGAATAGACAACTCCACACTGACTAACCACAGAATTAAAACCACAGGCCAAATATTGTGTAGGTCCCCCTTGTGCTGCAAAAACAGCTCTTATGCATCGAGGCATGGATTCCACAAGACCTCTGAACGTGTCCTGCTATCTGTCCAATCACAGACTTCCCAATGCAGCTCAATGAGAAGTCTTTGCAAGGCAGGTGCCCTGGGCAATTATTGCCTCTTGGGTTTAGTTACACTTATCTAAACAAATCAGGAAGTTACTGAACCGGTTGTTTGATTGACAGCCAGAGGGGTGTAACTAGGTTAGTATATGAAAGTGCCAATTTGTATTAAAATCTGCACTTTGTGTGCAGAGATCCCACCCTTGGCATTGCAGACTTACCTTGCACAATAATCCTTACACCATGAGTAATTGTCCCGGGCAGAGATCTCAGCGCTGGCATTGCTTAGCCAGAATAAAGTGCAGTTTTATTCATGACATGGGTGTCCCCATTAATCCGAACAGATCTCGCATTGCCTGGACCTAGCTGTGCGGTTCTCCTGTAATATAGCTATACTCCTGCCAGCAGTGAGAGTGCTACCGACTTACCCTAGGCAGACATACCATACACTAAAACACTGACTACGATCCCCTGGCGAGACTACCACGAACAAATACCTGTCTCATAGACTCCCCTTAAATGGAATCTTGTATTTGGTATTTTCCGTCCCACTTTGGTACCATTTTATCTCCTTCAGGGTCTGTAATAGGATGAAACTGTTGTTAAACAATCCTGTTGGTGCTAAATTTGATTAGTTGGAAATTAAAAACTAAATGAGATAAATTTTGCCAAAAATAGTTAATTTGGAAACCTGTAGTCTTAGCTTGGTTGTTTTAGCTTGAATTTTTTTTAGTTTTGCTTTCTGTTGACTGTTTAGTAAAATCCCATGTTTAGCTCCTTGCGCACGTTACGTGAGCATTAGGTTAATCTCTAACGTGAAAATTCAACACGGACATTTGTAAGTAGTATATTCTCTGCTTATGAGCTGACAATCTACTTCCCCAGGGCACTAAAAGAAGAGCAGATCACTGCAGACAACATGAAAACCATCCAGATGATGCTGTTTAATATCATTAAGGATTTCCTTTCCAAAAACCTGTGTGCCGAGGACCTGCACAGCGTGCTGAGCTACGTGGGATCTGTGAATGACGAGGAACAGGTACTGAGCTGCGAAGTCACAGAATGTTTTCCATGTCTTTCTAATGACGATAGATTGTTCAGCATGTTGCTGTCTACGCTTGTATTTCTTTAATTCAATATATTTCATAAAAACTAACCCAAATACTGCCACCCCAAACACCACTTTTTCCCATATTCCCATATTCTAAGGTTGTTTTTTCCCTCCATGTATTTAGTGTTTTCTAAAGGCATTTAGGGAGTACCTCTTCACATTCAGTTCAGATGATCAGCAGTTTTTAATTATTATTCTACATTTAGCAATCTGTTCCCGAAGCCATCTAGAATTCTACAACATGTAAATAACTACCCCCTGGTTATGTAACCAGTAGGAGCCATTTCTCAGGATCTGTTACAGGTCGGTCAGGTGAATGCTGGGAGGAAGGCGTAATAACTGGGTGTTTAAATACATAGAAACACATGACTTGCTGCATCTCGGGGCCTTTATTCAAGCACCAGTGCAGGTTTTCCTCTAGCCGCTAACTGTAACTCCTGATCTCTTGCTATTCCAGGTATGTGGTATACTTGAGGTGCTCCACGGCCTATTGAAGAGCCACCCCAACCACGAGCTGCTCTACCCCACACTCATGGAGCAGGGGAACGTGGAAATCTTCTTCTCACTGCTGGTTCAGAAGAAATACTCCGATCAAATTAGAGAGAAAGTGTTCAAAGTAGGTATATTTCTGATCAGGCCCAGTGATTGGCAGCCCTTCTTGTCTTTAAAGATACACTATAGGGTCATGAACACAAACCTGTATTGCTGACCCTATAGTGTTAAAAACACCATCTGACCCCCTTGCCCCTTATTATAGTGATATACCAGTCTGCTGCTAGCTCTGCCCCTGAACTGCCTGCTAGGCTGACATCATTAGAAGTGTTGTTCAAATCTAATCACAGGAAAGCATTGAATTATCTGAAATTGTTAAAGAGGCAGATCAGGGGAAGAGCCAGCACAAGCCCAAACACAGCCCTGGCCAATTAGCATCTCCTCATAGAGATGAATTGAATCAATGCATCTCTTTGAAGAAAGTTCAGTGTCTCCATGCAGAGAGTGGAGACACTGAATGGCAGTTGAAGCACCCGTAGTAGGCATCTGAGGAGTGGCCAGTGAAGTTCACTAGGCTGTAATGTAAACACTGCATTTTATCTGAAAAGACTGTGTTTACAGCAAAAAGCCTGAAGGGACTGATTCTACTCACCAGAACAAATTCAATAAGCTGTAGTGTCCCTTTAACCCTTGTTTAGTGATTGTGTAATGTAGTGTGTTAGGGTAGTGTAGGAGTTAATGTGTAGTGTGTTAGGGTAGTGTAGGAGTTAATGTGTAGTGTGTTAGGGTAGTGTAGGAGTTAATGTGTAGTGTGTTAGGGTAGTGTAGGAGTTAATGTGTAGTGTGTTAGGGTAGTGTAGGAGTTAATGTGTAGTGTGTTAGGGTAGTGTAGGAGTTAATGTGTAGTGTGTTAGGGTAGTGTAGGAGTTAATCTGTAGGTATTCAGATGAGGGCTTTGCTTTAAGGGCAGAACCAGGCAGAATTGTGTACTTTTATATAAAGTGATTTAAATTATTTATTCTATCTCTCTCTATCCTTGAAGGTGACAGTCGCCTCTCTCAGCCAATTATCTTGTGCGTGTAGTTCCCCCCCTTTAGTATTGGTGCACTGCTTCCAGCCTGTAGTACTGGGTTTGGGGATTGGAGAGCTGCCTGGTCGGGTCACAGACCTGTTGGAACGGGCTGCACATTCTCACAGATTGCACTAGACGGCATATGTTAGGGCAGGGAAGTGGACTTGGGCTTGGTGTACTGTAACGGATGTAACGCTGGCTATCTATCATTACTCTCATACAATGTAGCACACACATCCCTGATTATCTTTTGCTAGTCCATCCGTCTGTATCACAAATTGTATTATGTTTACCTAGTTCTACTTTGGATATGTTGAGTGTAAACACATTGAATTCTCCATTGATCTGGCTGTTTGATCTTTTTAGATCCTGTATAAGTTAGTGAAGTATGAGAAGGTCAGTGATCGGTTCAAACATCGGCTGAAGCTGAAGGACATTGGTTACCAGGGACTGATCACGTTCCTGAATGAGGTGCCGGTCACCATGTTGCTGATTCGCTGTTTGTCTGAGCAAGTCCTTGGATCAGGTACATTGTCTGTAACTCTGTATGGCTTGCCATGACTCTTAATAAATGTGTAGATTGAACTGTAAATCCGTCAGATTATGGAGATTCAGTGTCACTCTTACTGGAGATATTTCATTAACAGACAGCTCTGTTTAACATTGTTTGCCGTTCTTTGAAAAGGGCGCGCATGCTCTTAAATGTTCATATCTGGATAGTGGGAGGAATCCAAATACATTTTTTGAATGCTTTTAGGGAGAGCAGGAATACGTGTGGACATTTTGTGTATACTATACACATATCCCTGGGTAAGAACGAATTCAGAGAAGAATACCCCTTACCACTAGGTGAATAGGTGGTGCTTTGCAGCAATAGTTTGAACATTTAAGCTATTAATGATGTGCTATATGAGTAAACATTTCGTTTTCAGTAATATTACTCTGATTATGGCTTGTCCGTAAAATAACTGTAACTTGGGTAGAGAATGGAGATGATTGTATAATATTATATTAGTGTAACTATTATTCAGGCTGGCACAGCAACACTGTCTATGTATGGCCTTGGGGGGTGGGGGGGTGATTTTGTTTGGTTTTACATTTTATCTTTTTCTTCTTATCAGATCTGTCCCCCAATTACAAAGACCTTCTTGCTGTTGTCCATCTGTCACACAGGGCGGATCTACCAGTGAAGCTGGATGTCTGCAGAAAGGTAATAATAAGAAATGCAATGTACAGACAGTCTACTTTATACTGTCATTTTCTGGTAAGATAGATTAAAGGGCCTGCCTTCAGTGTTTCATCGGATACTTTGATATAAACAAGTATATTCACAGACAGGAGACCATCATAACTAGACCAAGGTTCCATGTTCACAGACTGGAAACCATCATAACTAGACCAAGGTTCCAGGTATATTCACAGACAGGAGACCATCATAACTAGACCAAGGTTCCATGTTCACAGACTGGAAACCATCATAACTAGACCAAGGTTCCAGGTATATTCACAGACAGGAGACCATCATAACTACACCAAGGTTCCAGGTATATTCACAGACAGGAGACCATCATAACTACACCAAGGTTCCAGTATATTCACAGACCGGAGACCATCATAACTAGACCAAGGTTCCAGTATAGTCACAGACAGGAGGCCGTCATAACTAGACAAAGGTTCCAGGTATATTCACAGACAGGAGACCATCATAACTACACCAAGGTTCCAGTATATTCACAGACCGGAGACCATCATAACTAGACCAAGGTTCCAGTATAGTCACAGACAGGAGGCCATCATAACTAGACAAAGGTTCCAGGTACATTCACATACAGGAGACCATCATAACTAGATGAACGTTCCAGGTACATTCACATACAGGAGACCATCATAACTAGATGAACGTTCCAGGTACATTCACAGACAGGAAACCATCATAACTAGACCAAGGTTCCAGTATATTCACAGACAGGAGACCATCATAACTAGACCAAGGTTCCAGTATATTCACAGACAGGAGACCATCATAACTAGACCAAGGTTCCAGGGATATTCACAGACAGGAGACCATCATAACTAGATGAACGTTCCAGGTTTATTCACAGACCGGAGACCATCATAACTAGACCAAGGTTCCAGTATAGTCACAGACAGGAGGCCATCATAACTAGACTAAGGTTCCAGGTATATTCAAATACAGGAGACCATAATAACTAGACCAAGGTACCAGGTACATTCACATACAGGAGACCTTCATAACTAGATGAACGTTCCAGGTACATTCAAATACAGGAAACCATCATAACTAGATGAACGTTCCAGGTACATTCACATACAGGAGACCATCATAACTAGATGAACGTTCCAGGTACATTCACATACAGGAAACCATCATGACTAGACCAAGGTTCCAGTATAGTCACAGACAGGAGACCATCATAACTAGACCAAGGTTCCAGTATATTCACAGACAGGAGACCATCATAACTAGACCAAGGTTCCAGTATATTCACAGACAGGAGACCATCATAACTAGACAAAGGTTCCAGTATAGTCACAGACATAACTAGACCAAGGTTCCAGGTATATTCACAGACAGGAGACCATCATAACTAGACCAAGGTTCCCAGTATATTCATAGACAGGAGACCATCATAACTAGATGAAGGTTCCAGGTATATTTACATACAGGAGAACAGCACAACTAGACCAAGGTTCCAGGTTTATGTGTAGTGCTGCAGATTTTCCAACGCTTCATAGAGTGATGGGAATTCAGAATTTCTGAAAACTTTAACTGTTGTCCTTACAACATCTTTGCTATCTTTTTTTGGGAGGGATTTGGTTCTTTCATGGAAAGAAAAATTGAGTCAAAGAGGGAGCAGGGCATGGAGAGAGGCATCTAGAGTATGGAGAGAGTGATCTAGTCCATGAGAGCAAGGTGAGGAGAGTGTGAACTAGCCTTTGAGGTAGCATGGTACGGATTGAGTCATCTAGTTCATGAGGGAGCATGGCATGGAGGGGAATGATCTAGTCCATGGAGCATGGTATGGAGAATGTAATCGTTTCCATAAGAGAGCATGGTGAGGAGAGATGAACTAGTCCATGAGGTAGCATGGTGTGAAGATTGTGATCTAGTCTATGAAGGAGCATGGTATGGAGAGAGTCATCTAGTCCATGAGGTAGCATGGTATGGAGAGTCATTTAGTCCATGAGGTAGCATGGTATGGAGAGAGTGATCTGGTCCATGAAGGAGCATGGCATGGAGAGCGTAAACTAGTCCACGAAAGAGCATGTCATAGAGAGTGTGGTCTAGTCACTGAGAGAGCATGCATGGTATTGAGAGAGTGATCTAGTCAATGAGGGAGCATGGGATGGAGAGAGTTATCTAGTCAATGAGGGAGCATGATATGGAGAGAGTGATCTAATCCATGAGGGAGCATGGCGTGGAGGGAGTGATCTAGTCCATGGAGCATGGTCTGGAGAAAGTAATCTAGTCCATGAGAAAGCATTGTGAGGAGAAATTAACTAGTCCATGAGAGAGTATGGTATGGAGAGCATGATCTTGTTCATTAGGAAGCATGTCATTGAGAGAGTAATCTAGTCCATGAGGGAGCATGGTGTGAAGATCGTGATCTAGTCTATGAGGGAGTAGGGTATGGAGAGAGTGATCTAGTCCATGAGGGAGCATGGTATGGCTGGTCCGTGATGGAGCATGGTGCAGAGTGTGTGATCTAGTCCATGAGGGAGCTTTGTATGGAGAATGTGATCTAGTCCATGCAGGAGCATGGTGCAGGGAGAGTGACCTGGTCCATGAGGGTGCCTGGGGCTGGTTATCCATGGTGAGGAGGGGGAGATCTAGCCTGTGAGGGGTCATGATGCTGAGGGGCCCCTCTAATTCATACCGAAGCAATGTGGAGATAGATCTATCTGGCCCACAAGGTGACATTTTGGGAAGAACGTGATCTGGTCAATAAAGATAGAAAGACATCACTGTTGCAGGTAGACTGCATGCTATTGGTGTAGGTATGTGGATGGGTGCTAACTGACCTTTTTTATTTATTTTATTTTTTTATTCTTTTTCTCATAACACATTTGTTGTCATCAAATAGGAGGGTATAACACAGTCAAGATTATTACCACAATAACTGCTTATCTTCGAGTGCATTTGATTTTAGGGAAGGGGAAGCGAAGGGAAGAGCTGCAGTGCTTGGTGCTTAAGTATGCATGTGAAATGAGGGTTTTAGATTTTTTAAAGTAGAAAACCTGCCTACGGGTTGTGTGAGTGGAAGTACCACCGGATTTCGTGTCTAAAGTGTAATACAGGAGGTAATTGTTTCCGTGGTGGGTGCGGGGGTGGGGAGTATATTTATATTATAACCATCAATTGATTGGTTGGTAACCTGTACAGAGGTGTGGAAATGCTGTGGAGGTACTGGTGGTGGGGTTGGGCTCGGTGATTAGCCCTACCTCGAGTAGAGGTATTACCCTGTCTCGTATTTCTCCGACCTTTTTTAACTGTGCCATCTTTATACCATTCATCCTTAGCATTGAGAAAGGGCTGCTGCTCGAAACATTTGCTGCTTTAACTTTGTCCTCAAATAACTTGTGGTAGCACCTGAGTGTGCATACCTATACTGGATGCGCAGGACTCCTGTATTAATTGATTAATTACCAGCTTGATGACCAGTCACACATACAATATTAATTTATTGAAACTCCATTATCTGTCTCATGGGTGCATGTTCAAGCCATTTAAGACAGTGTATTTCTGTGCATATTTCATTTGTGGTATTCAAGGTATGTCTCATTAATACCTGGTATTTCTGATAAAGAATTGGATCCACATTTGAGATGGCGATCCTAAAATAGTGTTAATCTTTCTTCATCTTCCTTCTTTAGCTTTTTCACTTGATCTACTCACAACAAGACATTGTAAGACACCTGGCAAAGCAAACTGGCTGGCAGGACATATTAACTAAACTCTATATTAAAGAGTCCTATGAGTCTAGGCCGAGGAGTCTAAGCAGTCCTGTTTATAGCAGTAACATAATGCGACTAAAGAGCATGGGAAGCAGTAAAGAAGAGGACTCTGGACCTTACAGGGAAGCTTTATATGGACACCGCGGAACATTGGAAAATCCTGATGTAGACCCTGTATTTCCCACAAGCTTTGAGGCTTCTGACCAAGACTTCTCTGAAGGCTTCTCTGACCACTCAATGTCTCCAACTGCCAAAGAGAAGTCATTATTAGCCTATAATTTTAAGTCCTTTGACTCCTCAGATCAAGCTAGCCACTCTTCCTCAAATATTATTGATATTCCTGGTTCTGAGGAGGCGAGCTGTGGTGATGGGGTATATCAACCACTGTCTCCCTTCTCTGTGTCCCCATTTGACCTTCGCTTGGATCTAGGTAGTTCCAGCTCTGCAGCTACGATGGAAAGTGGTAATCAGACTCCAATCAGCCAGCCAGGTACACCTTCACCTCTGGAGACCTTCAAACCCTTTCCAGGCATGAGAGTCCGGAAGAGTTCCAGTCTGTCCAATGTTTTGGATGAAAATAGCTACCAAGAAACCTTGCCTAGCGACACTATATCCAACACCAGCAACCCTCTGGTAAGACTGAGCTGTATGCATGTCAATACCATAACCCATTCCAGTGCCCACAGTGTCCTCCATCTAATGGCTGTGCTTTCTTTTCATCTCATGCCAGCAAACACCGGAGGAGGAGCTGTGTAATCTGCTCACTAACATCATCTTTTCAGTGACCTGGAGAGGGGTTGAAGGACAGGATGATGGGGCATGGAAGGAACGAGGTCAGGTTTTCTCTGTGTTGACCAAGCTTGGCTCAGCTTGTGAACTTGTGAGACCTCCCGATGAAATCAAAAGGAGGTAAGGATGTAAGGTGCTCTGTGACCTAATTTCATTGCACATTAGCCATTAAGACTAGATCACCGTGTTTATGCAGGGAAAAGTGAATCCTCGTGCTGTGGGGCTGTGCATGAAGAGTGCTATCTGCAACAGGAAGCAGACTGAAACTTAGTCAATAATGGCAAGGATCGAAAAGGAAGAGCGAGGATTAGGTTTTCACTCTTACAACATGTGAATATTACATGTTAGACAACACTTTTTATGCACAATTCCACACCATCACTCATGTGGAACACACAATCATGGCGGTCTGAAAGCCCCAGTAACATTATTAACCCTTTAGTAGCACATTACAATTGCAGATTATTTATTTTACTATGGTGACTTTTTATCAGTATGTTTGTATTTAAAGTAATATTTCTGGTTCTTTTGTGAATTTCTATAAAATTATTTTAAAGTTTTTCCCATTTCTGCTCTAAATTTGTTTATTTTATTTATGTTTTGGTGTTTTTTTAGCCTCCTGGAGATGATGTTGGAATCTGCGTTTACAGATATTAAGGAATCCACATCCTCCGGTCTGCCCAGCCTCACTCAGCACGTTCTGAAACTACTCCGGCTCCTGCAAGATTTCCTGTTCTCTGAAGGAGACCGGAACGAGGTCTTATGGAGCGAGAAGGTGAGAGGGTGATCTGATTGGTGAAATGCTCAGAGGGTGTGTTTTTACCGAGGTTTGACATTGTGTCCATCCCACAGACCTGGTTGGCATTAGAAATCTTCTAATTTTATTTTTTACCACTTTGGAAGGTGATCTGCCCCAGGGAGAGGGGAGGTGGGAACAAACACGATTTACCATCTAAGGCACTAAGTGAAGCCCTGCAGAGTTAAAACAGCTGTTAAAAACAACATAACCACTTAATATAAAATGGGAAACACAAGATTTAACAAACATTAAGTAAGCAAAAGTATTCTTAAATATTTAGTAGACTTATCACTTACAAGAATCAATACAATAATTGGTTGATAACTTTTTTCATAAAGTCTATTTCAGCGTCCCTTAAAGGAACACTATAGTCCCCTAAATTACTTTAGCTAAATAAAGCAGTTTTAGTGTATAGATCATTCCCCTGCAATTTCACTGCTCAATTCACTGTCATTTAGGAGTTAAATCACTTTGTTTCTGTTTATGCAGCCCTAGCCACACCTCCCCTGGCTATGATTGACAGAGCCTGCATGAAAAAAAAAAACTGGTTTCACTTTCAAACAGATGTAATTTACCTTAAATAATTGTATCTCAATCTCTAAATTGAACTTTAATCACATACAGGAGGCTATTGCAGGGTCTAGCAAGCTATTAACATAGCAGGGGATAAGAAAATCTTAATTAAACAGAACTTGCAATAAAGAAAGCCTAAATAGGGCTCTATTTACAGGAAGTGTTTATGGAAGGCTGTGCAAGTCACATGCAGGGGGGAGGTGTGACTAGGGTTCATAAACAAAGGGATTTAACTCCTAAATGGCAGAGGATTGAGCAGTGAGGCTGCAGGGGCATGTTCTATACACCAAAACTGCTTAATTAAGCTAAAGTTGTTCAGGTGACTATAGTGTCCCTTTAACTACTTAAAGCAACCTCTGTGTTTTCTGCCATTTGTACTATTTACCGTCCAATAACATTAGATATTGTCTCTTGCAGATTTTTGAAGGTGTCAGTAACTTATTGGACAAGCTGAACGTATGGTATAATTTGGTCAATGGTACATCCGACCTGAAGGAAATGGCACAAATAGGCTTACGGATCATCATGGGATTTATCAAGCTAGAGGACAGACATGTGAGTAAAAAAATTAAAAGCATCCTTATGGATTTCTGAAGAATCCAATCCTTGACATCCCATAAATCTGCCCAATCACCCTCAATCACCTTGCCCTGACCGTGAATCCAGTCCTTTGGGTATTAATGACCAGGAAACCTGCATAGGGTCACATGTTGGGAAAGGTCCATGGAACATAGTTTGCATTTCATGAGGATGGATTTATGTTTTGTCTGTTTGTCCCTCTCCAGATGCATTCTTCAGCTTACGTGAAGCTCCACAGCCTCCTGCAGACAGTTACTACCCTGAAGAAGGAGGAGGCATGCTTCCTGCTTGGCAAGCTGGAGGCTCCTCTGATGAGCTCTCTCTTTGCCAAGACGGAGACATTCTCCTGGCTCGTACCCATTATGCGCACTTTGATGGACCACTGCTTCGAATCTCTGGAGTTACAGCGGCACTTGCCTTCTCTCCCACCCACCAACGGCAGTCCCACCTTCTATGAGGACTTCCAGAAGTTTTGCAATACCCATGAGTGGAGATCGTTCATAGATAATCAGGTTAGGGACTGAGGGCTTGCTGTAAGGAAGAAACTTTATGTTGTATTGTATTTTCTTTTGGTACATTTTAATATTTGACACCAACTCTATCATTGCTGAGACCTTCATTCGTCAAATGCCACTCCTAAAGGCCTGAATTATTTGTACTGCAATGCAGTAATGCAGTAATACAAAGCCAGTCCTGCTAAAGGCAGTTTAAAAATGAATAACTTTTGTAATTTACATATATATATATATATACCGTATATATCTCCTGGGAAGACTCTGTACGTTGTGACTGTCCTGTGAGTTTGTAATAAATAAAGCACTTTGTGCTGATTGCGTAGAACCTGCAGTACTACCTCCCCTCATACTCTCCGATTTGCCTCTAGGTTGTGCCCACTATGGAGTTATTTGAAAAGGAAATATTTGGTAAGAGTCACAATCAGATGTCATCGTTCTGGAATTCCTGCTACGATGCCTTAATGAGCAGCTCGCTGCGGAGAGAGACGGAGAAAGGCGAGAGCCGCATCAAGTTTCAGGTAGGTTTGAAATGATTGGGGCACGCCCTCTGCGCTGAATGACTCCTCTGATAATAGTTTTTTTTTTGGGGGGGGGGGAAATCTTTCTGATTTCTGGAAACGGCTAAGAATGTGAAATATTAATAAATTTCCTTCCATAGAGATGCTTACATATACAAGTTATTTCAACATAAAGCCGTCACAACGTTGCCTCTCCTTTCATTAAGATTATTAAAGAAAAAACGGTCATCCCATGAAGGTTCCTTTGGGACTGGAACATAGACTTTGTGACGGGTTTATGTTGCAATAAAGAGCGGCGAAGTGCTAGCAACTTGTTTAGTAAATTTACACTGAGCACCAAGCAATAAAAGATAGTTTAGTTTTTTTTGGTTTGCCATCGAGTGTAAAGCCTAGAGCCAGGAATGTTTAAGTTCCGCATTTCGCTCTGTGTATAGATTTCCCAGCATTCTCCTGGCTCCGCATGTTAATTGTCCCACTTTAATATAATTATAAACAATAAGGTCAGGGTTTGTAATCCATCTCTTGCAGGAACTGGTTGTGGAGCCTGTGCTGAAGAGGATTCGGAATGAGAATCTGCGGTACAACAGTGTTTTAAAGCAGATCAGTAGCCATCATAATGCAGTCCTCAGGCAGTGGAGGTCTCTGCAGTGGCTGCTGTCCTGTCCGCGTGGAGCCTGGGCAGACCGGTAAGTACATGGGGAGGGAGTATGCTTTATATTAACCCCATCACACCGTGCTATAGTCTGTCTTGGTCAGTGATGTACATTGAGTATACTCACTATTGTGTCCTTACCACCAGGAATCCTGCAGAGGTGAAGTGGAAACTGTCCAGCGCAGAGACTTACTCCAGAATGCGGCTAAAGCTTGTTCCTAATTATGCCTTCGATCTCCATGCTGAAGCCAGTGCTCTCCGGGACAATCTTGGTGAGGTTGAGGTTTAGGAAGGGGCGTTATACTATTCCAATGTGTGACGTGGCAGCCCTTACTTTTGCAATAGGTTTCTGTGCTGCTGGAGATGTTTGGGTTGAGTTGGAGACACTGCTGCGTTGATGCTTTCATTTGAATATTTAGTTCTTCGTAAGACTGCTTTCGTTGGTTGCAGATTTATTACGATGTGTCCTCATTCTAGATGTCTTTCTTCCAGGTATTAACCAAACTCAGAGTCTTGCCGACTCTTTCCCTCTTGCTGTGGCAAAAGAAGCCAAGGTGAATGAACTGGAAGATGACCAGCTAGGAGACGAAGATTTAATGTTCCTGGAGAACTTGGACCAGTAAGGGTTTTAGCCATTTGGAACTGATTTTAAAATTAAGATGGTTTTGGGTCTTGCCATGCTCGTCTGACATCTGGTTTATCAGTTAGACCTCGCTGCTCTGACTTATTAGGAAACTGTAGGGAAGATTTTATAAGCAGGTTTTCTCAATTCACACAGAATGTAAAAATATAATAAATTGCCATCTTAGTGCTAATTGTGAGTTTTGAACTGTGCAAACTCGAAGTTTAGTGGCTCCAGAGGATAACACAGGGTAGCTGTTTCATTGTGTAATATCAGTGATTCTCTATTATTTACTAAACTGCTAATGCGTGTCTCAACTTTACACCTAATTCTGAGAAAGTCTTTACGTACGTTACCTTTACGAGATTCGATAAAGATCACTTCTGCTCCAAACATTTCGGGGTCCACTAATGATTTGGAAATGAGTCAGATTGCTATATTTGTGATGCCTTCCTTTCACGTGTTCTCCTGGACTGAACTTGGAAGGGTCCGTAGCTCTGCACTCCTTAGATTCGTGCAAAGAGCAATGCTGAGCGTCCATCCTCAAATTATGTTGGATGTTAGGCTGAATATGGAGCCCGAATGAGAGTACGATGCCAACAGAATAAAATGATATTTCAGGGCGTTCTGGATCAATGCTCTAACCATGAAACATTCTATTGGTTTCCATGGTGATTACTCCATTTTTAGCACTGTGCCCCAGAATTACTGTACTGTAACTTCCAGAAGCCATGCACACATTGCCCAGCTTGCCTTTAGTTTTGTTGATTCACCTAGTATCCCTTGTCATTCCTTACAGTGTTGACTTGAAGGAGCAGAACCAGAGGGAGAAGTTGGTATTCTCCGAGGACTGTGAGCTCATCACCAATGTGGCCGTGATCCCTGGTCGGCTGGAGGTCACTACACAGCACGTCTACTTCTATGACCTGACCAGCGAGAAGGATCAAACGGATGAAGGTAATGAGGAGTCTTAACAGAATCCACTGTAAGATGAGAAAAGAGCCACGTCACGTGCGGATTCCCACCCCCAGCCTTCCGTTAGACGGAGCACAAGGTTGAACATTCACACCAACAAAAATATATTGAGAATCTTCCACCAGTACCGCATTAGTAACCTAATCTCTTAATATCAAGCATCACCTGTAGTGGCTGAACATAAAGGTAATTGTAGTTGAATGGTCACAGTTAATTTTTTTTCCTTACTTAAAGGAGCACTACAGGTTCAGGAATACAAACGCGTCGGTGGCTTGCCCCCCCCTTGAATAAGTAGAAAACTCACCTTTATTCCAGTGCGTGCTGATCGCCGTTGCTGGCCCAACCCGCTTTCTTTGGTGAAATTATCAGAATTGACAACCTCCCCCAATCCAATGCTTTACCATAGGAAAGTATTGAATTGTCAATTATGATTATCTCAGTCAAAAAGGTGGCGCAGAGCCAATCGCTGCTCTGGCCAATCAGCATCTCCTCATAGAGATGCATTTAATCAATGTATCTCTATGGAGAAAGTTGAGTGTCTCCATGCAGAGCGTGGAGATGCTGAATGTCAGTGCTGCACATTGTGCAGCACTGACCCAGGAAGCACCTCAAATGGTTGTCTGAGTGACTGCCACTGGAGGTATCCCTAGGATGTAATGTAAACACTAAATTATCTCTGAAAAGGCAGTGTTTATATGAAAATAACTGCAGGGACTGACTATACTCACCAGAATGAATACATTAAGCTGTATACTACACATTAAGCTGTTGTTGTTCTGGTGACTATAATATCCCTTTAAGTCATTATTTAAAGATCAGCAGATTAACAATATATATATATATATAACATATTAAAGTTGAACATGGTGTTACTGAATGAACAAAGCGTGCGTGATGCAGATTACATGCCCACGAGTGGGAGGAAAGGCTTTTTTTGGAAGCAGGCAGGTGCACATCGGGGGTGTTTAATTCTGCTACGTTACTTTCTAGATCTCGAAGTGATCACGCTAATGAATGTTAATGACGCATGCATCTAAATACATTTGCTTTCAGTTTGGCTGCGCAATGTATAGATAAAGGGTTACTCTCTGTAGAATGACATTAAATCCTGTTAGTCGTGGGCTATTTTTACATTATGCGATTAATAGAAGCATCTCTTCAATCCTCTCTCTTATTACATGTCCATCTAATACCCAGCCTAACGCAGCCTCTGGGTCATTTGCATTGTGTGCCCTGACTGTGCCTTGTCTGAACTGGAATGTGATGTTATTTGCTAAAAAAATTATATAATTTTAACCCCTTAAGGACACATGACATGTGTGGCATGTCATGATACCCTTTTATTCCAGAAGTTTGGTCCTTAAGGGGTTAAAGAAAACCATGTATTTTGTGAAAAAAGGCTAACATAAGTTAATGGTGATTTCCAATGTTTTATTTAATGGTGTCAATTCTTGATAAGTGGCAATTCACCTACAGATTTGACTCTGAACTCCGGGTAACAATTATTTTAATTACCATTTGAGATTTTCTTGTACCTTTTAACAGCAGTTTTTCAGTGCTTTATGCTGTCACAAGACAAGTTTGATACTCTTACACCCCAGTACTTTATGTGCATGTTGGTGGGTCCCCAGATAACAGTGATGGTATATTGTACACATTGACACGTGAAGGGTTGAATCTCACACTATCTGTGATCTAGAATGAAAAGCATATCCCATCTATTCGTAGGAATCGGCTATGACTTTAAACGGCCGCTGTCTCATCTGCGGGAAGTCCATTTGCGGCGATATAACCTCCGCAGGTCGGCGTTGGAATTTTTCTTCATTGATCAGTCCAATTACTTTGTCAATTTCAAGAAAAAGGTAAATGCATGCAGGGATCCCACTTCCACACCATTAGAAAAAAAGAAAACCAATAAAAGTTCTATTAAAGAAACACCCCAAACCCCTAAAGCACTCCATCGTCCATCATCCACGTGTCGATCTGGTTATTATGAAGAGGGGTCGAGACTCTTACAGTTTGCCAAGTTCGGCTGTTTATAGTGTGACTAAACAGCCGAAACTGTGTTTCCTGTTACACTTAGTTTCTTTTTCCACAACAGGTCCGTAATAAAGTGTATTCTCAAATCCTCGGTCTCCATGGACCCAACCAGTTTGTGCACGGGAGCCGGTCCCCTCAGGAGCTCCTGCAAGTCTCGGGGTTTACTCAGGTCAGTAGACAAATCATGTTTTACCTTCTGCTCTCTGCCTTTAGTTAGACTTGTATGGGACTTTGTAGTTTGTGAACTCTCCGGAAGACCTTGCTGTGTTCGGACCCAGCGCTCTCCGGGAGACCTTGCTGTGTTCGAACCCTGCACTCTCTGGGAGACCTTGCTGTGTTCGGACCCTGCACTCTCTGGGAGACTTTGCTGTGTTCGAACCCTGCACTCTCTGGGAGACCTTGCTGTGTTCGGACCCCGCACTCTCTGGGAGACCTTGCTGTGTTCTGACCCTGCACTCTCTGGGAGACCTTGCCGTGTTCGGACCCTGCACTCTCTGGGAGACCTTGCCGTGTTCGGACCCTGCACTCTCTGGGAGACCTTGCCGTGTTCGGACCCTGCACTCTCTGGGAGACCTTGCCGTGTTCGGACCCTGCACTCTCTGGGAGAACTTGCCGTGTTCGGACCCTGCACTCTCTGGGAGACCTTGCCGTGTTCGGACCCTGCACTCTCTGGGAGACCTTGCCGTGTTCGGACCCTGCACTCTCTGGGAGACCTTGCCGTGTTCGGACCCTGCACTCTCCGGGAGACCTTGCCGTGTTCGGACCCTGCACTCTCCGGGAGACCTTGCTGTGTTCGAACCCGGCACTCTCCGGGAGACCTTGCTATGTTTGGACCCCGCACTCTCTGGGAGACCTTGCCGTGTTCGGACCCAGCACTCTCTGGGAGACCTTGCCGTGTTCGGACCCCGCACTCTCTGGGAGACCTTGCCGTGTTCGGACCCCGCACTCTCTGGGAGACCGTGCCGTGTTCTGACCCTGCACTCTCTGGGAGACCTTGCCGTGTTCTGACCCTGCACTCTCTGGGAGACCTTGCCGTGTTCGGACCCTGCACTCTCTGGGAGACCTTGCCGTGTTTGGACCCTGCACTCTCCGGCAGACCTTGCTGTGTTTGGACCCTGCACTCTCCGGCAGACCTTGCTGTGTTTGGACCCTGCACTCTCCGGGAGAGCTTGCTGTGTTTGGACCCTGCACTCTCCGGGAGAGCTTGCTGTGTTTGTACCCTGCACTCTGCGAAAGAGCTTGCGGTGTTTGGACCCTGCACTCTCCGGGAGAGCTTGCGGTGTTCAGACCCCGCACTCTCCGGGAGACCTTGCGGTGTTCAGACCCCGCACTCTCCGGGAGACCTTGCTGTGTTCGGACCCCGCACTCTCCGGGAGACCTTGCTGTGTTCGGACCCTGCACTCTCCGGGAGACCTTGCTGTGTTCGGACCCTGCACTCTCCGGGAGACCTTGCTGTGTTCGGACCCTGCACTCTCCGGGAGACCTTGCTGTGTTCGGACCCTGCACTCTCCAGGAGACCTTGCTGTGTTCGGACCCTGCACTCTCCGGGAGACCTTGCTGTGTTCGGACCCTGCACTCTCCGGGAGACCTTGCTGTGTTCGGACCTCGCACTCTTCGGTTTGATATTACCCATAGCTAACAGCAAGTCTAACTATCTGTGGATTTATATAAACAGTGCATGCATCCTCAGTAACTTAATGCCTGGCCAAGCATTATAGGAATTGTATGTCTATATCTACAGGGTTAATTACAAAGTGAGAGTTCAAAGTGATTTTTAAACTTAAGATCAAAATGGGTGAAATGGGATAAAGTCGGCTAAGATTTCAGTTCGACTTCTCTAGCCTTATGATTTGAAATTCACTTTGAATTCTCTATTTAGTACATAACCCTTCCTTGAACGTCTCCCTCGGTTGTTTAGTTGGTGTCCATTTGCCTTTTTTAAATATTAAGCCATCTCACACAATCCCCATTCCCCACCCTTTTCTAGGACGTTCCGTGTGGAAAGCGTGTGAGGGGTTTGTTTAATCTCCAGCAACTGACAATTCTCTTCTTTCAGAAATGGATTTTTAGGGAAATTTCCAACTTTGAATACCTCATGCAGCTCAACACTATTGCTGGCCGAACGTACAATGACCTCTCCCAATATCCAGTGGTGAGCACATGAAAACTCTCTATTCACACAAGGTTTAGCTGCATAAATCATTTTTATCTTTAACGCGACAATTAAGGTACGTGGACTGGAAATCAAACTTTGTTTGATCCATGTTAAAAATGACCATTATCAGGCCTAGTGTTTTTAGTATCCCCAAAAAGCTGCTTAGAGATAACATGCCGGATCCAATACAAATGTACTTCCAGATTGAATTTCAGATATCCGGAATGTGACTACGAATGTGTCCAGTCTTGTTTAAAGTGCTGCCGCTCCAACCTGTTCATAGCAGCTGGCTTTATACTTCTAAAACACGCTACAAGCTAATAGAAACACCTGATGGTGGTCAATATTTAATATGCGCCCACATACCTGTCAGGAGAGAGTATAGAGCTGTCGGTGATATCACAGCTTTGTTATTGTTTAATATACTTTGTGGATTTGCATTTGATCATGTAGTTTCCATGGATTTTACGGGACTACGTTTCTGAAACCCTTGATTTAAACAACCCTGAGGTTTTCCGGGATCTATCCAAGCCCATCGGCGTGGTAAACGAGAGACATGCACGGGAAGTCAAGGAAAAGTAAGTTTCATCTACGAGATAACGAGGTATTAACCTAATGGAACCTGCAAATTTAGAGTCACTTTCACAAGTAGCCTTTAATACCCTGTAATAGATGGATTCTGCATACAGACCTTCCATATAATACAATTATTTTATTTGAATAACAGTGTTCTCCCCGTCCCCCAGGTATGAGAGCTTCGAGGATCCGACTGGGACTGTGGACAAGTTTCATTACGGGACTCACTATTCAAACGCTGCTGGCGTCATGCACTACATGATCCGCGTGGAACCTTTCACTACTCTGCACATTCAGCTGCAGAGCGGCAGGTGAGGATCGAGGGGTACAGATAATGGGCAATAAAATGCCAGGAGGGGCACCCCAGCCCCCCCACCATTTACACCCATTATAACTATCTCACAGCTGTGACATAGATTTATCTGGTATTATCACTGAAACCCACTACGGTAGCAGAGGTGCTGCGGTTAATGTGAGTTTAATTACCTTGTTTAATTGGGTAATTAAAAAAATATATATATATATTTGAGGTTCCTTTGCAAATAACAAATAATGCTCACCAATAAACATTTCAATAACACAATCTATAGGAGCGTTGCATGACTTGTAAAACAATGTTTTATTAACTTTGTCTTCTCCAGATTCGACTGCTCAGATCGGCAGTTCCACTCAATACCAGCAGCATGGCAGGCCCGTATGGAGAACCCTGTGGACGTAAAAGAGTTAATTCCAGAATTCTTTTATTTCCCAGAATTCTTGGAGAATGCAAACGGTACAGAACTAGTGTAAATGTGTTATGCCATAATCCTCCTTTTATATCAATCCATCTGCGCACAGATCTCTTCCAGAAGCATTACAGACTAAAACAGGGATAGCGAAAATGTCTCATCTAGTTCCCATTTTAGCAGTTTGCGTCATTTGACTATTTTCAATGTCAGATATTCGTGTGTATACTACAGAAGGTGGGTGGGATCTCCCTGGACAGTAGAAGATGTTTTAATGAATCAATGTCCATAGAATCTGTTTAATGTGTCTTTGTTATATGAACGAACACTTTGTGATTTCACCCTTATTTTCAGGTTTTGATTTTGGTTGTCTCCAGTTGTCCAACGGGAAGGTAGATAATGTGGTTTTGCCAAGATGGGCCTCATCAAGAGAAGATTTTATCTACAAACACAGGAAGGCTCTGGTAGGGGTTCCATGGTTGTTTGTCCTCTGTCCCTACGGGTCTGTGGTCACAATTCCTCTATTTCTGGGGATTCGTAGTCACTAGTCTTCTAATTTTGAGGATTCTGTGATTACTTGTTTCCCTATTAATGGGGGGGGGGGGGGGGGACTCGCCAGCTTAGGGCCAAAGAAAAGAGTTTCCCGCAGTATCCAAACTCCCTATGTATAGTTAAATAAATTGAGCTTTTTTTGTTGTACTCCAGTGGCCATTAGGTGTAAGCCCACCTACCACATCAAGGGAAACCTCTTAGGTGGGGCCTACACTAACAATTCACCTTGCCTCCTTCCGCAATATCTAATACGAAGCACATGGGCGGCAGCTTGGTAACATGGCTGTGTAATACAAAAGTGAATACAAATACACAAAAATAAGTATTCTGCTCAGTTTCTGAAGAACCCGCCCTGGGATTTGAAAAACACTATTACTAACCTTACCAACAGTGTAAGTTAGGGCTCCCTTCCACCTGTCTCTTTAATATTCCTCTCTGTGTTTTTGTGTAGGAATCGGAGTATGTGTCGGCCCACCTCCATGAGTGGATAGATCTAATATTTGGGTGTAAGCAGAGGGGAGACGCTGCTGTGGAAGCTCTCAATGTGTTTTATTACTGCACCTATGAAGGTATGTGATTGAGGTTCCCTGTAAAACGGGGTCACATGTGGACCCCTATGTCGGACGAATGGGAAACTTTCTTACAATATATGTTTTTGAGCCACATGTGATTCCTGAACCTCATGTGGCAGGAAAGAGTTTATCAGAACTTTGTATGAAATTTGTTCTGTTAAAACCCCTGATAGGAAATGTTTCCATGTGCATTGGATAATGGAGGGAAATACGTGTAATCGCCTGTGATATGGTCTCATAGTTTGTCATTGAGCCTAATCGCCAGCTCTGTGGCTGTTTCTAGGTGTGGTCGATCTAGACGCCATCGCAGATGATACAGAGAGGAAGGCTCTGGAGGGAATAATCAGTAATTTTGGGCAGACTCCGTGCCAGCTTCTCAAGGTATGGGACTCTAGCGAGTGCTTGATCAAATTTCCAGAATTCACATCGCCAAATAAGGCATCAAGTCAGCTGTGTTTTGCGTTTGTCATTGTGCCTAATATTTAGAATGCACCTTTAATTTACAACAACTCACACTTTTTAGTGAGTTACCCGGTCTCTGTAACTGGTGCGAGCCCTTTCAAAATATTCACTAGTTATATAACCATGTCAATAATCCCCGTAATACACCATTCGCTCTGTCTGGCAAAGAAACACCGTAGAAATTACTTTCTAATGTTCACAATTTATTGAACCCCATAATAACATCCCCAGGAGAATATCTGAAACCAGAGAGTATCTGAATAAATCTGTCCTGGCTAAACATGTTGCTGTTTTTTATCCCTATAGACATTTTTATAAAAGAAAATAAACACTGGTTATGCTTGTCCGCCCCCTAATGGTGAATTGAGAATTGACATGTTTTGTAGTTTCTGTTTGGATCATTGTAGGGCAGTTCACTATTAGCCCCTTTGAGTGTTAAACATAATATAAACACACGGTGCATCTATTTGGCACTTGGGGTTAATATCCAAAGGCTGACAGTATGTTGTTGTTTTCAATGCAGGTCATTTATTTATTTTCACAAAATGTGGGCATCACACCAAGTGATTAACGCAAGAAAGAAATCTAATACTTTGCAAATATATTAAAACATTCTATTAATAAATTCTATCAATAATATTAATATATATATAAAATATTAAACAAAAAGCACAGCATTTAATAGTAAGCATGTTTCTCACAAGATTCGCTGTCCCTGCTTTTTATACGGTTTGTCACACTATAAGTTGTTATGGTATATAGTATGGGGAAAGCCCTGCCTTTAGTCGAGTTTTTGCGGTTTCCTCGTTACATCACCTGTAGTTTGAGATAAACCCATGTCCTGCAATTTCGGCAGCGCGCGCCCCTCAAGAGATGTCTTGCTGTCCCAGCCGAGCTCCATTAGATCCCTGTACAGTCAGAGCATGTGAATGGCTGGCCAAATCAACATATTCACTAATAAAACATAGAATTAGCAATGGTGGTCATTCTCCTGGTGTACCTCTCAGCCCAGCACATGCATATACTGCTTCATCTCACCTTTATTCAGGCAGGGATTTCCTCTTGGTTTGATCTTATGAACTCTAAGTATTAAAACATGGGATATCTGCTTTTGTTTGCATCCCACGAATCAGGCTGTGTACCCCAATGTACCATGTGATCTAGGGTGAGATGGTCACGTATGTGTCCTGTTATATATTACACGTGTCTGTTCTGTTATACATATATCAGACGTACGTGTTCTGTTATACATATATCAGACGTACGTGTTCTGTTATACATATATCAGACGTACGTGTTCTGTTATACATATATCAGACGTACGTGTTTTGTTATACATATATCAGACGTACGTGTTCTGTTATACATATATCAGACGTACGTGTTCTGTTATACATATATCAGACGTACGTGTTTTGTTATACAGATATCAGACGTACGTGTTCTGTTATACATATATCAGACGTACGTGTTCTGTTATACAGATATCAGACGTACGTGTTCTGTTATACAGATATCAGACGTACGTGTTCTGTTATACATATATCAGACGTACGTGTTCTGTTATACATATATCAGACGTACGTGTTCTGTTATACATATATCAGACGTATGTGTTCTGTTATACATATATCAGACGTACGTGTTCTGTTATACATATATCAGACGTACGTGTTTTGTTATACAGATATCAGACGTACGTGTTCTGTTATACATATATCAGACGTACGTGTTCTGTTATACATATATCAGACGTACGTGTTTTGTTATACAGATATCAGACGTACGTGTTTTGTTATACAGATATCAGACGTACGTGTTCTGTTATACATATATTACACGTACCTGTTCTGTTACACGTATAATACACGTACGTGTCCTGTTACACTGTCAGTGTGACAAAGTTATTTACTCTTTCCATGTGAAGGAAGCCCATCCACCTCGACTGACGGCTGATCATGCTGCGAGGAGGCTGTCCCGGCTGGACACTTACTCTCCTAACGTGTTTGAGAATCTCTCGCAGCTGAAATCATTCTTTGCGGAGGTGAGACGCGCAGTGCGCACCATTCCCTTTGTTTAATGACTGCTCTGTACACCATGACCAGCTGATAATTAACCAGACTGTAAATAACACCTGTTTTGGTCACACAGGGAATGATGGAAGGGGTTCCTCTAGTTCTCTGTGTGGTCCCGAAAAACCAAGCCCATTCCTTTATAACCCAGGGCTCTCCAGACCTATTGGTGAGTGGGGGTGGGGGTGGGGGGAGGTGGGGGAGGGAGAGGCGCGTCTAATCATAGTGGGTACGCACTGTATTCAGTCTGTAATGGTATCTTCTATCGCAGAGGTTCCCAGTCCTCGTGGTACCAGTTCAGGGTTTAGACATTTTCAGGTTCTGTTCCAGTGGGGATACTGGCAAATCCTGAATGGTTGGTGTCTTGAGGACTTGGTTGGGCATTGCTACTCTAAATATCTTCATTTGCTAAGAGACATTCTTTCTCCACAGGTCACCGTAAGTGCAAATGGCCTCCTAGGTACTCATGGCTGGCTGTCCTATGATAAGAACATTTCCAACTACTTCAGCTTCACCAAAGATCCCACATTCTCCAACGCCAAGTAAGTGTGTCACATGTCACTGATTAAAATGTCACAGGAAACCAGCAGCAGACCAAACTGGGTGGCCTGTGATGGGATCTCTGCTCTGATAAAATGATCCCTGTGATGGGATCTCTGCTCTGATAAAATGATCCCTGTGATGGGATCTCTGCTCTTATTAACTCAGTAATGTGATGGGATCTCTGCTCTTATTAACTCAGTAATGTGATGATTTCCACTTTCAGGACCCAGCGCCTTGTGTCGGGACCTTTCGCCCTGGGCACAGAGCTCTCCTCGAAGACCCTGGTGGTGTCTCATGATGCGAAGTTACTGTTCAGTGGTGGGCATTGGGACAACAGCCTTCGGGTGACTAGTCTCAGCAAAGGAAAGGTCATAGGTCACATCACCCGGCACATTGGTAATAATTCATTGGTATTAGGGATATTTATAATATTATATTCCATTAGATTATGTTAGAACATGCAAATTAAGTAGATCTCTGGATTCATATACAATCACTGTTTCAGAACTTAATGTCCCTTAGGGATCTTACAGCTGACATTGATGCCATAATCTGTATACATGAGAGGGCAGCCATTTCTTTCTATGTTACAGTGGTCTTTCCCCTGATCAGCCCACTCTCTTCTGTTTAGATGTGGTGACATGTTTGGCGTTGGACGTTTGCGGCATATACCTCATATCTGGATCCCGCGATACCACCTGTATCGTTTGGCAAGTTCTGCAACAAGTAAGAAACTGTGTGTCTTGTAGCATAGCTTCAACCAGTACGGCTCTATGTCGGGGTCTTCTCCCTGAGTTACGGCTCTGTGTCGGGGTCTTCTCCCTGAGTTACGGCTCTTGGTTTACGGCTCTATGTCAGGACCTTCTCCCTGAGTTACGGCTCTGTCAGGACCTTCTCCCTGAGTTACGGCTCTGTCAGGACCTTCTCCCTGAGTTACGGCTCTGTCAGGACCTTCTCCCTGAGTTACGGCTCTGTCAGGACCTTCTCCCTGAGTTACGGCTCTATGTCAGGACCTTCTCCCTGAGTTACGGCTCTTGGTTCACGGCTCTATGTCAGGATCTTCTCCCTGAGTTATGGCTCTTGGTTTACGGCTCTATGTCAGGACCTTCTCCCTGAGTTATGGCTCTTGGGTTATGACTCTGTGTTGGCATCTTCTCTCTGTGTCGGGGTCTTCTCTCTGCTTTACGGCTCTGTGCTGGGGTCTTCTCTCTGCTTTACGGCTCTGTGTCGGGGTCTTCTCTCTGCTTTACGGCTCTGTGTCGGGGTCTTCTCTCTGCTTTACGGCTCTGTGTCGGGGTCTTCTCTCTGCTTTACGGCTCTGTGCTGGGGTCTTCTCTCTGCTTTACGGCTCTGTGCTGGGGTCTTCTCTCTGCTTTACGGCTCTGTGCTGGGGTCTTCTCTCTGTTTTACGGCTCTGTGACAGGGTCTTCTCTCTGCTTTACGGCTCTGTGACAGGGTCTTCTCTCTGCTTTACGGCTCTGTGCTGGGGTCTTCTCTCTGCTTTACGGCTCTGTGCTGGGGTCTTCTCTCTGCTTTACGGCTCTGTGTCGGGGTCTTCTCTCTGCTTTACGGCTCTGTGTCGGGGTCTTCTCTCTGCTTTACGGCTCTGTGCTGGGGTCTTCTCTCTGCTTTACGGCTCTGTGCTGGGGTCTTCTCTCTGCTTTACGGCTCTGTGCTGGGGTCTTCTCTCTGCTTTACGGCTCTGTGCTGGGGTCTTCTCTCTGCTTTACGGCTCTGTGCTGGGGTCTTCTCTCTGCTTTACGGCTCTGTGCTGGGGTCTTCTCTCTGCTTTACGGCTCTGTGCTGGGGTCTTCTCTCTGCTTTACGGCTCTGTGCTGGGGTCTTCTCTCTGCTTTACGGCTCTGTGCTGGGGTCTTCTCTCTGCTTTACGGCTCTGTGTCGGGGTCTTCTCTCTGCTTTACGGCTCTGTGCTGGGGTCTTCTCTCTGCTTTACGGCTCTGTGCTGGGGTCTTCTCTCTGCTTTACGGCTCTGTGCTGGGGTCTTCTCTCTGCTTTACGGCTCTGTGCTGGGGTCTTCTCTCTGCTTTACGGCTCTGTGCTGGGGTCTTCTCTCTGCTTTACGGCTCTGTGCTGGGGTCTTCTCTCTGCTTTACGGCTCTGTGTCGGGGTCTTCTCTCTGCTTTACGGCTCTGTGTCGGGGTCTTCTCTCTGCTTTACGGCTCTGTGTCGGGGTCTTCTCTCTGCTTTACGGCTCTGTGTCGGGGTCTTCTCTCTGCTTTACGGCTCTGTGTCGGGGTCTTCTCTCTGCTTTACGGCTCTGTGCTGGGGTCTTCTCTCTGCTTTACGGCTCTGTGTCGGGGTCTTCTCTCTGCTTTTCGGCTCTGTGTCGGGGTCTTCTCTCTGCTTTACGGCTCTGTGCTGGGGTCTTCTCTCTGCTTTACGGCTCTGTGCTGGGGTCTTCTCTCTGCTTTACGGCTCTGTGTCGGGGTCTTCTCTCTGCTTTACGGCTCTGTGTCGGGGTCTTCTCTCTGCTTTACGGCTCTGTGCTGGGGTCTTCTCTCTGCTTTACGGCTCTGTGCTGGGGTCTTCTCTCTGCTTTACGGCTCTGTGCTGGGGTCTTCTCTCTGCTTTACGGCTCTGTGTCGGGGTCTTCTCTCTGCTTTACGGCTCTGTGCTGGGGTCTTCTCTCTGCTTTACGGCTCTGTGCTGGGGTCTTCTCTCTGCTTTACGGCTCTGTGCTGGGGTCTTCTCTCTGCTTTACGGCTCTGTGCTGGGGTCTTCTCTCTGCTTTACGGCTCTGTGCTGGGGTCTTCTCTCTGCTTTACGGCTCTGTGCTGGGGTCTTCTCTCTGCTTTACGGCTCTGTGCTGGGGTCTTCTCTCTGCTTTACGGCTCTGTGCTGGGGTCTTCTCTCTGCTTTACGGCTCTGTGCTGGGGTCTTCTCTCTGCTTTACGGCTCTGTGCTGGGGTCTTCTCTCTGCTTTACGGCTCTGTGCTGGGGTCTTCTCTCTGCTTTACGGCTCTGTGCTGGGGTCTTCTCTCTGCTTTACGGCTTTGTGCTGGGGTCTTCTCTCTGCTTTACGGCTCTGTGCTGGGGTCTTCTCTCTGCTTTACGGCTCTGTGTCGGGGTCTTCTCTCTGCTTTACGGCTCTGTGCTGGGGTCTTCTCTCTGCTTTACGGCTCTGTGTCGGGGTCTTCGCTCTGCTTTACGGCACTGTGTCGGGGTCTTCTCTCTGCTTTACGGCTCTGTGCTGGGGTCTTCTCTCTGCTTTACGGCTCTGTGCTGGGGTCTTCTCTCTGCTTTACGGCTCTGTGTCGGGGTCTTCTCTCTGCTTTACGGCTCTGTGCTGGGGTCTTCTCTCTGCTTTACGGCTCTGTGCTGGGGTCTTCTCTGGAAAATTGCCCTCTGAAATGCCTGTTGTCCTGATTACTCTTATAATGGAACTTATTCTGACATTACTGCAGGGAGGACTTTCTTGGAATTTATCACAAAAACCAGTGCAGGTCCTTTACGGCCACGATGATGAGGTTACTAGTGTGGCTATAAGCACAGAGTTGGACATGGCAGTTTCTGGTTCCAAGGTAAGCTTTGGGTGCCAATATACTCTTTATGGGGCAGTAATAATGTAACTTTCATTTCCTCACTTTTAACACAACCAAATAGAAAACTAAAGGTCAGCTATTGGTTGTGCTAAAGGTTTTAAAAAGTGTTTTTTCTTTCTTCATGTTTTAACTAACATGCCAGCTTAGTTAACGTTCGCAGTGCCACATGCGTGTTCGGCAGTGTTAGAGAGAATTCCTGGCACGAACGTGCACAATTTTTCTGTGAGATGCTGGAGTACACGTGTGTGCCCCAGGCATCTTGGGGCAGGAAAGCCGCCGCAATATCAAAGTGTGACTGAGATAAGCAAGTCTTCTACTCCTCTTGGCTGCTCTGTTCACCTCAGTAAATGCTGAAGTAGCTCTTACTGGGCTGAAGGAACCAGGAACTGACACTTCTCTGGATGTGACAATTCCTCTTTGAACTTGCAGCTAGCCATTCTTTTATTATTATTATTACTTTATTATTATGGTATTTATATAGCGCCATCAAATTCTTCAGCGCTTTACAATAGGTGGACGAACAGACATGTAGTTGTAACCAGAGAAGTTAGACACACAGGGACAGAGGGGTTGAGGCCCTGCTCAGTGAGTTTACATGCTAGAGGGAGTGGGGTAAAGTGACACAAAAGGTAAGACAGGGCCGCCATCAGGGCATGACAACCATAACGGTTGTCATGGGCCCGGCGGTCCTGGGGGGCCGAGCCCCACATTCATTATGGGTATATATATATATATATATAGTTAGAGATCCCCCTGCTACCTGTACGATGAAGAGGGGGCCCAGCAGCACACTCTGTCCTCCTTTCCAGCTGCTCTCTGTCTAACTTTCCTGCGCCCTGCAGCCGCCAGAGCGTTGCCACGGGTTACTATGGCAACGCTCCGCACAGCACGCAGACCTGTCTCGCGAGAGTTAGTCAGAGAGGAGCTGGAAAGGAAGACAATGTGTGCTGCTGGGCCCCCTCTTCAATGTACCGCGGCTGGCTCCCTCCACCATGCCACCGGACCACCAGGGAATGCGATCTCCCCCCTCCCTGGCACAGTAAGAACCAGGGAGGGGGGGATAAAATTGAAATATACACAAATAAATAAATAAAATAATACTCCCCTCCCCCCTATTTTACACACACACTGAATCCTTACAAATACACACTCTGCACTACACACACACTGCATTCACTCAACACACTCTGCACTACACACACACTACATTCACTAAACACACTCTGCACTACACACACACTACATTCACTAAACACACTCTGCACTACACACACACACTGCATTCACTCAACACACTCTGCACTACACACACACTACATTCACTAAACACACTCTGCACTACACACACACACTGCATTCACTCGACACACTCTGCACTACACACACACTACATTCACTAAACACACTCTGCACTACACACACACACTGCATTCACTCGACACACTCTGCACTACACACACACTACATTCACTAAACACACTCTGCACTACACACACACACACACTACATTCACTCAACACACTCTGCACTACACACACACTACATTCACTAAACACACTCTGCACTACACACACTGCATTCACTCAACACAATCTGCACTACACACACACTACATTCACTAAACACACTCTGCACTACACACACACTACATTCACTAAACACACTCTGCACTACACACACACTACATTCACTAAACACACTCTGCACTACACACACACTACATTCACTAAACACACTGTGCACTACACACACACTACATTCACTAAACACACTCTGCACTACACACACACTACATTCACTAAACACACTCTGCACTACACACACACTACACACACACTACATTCACCAAACACACTCTGCACTACACACACACTACATTCACTAAACACACTCTGCACTACACACACACACACACACTACATTCACTCAACACACTCTGCACTACACACACACACTACATTCACTAAACACACTCTGCACTACACACACACTACATTCACTAAACACACTCTGCGCTACACACACACTATTTTCACTAAACACACACTACATTCACTAAACACACTCTGCACTACACACACACTACATTCACTAAACACACTCTGCACTACACACACACACACACTACATTCACTAAACACACTCTGCACTACACACACACACACTACATTCACTAAACACACTCTGCACTACACACACACTATATTCACTAAACACACTCTGCACTACACACGCACTACATTCACTAAACAAACTCTGTACTCACTACAAACACTACATTTACTAAACACACTCTGCACTACACACACACACACTACATTCACTAAACACACTTTGCTCTACACACACACACTACATTCACTATACACATTTTGCACTACACACACACACTACATTCACTAAACACACTCTGCACTACACATACTCACACTACATTCACTAAACACACTCTGCACTACACACACACACTACATTCACTAAACATACTTTGCACTACACACACACTACATTCACTAAACACACTTTGCTCTACACACACACACTGCATTCACTATACACACGTTGCACTACACACACACTACATTCACTAAACACTGCACTACACACACTACATTCACTAAACACTGCACTACACACACACTACGTTCACTAAACACTCTGCACTACACACACACTACATTCACTAAACACTGCACTACACACACTACATTCACTAAACACTGCACTACACACACTACATTCACTAAACACACTCTGCACTACACACACACACTACATTCACTAAACACACTCTGCACTCACTACATACACTACATTCACTAAACACACTCTGCACTACACACACTACATTCACTAAACACACTTTGCTCTACACACACTTCGTTCACTAAACACACTTTGCTCTACACACACGTCATTCACTATACACACTTTGCACTACACACACTACATTCACTAAACACACTCTGCACTACACACTCACACTACATTCACTATACACTCTCTGCACTCACTACAAACACTACATTCACGAAACACACTCTGCACTACACACTCACACTACATTTACTATACACACGTTTCACTCACTACACACTACATTTACTAAACACGCTCTGCACTACACACACACACACACACACGCTGCATTCACTATACACACGTTGCTCTCACTACAAACACACTACATTTACTAAACACACTTTGCACTCACTACAAACACACTACATTCACTAAAAACATACTACACTACACATACTCACACTACATTCACTATACAGTCTCTGCACTCACTACAAACACTACATTCACTAAACACACTCTGCACTACACACACACTACATTCACTAAACACACTTTGCTCTACACACACACACACTGCATTCACTATACACACGTTGCACTACACACACACTACATTCACTAAACGTTACACTGCACTACACACACTACATTCACTAAACACTGCACTACACACACTACATTCACTAAACACTGCACTACACACACTACATTCACTAAACACACTCTGCACTACACATACTAACACTATATTCACTAGACACACTCTGCACTCACTACATACACTACATTCACTAAACACACTCTGCACTACACACACTACATTCACTAAACACACTTTGCTCTACACACACTTCATTCACTATACACACTTTGCACTAAACACACACTACATTCACTAAACACACTCTGCACTACACACTCACTACATTCACTATACACTCTCTGCACTCACTACAAACACTACATTCACGAAACACACTCTGCACTACACACACACTACATTTACTATACACACGTTTCACTCACTACACACTACATTTACTAAACACGCTCTGCACTACACACACACACTACATTCACTAAACACACTCTGCACTACACATACTAACACTATATTCACTAAACACACTCTGCACTCACTACATACACTACATTCACTAAACACACACTGCACTACACACACTACATTCACTAAACACACTTTGCTCTACACACACTTTATTCACTATACACACTTTGCACTAAACACACACTACATTCACTAAACACACTCTGCACTACACACACACTACATGTACTATACACACGTTTCACTCACTACACACTACATTTACTAAACACGCTCTGCACTACACACACACACTACATTCACTAAACACACTCTGCACTACACATACTAACACTATATTCACTAAACACACTCTGCACTCACTACATGCACTACACACACTACATTCACTAAACACACACTGCACTACACACACTACATTCACTAAACACACTTTGCTCTACACACACTTTATTCACTATACACACTTTGCACTAAACACACACTGCACTACACACTCACACTACATTCACTATACACTCTCTGCACTCACTACAAACACTGCATTCACGAAACACACTCTGCACTACACACACACTACATTTACTATACACACGTTTCACTCACTACACACTACATTCACTAAACACGCTCTGCACTACACACACACACACACTACATTCACTAAACACTCTGCACTACACGCACACACTACATTTACTATACACACGTTTCACTCACTACACACTACATTTACTAAACACGCTCTGCATTCACTATACACACGTTGCTCTCACTACAAACACACTTTGCACTCACTACAAACACACTACATTCACTAAAACATACTACATGCTCTATACACACTACACCTACTCACACTACTTTCACTATACAGTCTATGCACTCACTACAAACACTACATTCACTGAACACACTCTGCACTACACACACACTACATTCACTGAACACACTTTGCACTACACACACACTACATTCACTAAACACACTTTGCTCTACACACACACACACTGCATTCACTATACACACGTTGCACTACACACACTACATTCACTAAACACTGCACTACACACACTACATTCACTAAACACTCTGCACTACACACACACACAATACATTCACTAAACACACTCTGCACTACACATACTAACACTATATTCACTAAACAAACTGCACTACACACACTACATTCACTAAACACACTTTGCACTACACACACACTACATTCACTAAACACACTCTGCACTACACACTCACACTCCATTCACTATACACTCTCTGCACTCACTACAAACACTACATTCACTAAACACACTCTGCACTACACACACACACTACATTTACTATACACGCGTTTCACTCACTACACACTACATTTACTAAACACGCTCTGCACTACACACACACACACACTACATTCACTAAACACACTTTGCACTACACACAAACACACACACACACTGCATTCACTATACACACGTTGCTCTCACTACAAACACACTACATTTACTACAAACATACTACATGCTCTATACACACTACATTCACTATACACACTACATCCACTACAAAAACACACACTCTGAATTTACTATACATACCTACATTCACTACACACACACTCTGCATCTAATGCATGCATACAAACATTGCATACATTACACAAAACGTACAATCTGCATCCACTATACACACTGCATCCATGACACACATACCGCATCCACTACACACATTCTACATCCACTATACACACTGCATCCATGACACACATTCTACATCCACTATACACACACTTCCACCTTGTGGGCGGACTCGGGGCTGGCCCCGGGGGCCCAGATCTTGAGCTGTGTCAGGGGCCCTAAAATTTCTGATGGCAGCCCTGGGTAAGGATAGTATTAGACTAATGACAGTTGCAAGAGAGGAATCAGTCGGGAGCTATTAACAGTTTAATTGATACGCTTTTATGAAGAAGTGGGTTTTTATCGATTTTTTTGAAGGAGTGGAGACTGGGTGAGCATCTAACGGAGGAGGGAATTCTTTCTGTCTATACTCCACGTTTCCTTCCTATCATCTCTTCCCAGAAGAGTCCAGTCCTAATGCTGTGTTTGTCGCGTTGTCTGGCCAAGGACACTCTGATTTTGTTTTGTTACCATGGCGCCAATCTGTTGTCTCTGCAGGACGGTACGATCATTGTGCACACCATTCGGCGGGGGCAGTTTATGAGATGTATTAAGCCCCCCTGTGAAAGCTCGCTGCCGCTGACTGTGTCTCACCTTGTAGTGGGCTTGGAAGGACAAATCATATTTCATAGCATAATCGAAGGACGGACCTCTCTCAAGGTCAGTGAGAAATGATTTTGTTAAAAGCTTCTAGACTTTGTCACAATGTTTGGAACTATCTTGGAGTTCAGAGTGCGTCTCCTGCACTCCTTTTATTTCAGTTGCAGTGCTGCAAAAAACAACCAACCAAAAACTGTTGTTAAACAGGACCCGTTAGCATGAACACCAGTGGAAACCCAGCAAACACATTCCTTTGGCTTCTGTGGCGATTGCTTCACTTTTAGAACTTTGCCCAATGCACATAAATTGTGATAAGTAGGATGATTTAACTAATGAGACGTCTTCTCTTTTTAGGATAAATTTGCTCTACATTTATACTCTGTAAACGGCAAACACTTATCCTCCGTTCCCCTGGATGAGCAGGTGACGGCAATGTGCGTGACGGAGAATTTTGTGGTTCTTGGTACAATGCAGTGTTCTCTCCAGATCCGGGATCTTCGGAGGTAGGACACATCTGTCATAGCGTATTTACATTTATCTGGGAGGGATTTATGGATATTAAGGATTTTACTCAAGCAAAGCGCCTTCATTTTGTAATTAATGTCATGATCTGAATAAGCTGCTGTATACAATGTATTACACCATTTCATAAAAGTCATGTCCATTGTTTTATGGACAGAAATTAGTAGAACGATTTAACTTATTTAGTTTTAGGGAGCAAAGAATCTGCAGTTTTTTTTCATTCTTCCTTTAAAGTTTGCATTAACGAGCTTTTCATTCTTTCACCAGTTTGACTCTTGCTGTCTCGCCGTTGCCCATGAAAGTCCCTGTGCATTGTGTGTCCGTGACCAAGGAGAGCAGCCATATCCTGGTGGGGTTAGAAGATGGGAAGCTTATTGTGGTGGGAGCTGGACAACCTCTAGAGGTTTGTATTCCTGTAGAGGAACTATCTTAAAGACCTTTTACAAATGTATTCTAGCATGGCAGCTCACACCGGAGTGTACCCTACAATCCACCAAATAAGAAAACAATTTTTAATCATTTTTTTCCTTATACCATAAAACATGAGTCTGTCATCAGTTTATGGCATAAGTGGTTCAGTAAATCCTTCACCGTGTTCTGGAATAATTCTATCTGTATAGCATTTTGGAACATGTTTTCAGCTTATAATGTATCTGCACAGCAATACCAAAAAATAATTGTGCACTTTGTGTCTGCTTTCCTAGGTGAAGACTGGTCAGTTCAAGCGTAAGCTCTGGGGTTCAACTCGTCGGATATCACAGGTGTCTTCTGGGGAAACCGAATATAAACCATCGGAGGCCAAGTGACAGTTACCATTTCAGTTGGATTGTGGAGAACCTCAAGGGGCAAATAAGTGACTCTTCTTTTAAACCGCTAGCCACGAAAAAAGAGCTGCCACTTACACTGTTCCTATTGAAAAGGAGTAGTCGTGGTAGCCACTTGCAACAACAGGAATATATCATCCTGTAGATGGTCAATAGGCCCGAATCTTTCTGCACGCCTTTAATGGGGATTGCCCAACAGAACAGAACAGACCGGACAACGAATAAACCTTGACCAGGAGTTCTGATTGTTCTGTCGGTCAGCGGACATATTTTGGGGGGTTTGCCTTAACAAAGAAGAGACCTTCTTTTCTGCACTTTGTACAAAGAACATGACGGAACGTGAAAGAGAATTAAGTTGTTACATATTCACAATGTTTATATCGAAGGCTATGCCACAGGTTTTTTTTTTTAATCCAATCTTTGTCCTGTTTGGTTAGGAGAGATGCTCACCTGTTTTCTTCCAGAAGTACTGGTGACGGGGTGAGGAATTTATGGTTTGCTGCTGAGGACGTTTGGGCTGCGCACTTTGGCTTGCCTTAGCAGAATGTGGAGCTTTGTGCTGCCATCCTTAAACAATTTATAGCATTTTTATCTTCATTTTGTTTTTAAGATTAACGTTGTGGCTGAGCACTGTACAATATTTTTACTGGATTTGTGTTTTTTTACTGAGAAATAGGAAATGATCAAGAAATGGCGACCATTTTCTATGCGTTACTTGCACTTCAATTCTTAGAGCCTCCAAAATGTGATTTACTTCCTTGGTTGGGCAGTGCTGGACACTGAGACAATGCTGGCTGAGGATCACAAGAGTTGTATCTGGGTGTGGATAACACCAGCCCTTTATTGAGGCTGCCTTGTGCACAGTTTATCCTAATACTACCATGTTACAAAAACGAAGACTGGCATTCTTACAGTCCTACTTGTTACAGTGTCTGTCGGCAGCCAAAATGGATCAGAAAGGGAATATTTATATCTGTGGAATGGAACAGAAGACTTCTATTGATATTGAGACTCTTCATTTAGGGAGTGGGGATATGGACTTTTGAGATTATTATTTTTGGGGTTTTTTTACGTGAACTTTAATTTTAGATTCTGAGCCTTACCAAAAATCTATTTGCTTTAATAGAATGCATGGTTAGACAAAGTGAGGTACCACGACTGCAAACCCCAAATGTGTTTTTTTGTTTTTTTTTCTTTGCACTTCATTAACACTGGATCAAAGGCCATGCTATGTGAATACTTTGGTAACATGTATACACATACACTAAGTCAAATGTGCATATCTAGAGAAATAAATGGTGGCAGCAATATATTCGAATAAGCCCTGATTTAGTCTTAATGACCATAGACCCCTTACGATGGTGACTTCAGATTTCTTCCGGTTGTTTGATGTTAAATAGTTATTTCATTAATTTATTTCTGCCTCTCACCACAACTGAATATACAATGACCAAGTTTCCAAGCACACCTTATCTTCGTCTTTACCAGCTGGCCTCTCTATAGAATGAAATACCCCACTCACTTAGCGTCAGTCTGGCTCTATAGAATGAAATACCCTACTCATTTAGTGTGTCTGGCTCTATAGAATGAAATACCCTACTCATTTAGTGTCAGTCTGGCTCTATAGAATGAAATACCCTACTCATTTAGTGTCAGTCTGGCTCTATAGAATGAAATGCCCTACTCATTTAGTGTCAGCCGGGCTCTATAGAATGAAATACCCTACTCATTTAGTGTGTCTGGCTCTATAGAATGGAATGTCCTACTCACTTAGTGTCAGTCTGGCTCTATAGAATGAAATACCCTACTCATTTAGCGTCAGTCTGGCTCTATAGAATGAAATACCCCACTCACTTAGTGTCAGTCTGGCTCTATAGAATGAAATACCCCACTCACTTAGTGTCAGTCTGGCTCTATAGAATGAAATACCCTACTCATTTAGCGTCAGTCTGGCTCTATAGAATGAAATACCCTACTCACTTAGTGTCAGTCTGGCTCTATAGAATGGAATACCCTACTCATTTAGTGTCAGTCTGGCTCTATAGAATGGAATACCCTACTCATTTAGTGTGTCTGGCTCTATAGAATGGAATACCCTACTCATTTAGTGTCAGTCTGGCTCTATAGAATGGAATACCCTACTCATTTAGTGTCAGTCTGGCTCTATAGAATGGAATGTCCTACTCACTTAGTGTCAGTCTGGCTCTATAGAATGAAATACCCTACTCATTTAGTGTCAGTCTGGCTCTATAGAATGGAATGTCCTACTCATTTAGTGTCAGTCTGGCTCTATAGAATGGAATGTCCTACTCACTTAGTGTCAGTCTGGCTCTATAGAATGAAATACCCTACTCATTTAGTGTGTCTGGCTCTATAGAATGGAATACCCTACTCATTTAGTGTCAGTCTGGCTCTATAGAATGGAATGTCCTACTCACTTAGTGTCAGTCTGGCTCTATAGAATGAAATACCCCACTCATTTAGTGTCAGTCTGGCTCTATAGAATGAAATACCCTACTCATTTAGTGTCAGTCTGGCTCTATAGAATGAAATACCCCACTCATTTAGTGTCAGTCTGGCTCTATAGAATGGAATACCCTACTCATTTAGTGTCAGTCTGGCTCTATAGAATGAAATACCCATCTCATTTAGTGTCAGCCGGGCTCTATAGAATGAAATACCCTACTCACTTAGTGTCAGTCTGGCTCTATAGAAGGAAATGTCCTACTAATTTAGTGTCAGTCTGGCTCTATAGAATGAAATACCCCACTCACTTAGCGTCAGTCTGGCTCTATAGAATGAAATACCCTACTCATTTAGTGTGTCTGGCTCTATAGAATGGAATGTCCTACTCACTTAGTGTCAGTCTGGCTCTATAGAATGAAATACCCTACTCATTTAGTGTCAGTCTGGCTCTATAGAATGAAATACCCCACTCACTTAGCGTCAGTCTGGCTCTATAGAATGAAATACCCTACTCATTTAGTGTCAGTCTGGCTCTATAGAATGAAATGCCCTACTCATTTAGTGTCAGCCGGGCTCTATAGAATGAAATACCCTACTCATTTAGTGTGTCTGGCTCTATAGAATGGAATGTCCTACTCACTTAGTGTCAGTCTGGCTCTATAGAATGAAATACCCTACTCATTTAGTGTCAGTCTGGCTCTATAGAATGGAATACCCTACTCATTTAGTGTCAGTCTGGCTCTATAGAATGGAATACCCTACTCATTTAGTGTCAGTCTGGCTCTATAGAATGAAATGCCCTACTCATTTAGTGTCAGCCGGGCTCTATAGAATGAAATACCCTACTCATTTAGTGTCAGTCTGGCTCTATAGAATGGAATACCCTACTCACTTAGTGTCAGTCTGGCTCTATAGAAGGAAATGTCCTACTCATTTAGTGTCAGCTAAGCTGTACAGAATGGAATACCCTACTCATTTAGTGTTAGCTGGGCTCTATAGAATGGAATGTTCTACCCATTTAGTGTTAGCTGGGCTCTATAGAATGGAATGTCCGACTCATTTAGCGTTAGCTGGCTCTATAGAATGGAATGTCCTACTCATTTAGCATTAGCCGGTTCTATAGAGCGGTTTCTCCAATTAATTTCGTGTGAGTCTGCCTCTGTAGAATGGAATGTCTTATTCATCTGCAGGGCTATTCACTAAACTGAAAATTCAAAGTGACTTTTCCAGTTTGGCTATTTCAACCTTAAATGTAAAAGTTATTCTGTCAGCTATTCTTCCATTTCAGCTCCTGTAGCCTAATGTTTAAAATTCACTTTGAATTCCTCTTTAGTGAATGACCCTTTGTAAGCCAGGCTCCCTAGAACAGAGCTGAGCATTATGTTAACGGCAACGCACCTTACACAATCTAGGGATCCACCTCCACAGTAACTACAAACAAGTGGGTCAGCACTCATTATAGCACATCTTGGACCCATATTAATCTTTGTCTTCATTTGGAAAAGAGCAAGAATAAAGCTGGGAATGGGAGATTCTGGGAATTAACTGTAATTGTGTCACATTGCTGTATCTTTTCCTACTACTCTTAAAAAGATTGCTTTTATATTATAAATGTTATAAAAAATTTTCATGGATGCCTTGTTCCTGGGTAAAAGCTGCGATTTGCACATCCTTAATTCACACCTCCCCATTTACTGATATGCCAGCAGAGCATATTAGTCTCTGTCTACCCATATGCCAGCAGAGTAAATTAATCTGTCTCCCCAGCCACTCCCCATTTTCTGATATGCCAGCAGAGAATTTTAGTCTGTCTCCCCCTCTCCTCATCCTTTACTGATATGCCAGCAGAGAATTTTAGTCTCTGTCTCCCCCTCTCCTCATCCTTTACTGATATGCCAGCAGAGAATTTTAGTCTCTGTCTCCCCCTCTCCTCATCCTTTACTGATATGCCAGCAGAGAATTTTAGTCTGTCTCCCCCTCTCCTCATCCTTTACTGATATGCCAGCAGAGAATTTTAGTCTCTGTCTCCCCCTCTCCTCATCCTTTACTGATATGCCAGCAGAGAATTTTAGTCTCTGTCTCCCCCTCTCCTCATCCTTTACTGATATGCCAGCAGAGAATTTTAGTCTGTCTCCCCCTCTCCTCATCCTTTACTGATATGCCAGCAGAGAATTCGTCTCGGTCTCCCCATCTAATCACCCTTTACTAATATGCAGCAGAGAATATTAGTCTCTGTTCTTGAATTAGTTTTCAATTTTTTTTTTATTTAACCCCTTAAGGACCAAACTTCTGGAATAAAAGGGAATCATGACATGTCACACATGTCATGTGTCCTTAAGGGGTTAAAAGGTAAAGTTTCTATGATACATTTTTCTAACAAGAAGCCTTGCACAGATATCCCTCTGCTTATAGAGGATGATGGGAGTTGTAGTTTGCCATGTTTGCTTACTATAAACCCATCTCATGAATCTTTTATGTTCTGGTTTGCAGCACGTGGTTTGGGATGTCGTTTATTTTTGTTTTTGTTTTTTATTCCCTCTTTGGTGTGAGAAGCACAATTATAAAACTTTTTTTTTGGGGGGGGGGGGGGGGAGGGGAGGGTGGGAAATAAAAAGATTGTTGCCTTAACTATGCCACCGAGGCCTTGTATTGTACCACTCCTTTGTATATAAATGTGATGTTTAAAAGGTGTTTTTTATGTACGATGTTTGTGCCTGTGGTTCTTTAAGTTCTGTCCTTCAGATACCCATGTATAAGCCACATCCGAGACCTGCGTACGCAACAGACTGTGTCCTGTACGGTTACAGCTTGCAGTCAGTGTGCTCTCTCTAAGTACCATTGGATCGATCTACCTCTGACTGTATTATTTATAAAGGTAAGTAGCCATCACGCTGACATTATCAGTGTGAGAATATATTCAAGGATTGCGCAAAAGGTGGATCCGAATTGATATTGGCCGAATGCATTCTTTCGGTGAGAATTGTATTGTGGCAGCAGCCCAGTGTCTCCAACCACCAGTCCTTCTGCAGTACATCATTGATCATAACATTTCTAAAATCACACCACGACTTGAGTTTTGTTTCTATGTAAAATATGCTGCCCACGTAACATACTGTGCAGTGCTTTATGGGCAATGCATTGACTTCTGGGACTTGTATTTAACTTTCTACTGTAAAACAACTTGTACTACAACTCCCAGAAACCGTAGTCATGTCATCCTGCATTATTAAACCCAGATTTATTATAGTGGAAAAGAGAAGCACTGCAGTTTGTACGGCTTAAGGAGGATATAGTAAATTGAAATTAACGTATTACAAAAATAAAGTATAACCAAAAAAAATCAATTTTAACGACATGTTAACAGGGTATTTTCCTGGTGTAAGAAGAACGTTTTCTAAATTATGAGGACAAATTTAATATTTTATTGCGCGGAGGAAACGGACACCGTACTCTGCAAATGATTTGACGACTTACGAACCAACTGATGGACATTGAACATTGTGTTCAACAGCAGGGCTTGGCTAATGAGCTTACAGTCTAAATCAGATGGAGGACATGACAATCTTCCAATAGACTCACTACGTGGGGACATTAATAAAATCTATTATTTCTGTTTTCAGCATGTCTCTTCCCTAGACTTGGTACTTGACATGTTGCTACAATTAGCTGATTTTTGCAGGGATAGGCCGTCCCCAACTTGTGGAAAGTCCTCTGAAAGCTTCCCTTGTGTGAGAGAATCACGACATGTGGGGAGATCTTTAACCCCTTAAGGACCAAACTTCTGGAATAAAAGGGAATCACGACATGTCACACGTCATGTGTCCTTAAGGGGTTAATCAAACAGAGTCTGTAGTTATATTAAGAATGCTGTGTTTCCTTTAATCTTATGTGTACCGTTGCCGTGCAAAGAGCCACAATCCTCTATATCAGGGGTTCCCAATTATTTTTTCCCGTGGAACCCTTTGACATAATGTATGAACATCGTGGACCCCCACATAGTGGCACAGAGATAAACACACCTTGACACGCAGTGTGTATCGCTGTGTGTGTATGTATATATCTGTGTATCAAGGTGTGTTTATCTGTGTTTGTATGTGCCAGTGTGTATGAATCTAACACACAGATACACACACACACACACACACACTGGCAGATAGTGGCACACAGATACACACACCTTGACACACAGTGTGTATCTCTGTGTGTGTATGTATCTGTGTGTCAAGGTGTGTGTTGGAATGCACCAGTGTGTGTATCTCTGTGTCACTGTGTATATGTATATCTATCTGACACACAGATGCACATAGTGGCACACAGATACACACATCTTGACTCACAAATACACACACACAGTGACACACACATACAAACACACTGATACACACTGGCACATATACACACAGTGACCCATACTCAAACCTTGACACACAGATACACACACACACTCTGACAGGCAAGCACACACTCGCACTGACAAATACACATACTCTTTGACAGACACACATACAAATACAGAGAAAAAGAAAGAGGTTACAGTGTTGAGCTAGTGAACACTGATACCCTCAGTAAAGGTTACAGAGGTACGCAAGGCTTTAAACCCCGGATACAAAAGAAAGAAAAAGTAGATGGAGTAAGTGAAACCACTCACCAACAGGTGGGTGGTCCACGCTCCATTAAAGAGAACCTACAACGAGTTAAAATCTCATAACAGGGTGGTCTTAGCCTTTATTAATATATTTAGCCGAATAGGAAATTGAATTTAAAGCAAAAGTGAAAAAAACAAAGTGATGTAAATAAATTAAATCAGCCGTAGTGATATAGATTTAAAATACTGGGGACGTAAGTCTCAAGTGTTAAACTCATACAGACGAGGAGCCTACATACAAAGAGTATAGATCCTAAATTAGATCAGTAATCAAGTAGGTACCTCTAGGGTTAATGAGCACAAAAAATCGGTCTGAGAAATAAGGAGACTATATGTGGTACAGAGTAGACGAATGACACACTTTGTAACTAATGTAGAGAAACACACTTGGTATCTGTATAGGCTGAAAGATACAAGTGTTTCAAGCTAATTTACGTCTTGTTGACTGCTATATAGAGGTGATATCCCTATCCAGACCTGTACTCCAGCGGTAGGGAGAATAAGCGGTAACTATCGATCGATGCCGATATGAGATCTCCAATCTCTGTTATGAGATTTTAACTCTTTGGAGGTTCTCTTTAATGGAGCGTGGACCACCCACCTGTTGGTGAGTGGTTTCACTTACTCCCATCTACTTTTTCTCACATACTATATATGGCTGACGGACACTATAGCGTTAGGGATACACTTTGTTCCTTTAACACTTTTAACAGTTTTCGCTTGTTTTCTGGTAAAACAAATAACCGCATCATAACCAGTTTCTTCACTCCGCTGCTGATCTGGAATTGTATTCTTACTGCTGCCAGCCAGCAGGGGGAGCTGTGACATTAGTTTATAGTTACATCATGTGCATAGAAAGAGATGTGTGTGGACATCTTAATGTTCTGCCTTGTAGAATTCTAAATCCCTGATCTTTTGTTTCACACCCAGACATTTTTTCCCAGCCAGCTCCGTTCCCAGTCCACCATGTGTTCAGGGATACATCTTACTTCTATATGCTGACTGGCAGCAAAGTAAACACCTACCCACCAGACTGGGGTACAATCACAATTTTGTCCGGTTGTCCCTTCCGTTTCAAGTGTTTTCTTTGCTGGGACACCATAAAATAGAACCCATAAAAAAGGGACCTGATTGGTTTATGAGTGACGCTTCATTACAGCCAGTCTGCCTACGGAAGCTAAAGTTTAAAATCTGTTAATAGCATTGGTTTTATAAAGCGACGTGACACAGGCACAATTTGAGACTACTACGCTTACTGCATATTAAAAAAAATAGAAAATTCTATGAAACCATAAATCGTGTTCTTTTACTTTATATAAAATTTCTCTGCTCGTTCTTCCCTTCGATGCAGTGAGATATCATCTGTATTATTATTACCAGAATTTATACAGCGCTAAAATATTGTGCGCCGCTTTGCAATTATAGAAAGAGGATATTCAAAAATGAACAAGACAAGAGTGAAGGAGGTTCTTTGGACTCGTTTTTATAATTGTAACCATTGTTCCTGTTCATTAGTCTTTCTGCACAAACCATGTGTTCTGTTTCTAAGAGACATTTGTACAGAAGAGATTGATTACTCGTAGTTTTGTGCTTTAACGCTTTGAGAGCTCAGTATAGCAAGGTAAGAGTTAACTGTGTTGACGTTCCAAGTAGATGAACGCTGGCAATAAACGTATCATTCACGCACAACGTAAACACATTTCAGTGGGTTTGTAAATAATTGTAGGAAAGAGGCCTCTTGATCAATGCAGAGCAATAAATATAGAACAAATCACCTGAATCTACACACAATAAATGGTAACTTATCCCATACAGTTCAATGCTTTATAATCCATGTTTAGGGAATAAACCATAGGATTCTGTCCTGAAGACTTACTCCTAAATGCCACAAGTAGCTCCTGGGATATTAAACTCGTCACCGGCATAGTCCTCAAACCATTTATTATTGTCTCCAATAAATGCCACACTTTACACTCACAGTTCCAACCTCACAGGTATAATTCAATCGAACATGTGATGTCATAAGCTACATGGAGAGTTACAGGTAGACCGGTATTAGGGCATATTACGGCTCCTTCGGCTTTGGCTATTTCATTAATGTGGATTGACGAGCCAAAGTCAATGCTTGTGAAGACATGGTGCAAGCTGAAGGTGTTGGACAAGACTTGGTACTAGCTCAAGTAAGGACGCCATAGAAGACGTGGTACTAGCTCAAGTCAGGACTCCAGAGAAGACATACTAGCTGAGGTCAGGATGCCAGAGGAGATGTGGTACTAGCTGAGGTCAGGATGCCAGAGAAGACGTGGTACTAGCTGAGGTCAGGACGCCAGAAAAGACGTGGTACTAGCTGAGGTCAGGACGCCAGAGAAGACGTGGTACTAGCTCAAGTCAGGACTCCAGAGAGGACATACTAGCTGAGGTCAGGATGCCAGAGGAGACGTGGTACTAGCTGAAGTCAGGACGCCAGAGAAGACGTGGTACTAGCTGAGGTCAGGACGCCAGAGAAGACGTGGTACTAGCTGAGGTCAGACAAGACATGGCACTTGCTAAGGTCAGGATCAGAGAAGACATGGTGCTAACCGTGAAAAGACAGTTTAATGAGAGCACAAGGTTTAAATAGATTGTGTACTACAATAATTGCAGTGCTTCCCAAAGATAACGTGCTGATGCATGCCACCAACTGTACCTGCTGGGAATAGTCTTTAAAAGGCGCGAGGGGTCGTAAATGACATATATGGGTGGAACATTCCACATATTACGCAAAGATAACAGATCGTGAGTGGGCACCTTGCATCTTCGCAGAGAACAAAACAAATGGGAATACGGTCGCCATTGGCATCTGATGTCCTCCATGAGGAAAGTTTAGTCGTAACGACCTACAATCTACCCAACTCTGCACAATCTCTTCATATGAACCCCATTCTCAGCCGCCATGTTAGCATCTCCTAAGTTATCGCTCTCCTTTTTCTAATGATGAATGTTTCACTCACTCTGTTTTACCTTTTCCTTCTTTATTTTCCAGTGTAATCCCCCCTATTCTGTACCCCATCAACTTTAAAATACATCAAAAACGCTTTACTGATAAAAATAAAAACTTTGAACAGTTGCAGAATGAATTTAAGTGAAGTGTAGCGAACACTCCGGGGTCATTCATGTGACAACGTCAGTTTATTTTTTCGGTGTAGCCAGAATTTGCCTGCGTGCAAATTCTTTCAGTAGTAGTGCGAGCTTGTGATGTCATAACATTATAATAAATTGCGTTGTCAGGAACAATCGAAGGCGAAAGAGAGAGGCAAAGCATCTTCCAGGTTCAGCTGCCAAGACAGCGTCCCTAGTGGGGGCTCCAGGCCCTGGAAAGTAAATCGTTTACAGTCAGGGCCGGCTAACAAACTAAGATTAGTTTTCCTGGGGAACTAACTGCGCTGAAATCCTCCAGGGAGCCGCGGTGGTGGAACTAACAGCAGATGTGTTTTGGTTTAATGTTTCAGTCTCACGGATGCTACTGTCCCCTGACTCGTGGAAGATACTATAAAAGCGTATTTGATCATTTAACCCTTTAGTGCAACTAAGGTTTGTTTTGCAAACTCTGAAAGGCCAGAGACTTTTTATATAATGGTTTGACATTTGGAGAGGCATGCGTTTACTTTTCTGTGCTTTTCCTTTAAATGTGTATTTCTCAGATTTAACCGTTCTCTGGGAGTCCCGGTGTTTGGGTATAACGTCTGGAGCCCAAGTTGTAGTTAGTCACAAGGAAGCACTGTAAGGCACAAGGCAAGTCTAAAGAACCAAAGTACAGGGGACTGGCAAAGGCATAATCAAGATTGTCTAAAGGTTGAAATCCAAGTGGCACAGGTTCATACAGTAGGTAAACAGGCAAGAATAAAAAATTCAGAAAGTTATGAGGCATTGTAGATTTATGTTCAGAGAGCTCAATTTGAACTTTGAAGGACACCAAAACTATCTGCAACACCTCTCCTCACCGAAGTTCAGCAGTCAACTTTGAGTAGCAGGTAAATTGGTGGGTCCTCTAGAGAAGGACTCCACATTCATCCAGGAACCCTAAGTTAATAAGTGTCATGGGAGTCGTACCTCAACAAGCAGAAAAGAGGAAACCCACAAAAGGTGGATCCGAAAGACGTATTAACGAGCCTTAGAATGGCAGGACTTAACGTAATGTATAACAAGAATCAGGGTCAAAATAAATCAAGGACAGGAATACTCCGTCAACACAAAGCCGGGTCAAGAAACCAGAAATCACGAGTCAAATACGAAGCCATGGTCAAACACAGACAATCACAAGGGAATCTCTAGGAGCAAACCGCATTGGGTAGCCTAGATAACATGGTCCCTTGACGTCAATGCTTAATTTTTAATTACTAATAGGAGCTGCAGTTCGTCCTGCAAACCAGCAGAGGGAGCTGTTTGCGGGATCGAAGGTAAGCATTCTATTCATGCCGCGCGGCCCGAGGAGAGTAGCAGCACAGGCGCCGTTTATGGGTAAGTTTGTGACAATAAGGTGGACAAGATCTCTTTAAAAGGAAGTCTAAGCCACTCATGCTCAGACATAGAAGCCCTTCAAAACCATCTCTTCAGGAAAGCATATGGCCACCCAAAGTAACGTCTATTTCACAAACCTATCTCTTGCTCTCTCCTAAAGGACCACACTCCACTCTCACCTCCAGTTCTGCTACTTTCCCATCCAGAGGCGGCTCTCTAATTAGGCGGCCGCCCAAGGCCTCGCGCTGGCTGGGGCCTCGCGGCCGCCTAAACCGCCTGTTGGCAGAGTGTGTCAGGTCCTCGGTCAGTGACCGAGGACCTGACACCAGGAGGGAGCCCGGCGGCTTGCCCGGTATGCCGCCGGGTGCGAGGCCCGTCCTGGCTGCCAGGCCGGCCACCAAAGAACGCTGGTCTACAGCTCCGCAGTGTGCAGAGCTGCAGACCATGTGACTCGCGAGAATTGGCCAATCAGAGCGTTGCCGCGGGTTACCAGGGCAACGCTCTGAAATCTCGCAAGATTACACGGTCTGCAGCTCTGCGGAGCTGCAGCCCGGGAGCAGTGGCCACCGGACCACCAGGGAGCCCACTGGACCACCAGGGAAAGGTAGGCTCTCCCTCCCTCCCCACCACACTGAGGATCACCCCCGACCACCATCACCCCCCACCACCCTCAGCTTCACCACCATCACCCCCACCACCCTCAGCCTCACCCCCCACCACCACCATCACCCCCCACCACCCTCAGCTTCACCACCATCACCCCCACCACCCTCAGCCTCACCACCATCACCTCAGCCTCACCCCCACCACCATCACCCCTCCTCACCATCACCACACTCAGCCTCACCACCATAAACCCCCCCACCACCATCACCCCTCCCCACCATCACCCCCCACCACCCTCACCATCACCCCTCCCCACCATCACCCCCACCACCCTCAGCTACACCCACCATCAGATTCACCCCCCACCACCGTCACCATCACCCCCACCACCCTCAGCCACCATCACCACCCTCAGCCTCACCCCCCACCACCCTCAGCTTCACCACCATCACCCCCACCACCATCACCCCTCACCACCCTCAGCCTCACCCCCACCACCCTCAGCTACACCCCCCACCACCGTCACCATCACCCCCCACCACCGTCACCATCACCCCCCTCAGCCTCACCCCCCACCACCATCACCACCCTCAGCCTCGCCACCCACCACCATCACCCCCCACCACCCTCACCCCTCCCCACCATCACCACCCTCAGCCTCACCCCCACCACCCTCAGCTACACCCCCCACCACCGTCAGCTTCACCCCCCCACCACCGTCATCATCACCCCCCCACCACCCTCAGCCTCACCCCCTACCACCATCACCCACCATCACCAGCTTCACCCTCACCACCATCACCCCTCACCACCATCACCCCTCCCCACCATCACCCCCCACCACCCTCAGCCTCACCCCCACCACCCTCAGCTACACCCACCACCACCGTCACCATCACCCCCCACCACCCTCAGCTTCACCCCCACCACCCTCATCATCACCCCTCCCTACCCTCAGCCTCACCCCACCACCCTCACAATTACCCCTTCACCCTCAGCCTCACCCCCCACCACCCTCAGCCTCACCATCCCCCATAACCCCCCACCACCCTCAGCCTCACCTCCCACAACCCTCAGCATCACCCCTCACCACCCTCAGCTTCACCACCCTCAGCATCACTCCCCCCACCACCCTCAACATCACCTCCCCACACCCCTCAGCATTACCCCCCTCAGCCTCACCCTCAGCATCACCCCTCACCACCCTCAGCATTACCCCCCACCACCCTCAGCATAGCCCTCCGTCACCACCCTCAGCCTCCCCCACTCACCATCACCCCCTCCTTCTCACATCACCCCCTCCTTCTCACATCACCCCCTCTCACTCTCACATTACCCCCTCTCACTCTCACATTAGCCCCCCCACTATCACATTACCCCCCACTCTCACATTACCCCCCACTCTCACATTACCCCCCCACTCTCACATTAGCCCCCGCACTCTCACATTAGCCCCCGCACTCTCACATTAGCCCCCCCACTCTCACATTAGCCCCCCACTCTCACATTACCCCACTCTCACATTACCCCCCTCTCACTCTCACATTACCCCCTCTCACTCTCACATTACCCCCTCACTCTCACATTACCCCCTCACTCTCACATTACCCCCCTCACTCTCACATTTAACCCCCTCACTCTCACATTACCCCCTCTCACTCTCACATTACCCCCCTCACTCTCACATTTACCCCCCTCACTCTCACATTACCCCCCGCTCCCTCTCACATTACCATCACCCCCCGCTCCCTCTCACATTACCATCACCCCCCGCTCCCTCTCACATTACCATCACCCCCCGCTCCCTCTCACATTACCATCACCCCCAGCTGTATATGTGACACTTTTTTGTTAGTGGGGCCTCATGTTTGCGTTTCGCCTAAGGCCTCATAAAGTCTAGAGCCGCCTCTGTTCCCATCTTGTTTGGTTGTTGTCCACAATCTGAGAAGAGATGCACGGCCCCATTGCTGGATTTTCTAGATCTAAAGGCTTGCCATGCCTCTCTTGCCTCCACACAAGCACTCCAATTCTAGACCCAAGGTGGATTGTCACAATAGTAGGTGGAAAAGAGGCCATGAAAAAATATTCATATCACGGGTATTCGTAAACACATTGATGCAACAGAAATACCATGTTTTTCTGTCGCCTAGGTGAATACGGTAGCCATTGCTGGCACTCAGGAGTAGTGGGAGTTTGAGCGTAAGACTTAATTTTGTATGTTTGTATTTGTATCACACAGCCATGTTCCAATGCTGCTGCCCACCCCATGTGTTCCCTATTAAGGGTTAATAAGTATGTAGTAGTTTAGAAAAATACACCTCTCTGTCTCATTAGATAGAATTCAGTAATATGAATTATCAGTGTAGAGCTCACCTAACAAGTTTTGTCTGGACAGGTGAGCTTACACTTTAAAAACATCCTATCATTTAGGACAGTGCGCAGGTTACGTTTTATGTATTTTGGCTGATGAATACTGTAACCATTGCTGCTGCCCAGGTGGAGTGGGAGTTTCAGTTCAATTTTGCGTTTGTAATTGCATTGATTTAAGAATTTATTTATCGTAAAATAAATGCCCAGTGTTCAGGGAATAAACACCAAACAACTGAGCACACAGCATAGCATCGCTTGGATCAAAGAGTGTCCATCCTCCTATTGACCATGGGTTTTGTGTAGGAAATCCTCACTTCACCCCATGGGTAGATCCATAATCCTTGTGATTTCCCTGAACCTGACTGAGGTTCTCTCATTCCTCTACCACAGCAAGGGTCCCACAAGAAGGTCCTTTATTTCTGGAGAAAGCAAAGCAGACCTCTTCAAAGTGTTATCTCCTTAAAGCCCACGTTGCTGGCTGGTGGACTTCTGCAGTCCTTCACTGACAACTTGACACAGGCCTTCTTGGACCCTTGGGTCTACAATGAGGTCTCTTCAGGTTACTAGCTGTGGTTTCAGCACCATCCTTTATGGGTTCAGATCCTGCTACTCTCAATGCTCAGGCTTTCCTGGACTGTGGCCAAATTAGAAAGGAACAAAGTTATTTCTCTGGTTCCCGTTCCCGAATAGAGTCTGGAGTTCTACTCAAACTGGCTTGTGAGTCTGATAAATCATTGTATATTCAAGCTTATCCTGGACTCCAAATCTAGCATTTTTCTTTAGGGTTCCCTATTTCAAAATGGACACCATACAATTAGTCTTCCCTCCAGTGATGGAGGACTAGATTCATCATAGCTGCAGATCTGAAGAATGCATAACGTTACCTTCATATTTCAATCGATCCAGGTCCTCACCGGCTACTGCGATCTGCTTTCACCTCCACCACTTTGTTTCTTTGTTCTCTTGACTGGCCACAGCCCCCAACGTTTTCTTGAGAAAAATGTGACTAGTCATAATTAGAAGACAGATTAATTAAAGACGTATATCCCTGGCTGTCAACTGCAGCAAAATAGAAAAAAGAATTGTCACAAATCATGTAAATCATGTTTTACATTTCTTTCTTGAATGAGATTTCTCAGTTAAGTTTATATTGGTTTTACACGCTGTAAGGTAAAAACATAATTAAACAGATAATGTTTGGTGTTTGAGGTAGTGCCGTTATTTATATTAATTTTTACCTTTACTCTAAATTAATCAGCGAGGAGTAAATGTTAGTAGTAATGTTTTAGGAGTAAAATAAGTTTCCAAATGTTGCTATTCTGGCGTATAATTTGACCAAGGTATTTTGAGTTCGCCTTGGAGAAGAGAAGCACGCATTGACTGTCTCTATCTATATTAAAAATAGATTGTTATAACGGAATGACAGATTATCGCGTTGATTGGATCGAGGGCGGAATGTTGGACGGACAGGCACATATTAACCGAGGAATTTGGAGCACAGCTGTTTGCCACAGATGTTGCTCTCTATCATCCTCTCTCGTCTCTCATCACTTCACCGATGTCTTGTCCACCTCGACTTCCCACATTATATCTTGCCCTCTCATCTTCTTATACACCTGCCCTTTCCTTTATAATTCTCCGTAAAGGCTCTGTCTTGATGTGTCATCTTAATGGACTCCGGCATTCCAGACTGGATCTTAATATTAGTGAAGAAAGATGGACTTCTACTCTAATTCCCAACATGTGAAGTAGAGGAGAAAAGCCACCAACCAACCACCATTAAAACTTACTACGTGTTGCAGGAAGTGTTTATAAGACAGCAAAGTAAAATGATCAAAAACCACAAGATCCCGCTGTAGAACTTGGAAAATATGTGAAATGTGTGTGTTTTTTCCAGAATTCGGAAATGTGCAACCAGTCGAATAGAGGGAGAAACGTTGTCTGTATCTGACCATATCTCTTACATATGTATCATATCATATCATGGTAGTGGAAGAAAATAAATACGCAGAAACCTGAGGATATCTCAGTATAAAACACAATTAAAATGTTGAAAGTGAGCAAAGCGTTCTCAGCTGTTAACGGATTACCGCAGTTATGTAATTTCTGGAAATTAACACTTAAAACCTAATTTAAGTTAACTTAGTTTCTTACAATGCTCACTTGTCTTTTAAGCTAAAGTTTTGGTGACAGTAGTGTCCATTTAAATCTATATTAAAGATTTACCAATTGACGTCACAATCCAGCTCAGTCCTGGCACATCCAGGGCACACAATGCAAATGAGGGGGAGGAATGGCAACATTGTTTCTCTTTGTCCGGTTCTCTCTATGTTCTCTTTGTGCTTACTGCCTGGTGGAGAGTGGAGCGTATAATAATGATCAGCAGAAAGACAAAATGGAGGCGCTCAGCTCCAGAATAATGTAAACACAGCCTTTAATTTTATTTCTCGGACTACGCAAACATAGATTTGTTGAATATAAGGATTAACAAGGAGGATAGGAAAACTGTTCCCTTCTATGATCTAACTCTGAATATAATATGCTATCGACGTACTCTCTGCTAGGAATCTTCTTATCGGGTTTTTCAGAGCAGTAAATGTGCAATGTTCTTGTCGTGTCTGCCCCTCACTGTGATGCCTTTTAAGAGTTATTTACGAATGTGTAACTTGTTGGGAATTCAAAGTAATTAAACATTTGAGGCCAAAATAGCTGAACTGGAAACACCGTTTTGATTATTTTGAACTTATACTTGGAATTTCGTTGAATTCCTGCATTAGAATGAATACGTTAAGGTGACTTTTCCAATCCAGGTATTTAGGTCTTCCGTTTAGAATTCACTCTGACAGTTCCCAGTTTAGTAAATAATTCTGGAAGTTGATATATAATAATACATCCAGTTCCTGCATTAGAGCACAGCTAGGGGGTACGTCTCCCCACGCGGAGCTACCAGTGCGGCTGGGTAGAAGGCAGGCCGAGCCCTTCTGACTAGCGAACCAGTTGCACCACTGGCATGTATTCTGGGGGCCCACAAAGGCTGGGGTGTGGCTGCTGTCACATGGCAGAAAAAGGGGTTAAAGTGTTCTGAGTATTAGAAACGACAGTCAAGATGGAGTTAAAGCCGCAGTGAGCAGTCTGCCAGTGACTGCTTGCTGGGTGTCTCAGTCCAATTAGTGCATTTAGACTGATTAGTGCTAAGAGACAGACGATCGATGAGACCTGCTGAGTAAGGTGTGTCTGAGCTTTACCCGGCCTCCACATCACTGGCCCACGCTCTCTCATCCCATTGGACTGCGCTGCAGAATATGTTGGTGCTATCATTAAAGGACCACTATAGGCACCCAGACCACTTCAGCTTAATGAAGCGGTCTGGGTGCCAGGTCCAGCTAGGATTAACCCTTTCTGCTGTAAACAGTTTCAGACAAACTGCTATGTTTACATTAGGGTTAATCCAGCCTCTAGTGGCTATCTCACTGACAGCCGCTAGAGGCGCTTCCGCACTTATAAGATGCCAGCGTCCATAGGAAAGCATTGAGAATGCTTTCCTATGGACTGGTTGAATGCGCGCGCGGCTCATGCCGCCCATGCGCATTAAGCCGATGACGGGAAAGGAGGAGGAGAGAGCCCAGCGCCAAGGGAGCCCAGCGCTGGAAAAAGGTAATGGATTAACCCCTTCCTCACCCTAGAGCCCGGTGGAAGGGGGGCCCAGAGGGTGAAGGGAACCCAAGGACCCTATAGAGCCAGGAAAACAAGTATTTTTTCCTGGCACTATAGTGGTCCTTTAACCCCTTAAGGACCAAACTTCTAGAATAAAAGGGAATCATGACATGTCACACGTCATGTGTCCTTAAGGGGTTAATGGTCCCCATTGCAGTCAGCAGTTTAGAGCAGCTGATATTAAGAAGATATAATTATATATCCTGTAACCAAGTATCAAGCTGATTTAGAGTCCACATTAATAAGTTACCATTTCTATGTGACCACATCCTCCGATATTCTAATAAATCGATTCCCCTCAGTGTCCAAGAACGTGCCCGTTTGGACATTATTACAGTAAGGTTGGGGTGCCATCATTTCCTGGACATATCGCATCATGCTCACATTCAGCTTATGGCAAATACTGCCCTGTATGTAGCAATCATATGGTGGAGGGTGGACATGAAAGGAGTAAGAATGGCAGCGTCACGATCCTTTATTAAAGGGACACACCAGCGTGGAGCAGACGCATTCTATTTTATAATGTGTTATGTGGATAATGCATCAAAATATGCAACCCCCCCCCCCCAAAAAAACTGCAGTGCTGTACAAACCGCGCATGCAGCACCTCTGGGATAAAATGCTGAGCGTGCATGTGTGGCAATTCTGCTTTAAAATAACGCCATATGTAAACCTGTAACCATTTAAAGGGACCGTTGTTAAGACTTGCAGGAAGGTGATCAGCATTTAACTGCCCTGCACCATGATGCCAACAGCGAGACTGGCATCTTGCTCCCATAGAGAAAAAAGGTAATATTTCTCAAAGACAGGAAATTCAATAAAACGCACAAAACAAGGGGTGGGGAGAGCAGCAAATATCTGTAACGAAGAAATATGTTGTATGTAGAGGACGCTGGAGATTTAATGGTGTGTATGGTATACCTCCCAGACTTTATTTAGCTCATTAGGGAGGTGCAGCAAATTCCCAGACTCCTAAACAGTAAAAAAACAGACAAATTCCCCCAGATAGGTGCAGGTCCTAACCAGAACTCAGCGTTAACCTCTTCACTGCCACGTTGGTTTTGGTAGATATGATTTCTGCGTTGCATGGGGCAGGGACTGAATCGTCATCCGTAATCAATTAAAATAACTGAATTGCAACAGAAATGTTATGTTTATTAAAGGCAAATTCCACCGAAATTAGTTTTTTGTTGTTTTTTTGTTTCGCTTGTTTATTCAGCACAGGTACAGCAGACATCGGGTTAAAATATCAGAATGTAGGGATAACTCTGCTAGTCATCTAATTGACACTAATGATGGATTTTGCAATGTATTAATCAGAATTATAATTGGCCGTTATCTGCCTTCACATTTGGCTAAAGTGAATTGGACCAATTAGTTTGAAGTGGATTTGCAGATAGTGACCAGTTCTGTTGAATCTAATTCGGTTACAAATTTCCACGATTTGTCCGGTTCTGGATATCAGCCGTCCACGTGTATTTGCTTTGCAAATGTCAGATATTGATAAATCTGAGCCCAGTCTTTGGATATTACAGGCCGGATACTTTAGAATGCCACCGTTTTGTTTTTGGCCACCTGAACCAGGGGACTTTGGACTTTAGTGAACAACCCGGTACGTTATACAAAGATAAATAGTGAACATCAGTGATTGTGAACATTGGAGGGAAGATGGAACATGAGACTACAGATCGGTAGAAATTAACCCCCAGGGATCAGTTCTGGCCAATCAAAGCAAAGCGTCTGGGATGGAATATAGTCGATGGATAAAACCAGACTTTATTTATATTGCAGGTGCCCCCACCTGCACAGTCAGTCCCCCAAACTGTACTACCCATCAATAACTGGCCAAGCCCCCCATCCCCCCCCCCCCCCACCAACTATACGACCCACCTATAACTGGCCAAGCACCCCAAACTGTACTACACACTTAGAATTAACCAAGCCCCCCCAAACTGTACTACACACATATAATTAACCAAGCCCCCTCAACTGTACAACACCTATAATTAACCAACCCCCCCAAACTATACTACCCACCTATAATTAACCAAGCCCCCCCAAACTGTACTACCCACCTATAACTGGCCAAGCCCCCCCAAACTGTACTACACACCTATAATTACCCAAGTCCCCCAAACTGTACTTAACATCAAAAATTAACCAAGTCCCCCTTCCCCTCCCCCCCAATAAAACTGTACTACACAAATAAATGGTGCAGGCAAGCTATCAACTGGTACAGGGCAACTGATTTGCCAACCAGTGCAGGCAAAAAGGCAAACAGGAAAGGGAAACTTGTACAAATTGTTTTATATAAGTTTTATTCTCTGACTAAATTGGGGTGTGAAGCTTTTTAAATTAAATCATATTTTTGGATACACTTTTAAAATTAATATTTTTTGGTAAACTTTTTAATTGATTTAATAGTTTGAATTTTAATATTTAGATTTTTTTCCGATTCCTTTTCAGGAATATAATGCAGTCAGGTAATAATGCAAAATTAAGAGTGAACGAAAAGAGATTTCACCCACAGGTCAGTGAGAAGTTGAACACTTTATTATGGAGAAAATACAATTTTACTTTACTTGCAAAACAATTTGTACTTTTCACTTGATTGGCCAATGTTTTTCCAAAACACTCAATGAATGGCTACAGAGGTTATTAAACTCAAATGATCCCCAGATGGCTATGAATGTGTTAAAGGTCTTTCCTAAGGCACCAACGTGAATATGTAAACAAGGAAAAACAGAATATTCTGCGGGTATATTTACAAAACAATGAATTGCAGCCAGGGAACTTTCTGCAGTTACTTAATAATGAATTGTGGATCCCTCAAAAATGGGCAAAGTGATGAGAGTGGGACCCCAAATCTGACCAGTTGGAAGCTATAGACTCTCCGGTGCAGCCGTAGAATTTAGGGCCCAGATCATCTAGTCTAAGGATGGGGAGTTGCCTAAAAGGTCATGGAGATTCGTGGCCCTTGAAACCCTGGGTTAAGCTACTAATTATTGGACATACAGCTGGGAGCTATTACTTGGGGTCAAACACTCTCATTCTAAGTGAATTGAAGCCATTTTCAAAACGCTGCACACAATCTACAATATTCCCTTTTTCAGAGCAATAGGCTGGTTTTAATAAAACATTAATTTTAAAGAGGGAGTTACAGCGATTTTATAAGGTTTTTTTTTTTTTTTGGTTAAAATTGGCTTCTTTTTTGTTTTTAGCAAATAATCTTATTTTTGTATTATATTCTTGTGAGTCACGATGGACCAGTCATAGACTGAAGGATTAGGAGTCCTTATAACATGCAGTAAATTTATGTCCCAGCGTGGGGCTCTGCGGACCTTCTCTGGTAGTCTGCTCGTAAACTTTCAGAGAAATCCCACAAACAACTGGACAAATCATTCTGACGTTCTCCGAGTCTGTCCATTGCAGACGGATGGACTGTTAGACATTGTATCTGAAACAGACACCATGAATCTGTTTAAAGAGGAGATAAATCAACGGCTTTCTAAAATATATAGATCACCAATGACAGAATTCCAACAATACAGAGACATTCTCTGAGGTGCCCTTCTGTCAGCCTTTAAAAGATACGTCTTGTCCACGTTTAGCACAATTAAATGTCATCGTTATGATGCTGTATATGTATTATTAATGTATAATCTCTGGTCCTAATTGCAGCCTCTGTTTACCCAGCCCCTGGAATATGGTTGCAGAGAGGAACTATTTGGTTTTAATGACTGGTTATATGTCCTACAATCCTTACAATGGTGGAAGGTGTGGCAGGCCTTACTCCAAAAATAAAATGTCCTTCAAGGGTCTCTATAACCTTCCTCGTGAAATTGATTGAGTTTTTTTTGTCTTGTTGGGCTCTGCTGATCTTGTTCATCCCCCTTATTTTATTTAAAAAATCTTTGAGATATATTAAAACTTACCTTGAATTCTGCGCCCGGCGTGGCCTACCTTGCTTCATTTCCTTGACCCATCTGACGTCTCTCCTTCCCTGAGGTCCAATCAAATGCATCTCATGTTTATAATTTGTTTTTAGCTTTGCCTGGACACTGCTGGTAACAGGAAGTCTCGACACTTGACATTTTCCTTCCCATACCTTGAGATGTTTCTTGGTTTGTGTCGATCTACTGTCAATGTTTTGAGCCATTGTTGTTCGAAGCTTTTCCAACTCAAGGAGTCGTTGGAAAAATGTCTGCAAAACATTTTTATTGTTTCATTGAGTGTTTTAGGAGGTAATTTCCTTCCACACTCAGTTATTTTATCACAGAAAATCTTCACAGTGGTGTTTTTTTAATCACAGCAAAACTGTTCCGATATGTTTATGGTGATGTTGTAGAGCAATTTCCTTAAAGTTGGAAATGTTTGGAACTGATCAAAGAATTTTGTATTTTAGGCCAAAATGGTCAATCCTGGGAAAGAAAACTGAGCTGGTAGATTTTCTTAATTCTACTATTTTAGTTTAAACCTGTACATTTCCTGATTCGTAAATTATTGCTAACACAAAAACTCAGTCATTATTGGTTGATGACTCATTGTGTTAGAGGCATCTGACCAGGCCTGAGCCCCAAGTATCATTCTGAAGATCCCAAGATCTAAGATTGGTTAATTCTTAGCCACATGTCCCATTTTAAATAGATGTAATAATTCACACTAATGCATTTCACCCCTAGTTTGGGATTTCTCTGTCTGTCTGTGTTTGCTATATAAAGAGCGTGGTGGTCTTCCTCTTTAAAGGGGTTAATGTGTCATGGTGTCCCAGTGGTGCCGTCTTTCTCTTTAAAGGGGTTAATGTGTCATGGTGTCCCAGTGGTGGCGTCTTTTCTCTTTAAAGGGGTTAATGTGTCATGGTGTCCCAGTGGTGCCGTCTTTCTTTTTAAAGGGGTTAATGTGTCATGGTGTCCCAGTGGTGGCGTCTTTTCTCTTTAAAGGGGTTAATGTGTCATGGTGTCCCAGTGGTGGTCTTCCTCTTTAAAGGGGTTAATGTGTCATGGCGTCCCAGTGGTGGCATCTTTTCTCTTTAAAGGGGTTAATGTGTCATGGCGTCCCAGTGGTGCCGTCTTTTCTCTTTAAAGGGGTTAATGTGTCATGGCGTCCCAGTGGTGGTCTTCCTCTTTAAAGGGGTTAATGTGTCATGGTGTCCCAGTGGTGGTCTTCCTCTTTAAAGGGGTTAATGTGTGATGGTGTCCCAGTGGTGGCGTCTTTTCTCTTTAAAGGGGTTAATGTGTCATGGTGTCCCAGTGGTGGTCTTCCTCTTTAAAGGGGTTAATGTGTCATGGTGTCCCAGTGGTGGCATCTTCCTCTTTAAAGGGGTTAATGTGTCATGGTGTCCCAGTGGTGGCGTCTTTTCTCTTTAAAGGGGTTAATGTGTCATTGCGTCCCAGTGGTGGCGTCTTTTCTCTATAAAGGGGTTAATGTGTCATTGCGTCCCAGTGGTGGCGTCTTTTCTCTTTAAAGGGGTTAATGTGTCATTGCGTCCCAGTGGTGGCATCTTCCTCTTTAAAGGGGTTAATGTGTCATGGTGTCCCAGTGGTGGCGTCTTTTCTCTATAAAGGGGTTAATGTGTCATGGCGTCCCAGTGGTGGCATCTTTTTTCTTTAAAGGGGTTAATGTGTCATGGCGTCTCAGTGGTGGTCTTCCTCTTTAAAGGGGTTAATGTGTCATGGTGTCCCAGTGGTGGCATCTTCCTCTTTAAAGGGGTTAATGTGTCATGGTGTCCCAGTGGTGTCGTCTTTTCTCTTTAAAGGGTTTAATGTGTCATGGCGTCCCAGTGGTGTCGTCTTTTCTCTTTAAAGGGGTTAATGTGTCATGGCGTCCCAGTGGTGGTCTTCCTCTTTAACGGGGTTAATGTGTCATGGTGTCCCAGTGGTGGCATCTTCCTCTTTAAAGGGGTTAATGTGTCATGGTGTCCCAGTGGTGTCGTCTTTTCTCTTTAAAGGGGTTAATGTGTCATGGCGTCCCAGTGGTGCCGTCTTTCTTTTTAAAGGGGTTAATGTGTCATGGCGTCCCAGTGGTGCCGTCTTTTCTCTTTAAAGGAGTTAATGTGTCATGGCGTCCCAGTGGTGGCGTTTTTTCTCTTTAAAGGGGTTAATGTGTCATGGCGTCCCAGTGGTGGCGTCTTTTCTCTATAAAGGGGTTAATGTGTCATGGCGTCCCAGTGGTGGCGTCTTTTCTCTTTAAAGGGGTTAATGTGTCATGGCGTCCCAGTGGTGGCGTCTTTTCTCTTTAAAGGGGTTAATGTGTCATGGCGTCCCAGTGGTGGTCTTCCTCTTTAACGGGGTTAATGTGTCATGGTGTCCCAGTGGTGGCATCTTCCTCTTTAAAGGGGTTAATGTGTCATGGTGTCCCAGTGGTGCCGTCTTTCTTTTTAAAGGGGTTAATGTGTCATGGCGTCCCAGTGGTGCCGTCTTTTCTCTTTAAAGGAGTTAATGTGTCATGGCGTCCCAGTGGTGGCGTTTTTTCTCTTTAAAGGGGTTAATGTGTCATGGCGTCCCAGTGGTGGCGTCTTTTCTCTTTAAAGGGGTTAATGTGTCATGGCGTCCCAGTGGTGGCGTCTTTTCTCTTTAAAGGGGTTAATGTGTCATGGCGTCCCAGTGGTGGCGTCTTTTCTCTTTAAAGGGGTTAATGTGTCATGGCGTCCCAGTGGTGGCGTCTTTTCTCTTTAAAGGGGTTAATGTGTCATGGCGTCCCAGTGGTGGCATCTTTTTTCTTTAAAGGGGTTAATGTGTCATGGCGTCCCTCTGAGACGCAGTATTTCCCTTCTATCGTGGAATATCACAGACGCGTTGATCAGAGCGTGTGGAATATTTATGTTGTCTTAATATTTGTTTTTCGTGCCTAATGATCTAGATTTGGTCAATCTGCGTGTTCTACCCATCTCTCTGGATGTTCTGTCTGTCTTTGGGAAATAAATAACCTTCAGGCAGCCTTGAAAATAAACAGCGCTGGCTTTGTGTATCACACATTGTATGTTATCTTTACGTTTTGTATATAGAACAGAGAAGGGGTGATGTATGTTTAGAAATATATGTGTACAGAGTAAAGTAGGGGCTCCACATGAAATGACACATTGTAGCATGCATTGTGCAGATATTAATTGGTAAACTGCGTCATAACCACCACTATTTACTTTTCTTTTACATTACTTCCATTTAACCCTTCCTTCATTTACAGTTACTTAAAAAAAAAAATCTTTTTTATTTATTTATTTACCTGCATACAGTGAATAGTCGATATGTTGACTATACACCTTGGAAATCTGCACCTTAGACCTCAAACTCTAACAATCTCAACCATCGCTCCAGAATTCTGAGAATCTGCGCCTTTGCCCCAGAACTCAGAGAATCTGCGCCTTCCCCCAGAATTCTGAGAATCTGCGCCTTTGCCCCAGAACTCTGAGAATCTGCGCCTTCGCCCCAGAACTCTGAAAATCTGCGCCTTCCCCCAGAACTCAGAGAATCTGCGCCTTCCCCCAGAACTCAGAGAATCTGCACCTTCCCCCAGAATTCTGAGAATCTGCGCCTTTGCCCCAGAACTCAGAGAATCTGCGCCTTCCCCTAGAATTCTGAGAATCTGCGCCTTTGCCCCAGAACTCTGAGAATCTGCGCCTTCGCCCCAGAACTCAGAGAATCTGCGCCTTCCCCCAGAACTCAGAGAATCTGCACCTTCCCCCAGAATTCTGAGAATCTGCACCTTCCCCCAGAATTCTGAGAATCTGCGCCTTTGCCCCAGAACTCAGAGAATCTGCGCCTTCCCCCAGAATTCTGAGAATCTGCGCCTTCGCCCCAGAACTCTGAGAATCTGCAGTATCTAGTGAGATTTATAGTGTGTCATGCTGCATATTCTATATATTGAACCAGACCAAACGGATGTTAAAGTGCTGATAGGGATATAAATGGGGGTAAATCATCCTCCCATTAAGAGATGTACCTGGGCACACCCCACACACTCCTTTATGACCTCCAGTTCTGCGTTCTGATCGCGGTTACTTTATAATACAGTGTCTGTGTTGTGTTCCAGGATTCTCGAAACTCTCCTCAGGCCATAAAGTTATCAGAACTATAACTGGTTCCTGCTGTTCTGCACGATCTGTAAACACAGCAAAATAAGAAAAATGATCAGATATAAGGATATACATGAACTACGGGGAGATCATGTCAAAACACTTGGGCTAATTCCAGAGAGCCACTCATGGGATGAGGAATGTTAGTGTAAAACGGAGAGATAACCACAAACATCTCGGCCAATAGTGGGCCTTTTATGGGCTACTCAGTAATGATCCCAACATTTCAGCAATGAGCTGAGAGCCAGTATTTCTCCTGTATGTTTTATTATTTTAGGTCAGTAAGGTAAGGTATCATTCGGTTTCCGAGAGCCTGTTGACAACCAAATTCCTGTACCATATATTGAGAGGCCATTGTAGAGACGTGGTGTCGATAGTGTATCTCTTGGTAAGGTGATGCTCTCAGTGATTGAATAATGTCCAGGACTCTTATGATAACACCACCAGCTGAGACCGGAAGTACCGCGGGCACCCGACCCTGCCAGGAAAGTGTCAAATTATTCATTTCAGTTTGACAGCTTACTATGGGCCAGCGGCAGGGGACTCCACGCATCACACACTGTTGTGGTTATGGTGCATAGAGTAACCCTGATATTGGCGGATTGCGGCTCTTGTTCCCTTGTAGTGGGAATTCTCATAGTATTCATAGAATTCTCATAGTATTTTCAGTGTCCCCTCCTCCTGTCTCTCATCACAGGAAGAGGACCCTAAACTCATCTTGCATTAATGCCTTAGATGTATTGCAGCTTTGTCGTTATACTTGTAGTAATTGTACCCGTGGGCTGCGCTGTGGAATGTGTTGGTGCTATATGAATAAAGTACGATAAGAATGATGGGGAGTACATATGTTCTCATTTACTTTCATGGCTGTAAAAGGTGACTTTATGACGTGTTTGTGGGAGGTTTCGGTTGCAAAAAATAAATAAATGAAAAAACAAATCTCACAAAAATTCAGTGAACTCGTTTTACAAAAACGATTTTATTTGTAATGGACTGTTTAGCCATCCCTAGTACTGAGTCCATTTACATTCCAAGTACGAATAAATAAAAGTAATTCCAGGATTTCATACCTACTCTTTTCTATCGTAATCTCTTTTGTACAATGGAAGACGTTGGCAATTTGTAAATTAAAATATTAAAGTGTTAAACCCTATCAGAATGATAATTATTGCTAGGCCGATAAATAAAAGGTATCATTGCATCTGGTATTTTTTCCACTAGACTAATACAGCTAATCCTATCTACACTAAATTAAAATAATAATTATTGTTTATTGAGAATAAAAAGTCAAATATCCTTCACCTCTAACTGAGTGATGGGATTCTATTACCCCTCACTGTCGGATTTTAGGACATGTTGTTGAACATTATATTTCACAGTCACCTTCTGACACCCATCAGTGTAATTATTGATTGACGCTGAGAGTTCATTTGTCAAACTCTGTAATTAATCCGTATGACGATGGACTACAACTATTCCAGGTACCGGATAGATAACCCCAGGTAACAAGTCCCGACCTGCATTAAGATGATTTCAATCCCTGCGCTATTAAGTAGCAATTTTTAAGAATATGTTTTTAATAATAAGCTAAACAATGGCACCTGCTTTTATCTGCATTCCTGAGATCTAATTCTAATAACTGCTACCAGGCTTGTTAAAGTAATCAACCCTTGAAATACTAGACAGGCCCTTCACAAGTGATGTTTCAAGCCATAATCCACAATTATCTGTGTGATACGTTAACGGTGAAAAACCACTGCAAAAACATGAAACAATTCCATTCATTTTATAAAAAATGAAAGATCACCGCTATTTAATACAGTGAGATGCAGAACGTCACCGATAACGTCAATTAGTATTGAATATATTTCACTGTTTGTATTTACAGCATAGGAGCAATTCCGTTATCTGTAAACACTCCCTATACATTGTGTTAGCATCTGTTAATCTGGGTTTGGATCTCCAGTAGCGTGTGACTTGTTGGGCACAGAACCATTTACTGGGTTGTACAGCGGGACGTTCTGCAAATCACAAATTCTGATTGTCTCTCGAAATCTCATTCTCTCTGCAGATTATTTAACTTTTCACTGGTTTGATAATTGTGATTTTATTCCAAGATGGCCGCCTTCGTACTGAGCGATATGTCCATGGGTCAGTAACAGATAAACTTGCCGCAGCTTGACTGGATAAATACAGTGAAAAGCCCATAGGAAAATTATTTTAAAACTAATTTAGTGATTTAAAATGTTAGTGATATCACCATTTTAATAAGAGGTTTGACATAGAAAATTGACCATGTCATGATTCACTCTAAAGCTGTACCCGGTGGCACCCTGATGCACTTTAATCCATTGTGTGATAATATTGTGATCTCAAAACGTTCTGTTGTTTCTAACTCCACCTGTTGCGCCGTACACACTCTTAGTGAAGCTGGCTTGGTTTTGTGCCCAGTTACTATGGCAACATGCTGGACTTTCTTAACAAAACCAAGAGAACCAACTCTAAATACCAGCTCGCAATAAACAAAGCAGAAATAGCCTTTATATAAGATGTGGAAATGTAAAAAAATAAACCTTCATTTCTTAGCATTTCACCTTTAATAAACTGTGTCCTGTCTCGATGTCAGATCCACAATTATCTAGTGGTTGTTAATTTTGGACAGAATATCTTCTAACAGTATAACGTTTCCCAGAACGCCCAGAAATGCACAATGTAAATACATAACACTAAAATAATGTGATATTAAAGTATGAGATTCCCATAAATCTGTTACTTGTCAAACGGCGCAGTAATCTGAGCTGGAGAAAGGGAAATGTATAAATACAGATAACCTCGGCATTCACTATTAATGAGAAATAAACTCACTGTATATTATTCATAGAATGCATTGTATGTAAATACGGCATGGCGGTGCGGCTGGATCTGGGAATAAAATGGAGATAAAACCAATTCATCATCCATGTAACAGTAACAGCAAGATGTGAGAATAACTAGAAATGAATTAAAAACCGCTCTCCCACCAGGAATCCAGAGCATATTGGTGGAGATAGAAAGCCCCTCTGTAAATCGAACTTAGAAAATTCTATATTTAGTTATACTCAAGGGGTTAAACCACAGTGCAGTGTGTACCAGCCTTCTCTTATTGTGTCATTACAACTCACTGTATCATTACAGCTTATTGTATCATTACAGCTTATTGTATCATTACAGCTCACTGTATCATTACAGCTTATTGTATCATTACAGCTCATTGTATCATTACAGCTCATTGTATCATTACAGCTTATTGCAGCACGACAACTCATTGTGTTATTACAGCTCATTGTACTATTGCAACTAATTGTATCAGTATGGCACATTTTTCCATTGGAGCTTATTGTATTATTACAGCTCGTTGTATCATTACAGCTTATTGTATTATTACAGCTTATTGCATCACGACAACTCATTGTATTATTACAGCTCATTGTATCATTACAGCTTATTGTATTATTACAGCTTATTGCATCACGACAACTCATTGTATTATTACAGCTCATTGTACTATTACAGCTCATTGTATCATTACAGCTTATTGCAGCACGACAACTCATTGTGTTATTACAGCTCATTGTACTATTGCAACTAATTGTATCAGTATGGCACATTTTTCCATTGGAGCTTATTGTATTATTACAGCTCATTGTTCTATTGCAGCTTTTTGCACCATTGCAGCTTCTTATATCATCACATATCCTTCTGTCATCACAGCTAATTTATTAATGCAGCTCATTGTACCATGTCAATATTTGTATAATTGGGTTCTATCTCTTTAAGAAGAGCATGGCCAAGTTCCCAGAAGGCACGTGGTTGGATGGCAGCTTCATGAAATAGCTGTCAGTCTTTCTACATTTGTTTTTATTCTTGAAGTCAACAAGGAAATGGCAGATTAGGCTCTGGCATGTCTGATTACCGTTTAATGTAACGTAGCCGGCCAGGTGTCTGTGTTTAACCCGTGAGGCTCTGGGGCAGAATACAATTACCATAAAGACGTATTAAGCAGAGATACTATGTTACTCTGAACTCAACATATAGAGACCCGGCTGCAGTAACTGGGGTATTAACGGGGAACCATCGATATACCCCGAAATGTTAACATGTATTCATACAATATCTTACCAGGAAAGATACATTGAGATTTATCTCGTCCTCAGCAATATTCCCTACATTTAGCACGTGTTTGTGAGAAATAAACCAAATCTGAACGTCATCGTGGTGTGCACCGTTAAATCATTAATATACATTGAATATAAAATGTCGCATCACATGACAGAAAAACACGATGCATGGGATTTTCAATGCTTTGTCCAAATCCTTAAATATCACTAAACAGAATAAATCTAACGATAATGATCAATCTATAGAGAGACACCGGATTAACCCGTTAATTGCCATCACTATCCGCTGTTTGGTTCTCATAGTGTTACAAAGTTCTGGAATCCTTCCAGACCCAGTACATGCGTCCATGCATTATTTAGCAGTGAGCAGACAGGAGCTCTGTTACCCCCAGAGCTCCATTACACCCCAGGTGTGATGTCTCAGAACAGTCCATCTGTCGCCAATGATCTTTCCAGGCTCCAGAATGTCTCCAGCGTTTCTCAAAATTCACACATTTGGAAGCTGCAATGCCGATCGGGGAGTGTAACTGTCTTTAAAAATATAAATAACAAAATATACATAAATGTAGGAAAAATACTGTTAGTAAATCGTTTCCAGAGAGGGACCATCACATTATATCTTTGCACAGCTCAACAGCCGCATATACAATAAATATTCACAATGGGGCGTGTGATATTTATTTGGTGCTTTCATTCTGATTTACGGCTGTCAAGGCACCACCTGGCATATGATGCAAATTTGTGATAGTCCATGAAACTGTGCACATAGTGATGGGATGCACATTAAGATGCAGGGCAGCAATGTTAGACTTTCAAGAACACTTGTGTGTGTATGCTCACTTGGAGCATCTTGGGAAGATGGTGGCAATGTTAACCATATAGATATAGAATAGAAATACATATTATAAAGGCTGATCTGCTCAAAAACGTTCCTGAAACAGAAATCATGACAAACACTGGACAGGTTTTTTGTATCCCACACTTATCGTTAGATCTTACAACTCCAACAGATTAATTGCAACAAAAGCTTGTCCTCTATTACCCAGCCTGCACTGCTCCCAGCGACTGTTTGTAGCGACGTTTTTTTTGTATACAAAATGTGCACAATGTTATCAACACAACAGATCTCTCAATTATGTATTATTTTCATAGATGGTGCATCGCGCTCTCCCCTGAGCAGGGGGTCTGTGAAGACCAGGAGATAGATACAAACAGAATAAAAAGATCGTTGCTGTGTATATTCATACGTTAAAATATATAGAACCAATATAGTGAAGGACCAAGGCTTAGTTAAAGGAGAACTGACAATTCTCCTCCGTTTACTCCAGTGGGAAAAACAAAACGTTTAAATTAATTTATAACTAGGGTTAAACTTTTTCAATGAGATGTTCAGTTTTCTTTCACGTTTTTTGTTAAAGGACCACTCTAGGCACCCAGACCACTTCAGCTTAATGAGGTGGTCTGGGTGCCAGGTCCTTCTAGGGTTAACCCATTTTTTCATAAACATAGCAGTTTCAGAGAAACTGCTATGTTTATGAATGGGTTAAGCCTTCCCCCTATGTCCTCTAGTGGCTGTCTCATTGACAGCCGCTAGAGGCGCTTGCGTGATTCTCACTGTGAAAATCACAGTGAGAGCACGCAAGCGTCCATAGGAAAGCATTATGAATGCTTTCCTATGTGACCGGCTGAATGCGCGCGCAGCTCTTGCCGCGCGTGCGCATTCAGCCGACGGGGAGGAGAAGAGGAGGATCGGAGGAGGAGAGCAGGAGGAGATCTCTCCGCCCAGCGCTGGAAAAAGGTAAGTTTTTACCCCTTTCCCCTTTCCAGAGCCGGGCGGGAGGGGGTCCCTGAGGGTGGGGGCACCCTCAGGGCACTCTAGTGCCAGGAAAACGAGTATGTTTTCCTGGCACTAGAGTGGTCCTTTAAAGATTTAGAAAATCCATCCCAATCCAGTTCAGACAAAGTCTAGCCCAGGGGTATCAACCTTTTAATACCCACAGCCCACTTTTGCATCTTTGTTGATGGTAACATTTTGGGCTACGGCCATCGAGGATAACTGGGCGTCTTCTGCAGAACCCACCACCGCCCACTTGAAATTTTCAAACCGCCCACTAGTGGGCGGTAGGGACCAGGTTGACTAATGTTTGGCTGCTTTCTCTATACTGAGTGTCAGGGGGTTAAGATGGAGGTAGTTTTCTCTATGCTGACTGCCAGGTGTTATGGAAGGAGATTATAACAATGACTGACAGGGAGCTAAGATGGAGGCTTACAGTTACAGGATAAAGAAGTGCGAATTTCTACATTTAATTATATTTTTCACACCTCATGATGACATATTTGTTAAATATAGGGATAAGTAAACATTTGTCATAGTACCTTCAGTCCCGTTCCCCTCACCTACCCCCCAATGCCCTCTAGTTGACTATTAAGAGGGCTTAGAAGCACGTCTCCAAGCGCTCTGGGTGTGAGAACTTCCAGGTTCTCAAACCGTAACATCACGCACGTAGAGCCATCACGGTTGGCCATAGAATAATTCAATGATCCTCTATGGCAGAAACGTAGGTGCATCATGGTGAGCACTGGATTGGTCTGTCATCCTGTCAGCTGAAGGAGAAGGGTGAGGAGGGGGGGGGGGGGGGGGAGACACCTAATCATACAAGACACCAGGGCTTTAGAAATGTAATCCCAACATAGTGTTTCTTTTAAAATCCTGGGAAGTTTCCCTTTAAGGAACCCTCACCCAAGTAATTATAAAGAATGACTACCCTTTTAAACAGATAGGTCTCTTGCTTGGCTGAGAAATGTCACCTTGAGTTAGCTGCTCGGTCCCCTGTGATATACTGTTTATTTAAGCATGGGTATACTGCAGAGCCAGCACAATGCTGGGAAGGATTGATAGATACTGTTGCACAGTCAATGTGTGTTGGGATTTTGCTTGTGTGAAGTAACAGAACAATGTCCTGAATTGGGCTCTGGAATTAGCCTCTAGAAATGACCCTTATTCCTATAAAACTCCTTTGGGAGCGCAACGCTGCCAACACTAAATACGCCAAATGAATAAGTCTTACAATACTATGATCCATGTTTGTGGAAACTTTAACCCTCTTTCTACCACGGGGTGAGCGGCACATTGTAATCTGAATCTCGAATTCCCCATCAAACACATTTACAAATGTGTGCGCTTTGAAAGGTCTGTATCAATATCATTCACAGACCACGTTAATAGCGCCCTTGCGTTTCCATGGCGATAACACAGAGGGCCAGCATTCTGCGTCATTGACTGAGCGCAGCAACGCTCCCTCGGTGAAGTGAGGAGGCACGGGGCCGTGCAGAGAGATTTTTTGATTTCCCTAGGGCAGGGGTTCCCAAAAAAGTCCTCAAGTACCCCCTAACAGTCCAGGGTTTAGGGATTACCCTGTTGTGTCTAACGACCTTAAGCACAACAGGGCAATCCCAAAATCCTGGCCTGGTAGGGGGTACTTGAGGACTTTGTTGGGAACCCCTGCCCTAGAGTCTCAAGATGTGCCTGTAGGGAGTCAGAGCTCCAGGCTCCCATCAGATGGTCACCTAATTGGTAATCCAGCTATGGTCATAGATACATGGCTGGACTGACCGACAGATGGACAGATAGATTTTCTAAAGATCTTTTTTTGTGTGTACAGAAATACCCAAGGTATGCTCATCTTACATGAAGACTTTTGCCGTTTCGAGTGATGGCTCATGGGAAATCGAAAGATGTGCAGGCAGAAGCTGCTTAACCCCTTAAGGACACATGACATGTGTGACATGTCATGATTCCTTTTTATTCCAGAAGTTTGGTCCTTAAGGGGTTAAAACCATATGTCTAGTTTAAATAAATTCCAACAATAAATATATTTTATTCTCTCTTCCTAAAAAAACGAGGAGTTCAAGTTTTATGATCTAGGGGTTACGATCCTCAGAAACGGCGATACCTTGACGCAGTGGGTGGGTTTCATAATCACATTTTGTACATTGCGGATACACTATTTTACAATGACTTCTCATTGAATGTAACAGGTTTAATCTTAAAACAAATGTATTAATATTATAATTACTATTTCTACAACGCCAGCATATTCCGCTACACAGTCCAATGGTTGGATAAACAAGTTACTGTTTGGACATACAGGAACAAACCACAGTGAGAGTCATGGCTGCTCAAACAAGCTGAAACTCTACATAAAGTTTACACATTTAGCGACATGTGAACCATCCATGAATGCGTTTTCCTTGATTGTCTGCATTTCGCATGATCGTAAAACAAGCACCTGGGACGCCCCTTCAAATCCCCTTCCATTAACAGTAATATTTTAGGACGGCCGTCTTTCTCCAGCTGAGCACACAGCTGCCCGGAGAGGCTTTGAGTAGCTGCCATCGGTATTTACAGTAATGTGAAGTATTGTCAATAGCGCCAAGGTTAGTTTAAACACAGCGTGGAGACGGTTAATAAAAATTCTCATTTGGCTTTTCTCTCCTCGTCGCCAAACTACTTCAAGAAACGATTCGTCTAAACAAACCTTTAACTCCTCAAATTTCAGGCGAGAGAACTTCCTAGCACTTCATGTTTCTGTAGATTGTTCTAGATTGAGAAAGGAGAATTCTATGGAGAATTAATCAGGGCGTAAATCTAGCCGGAAAAGCTGAACCTGCTAATTCTCCGATTCACTATTTACCATTAGAAATATCCCTTCTCGGCTCATAGTTCATTATATAGAGAATAATTCTTATCTCACGGTTTTTCTTTTTAAATCCCTTTCTGGCCTTTTATAAACACGGGGTAAGAAAAGTGCAATATACTCTGTATGATTGGCAAGAGATCTCACCGGGTAATTTAACAAAATGGCAAATAAAGAGTTAATGATCGTGTTTCAAAACATATTATTGCTTTGTGTGAATGAGGAACAGTCTGCTATAGAACTTTACAGGTTACATTACAGTAGGTATACTGTATATGTATATTTTATTTATATAGCACTAATAGGTGTACCCAGCACTTTACAGGTTACATTACAGTAGAGGGAGGTACAGTAAGTGCAGTAGGTATACAGTGTATGTATATTTTATTTATATAGCGCTAACAGGTGTACTCAGCACTTTACAGGTTACATTACAGTAGAGGGAGGTACAGTAAGTGCAGTAGGTATACAGTGTATGTATATTTTATTTATATAGCGCTAACAGGTGTACTCAGCACTTTACAGGTTACATTACAGTAGAGGGAGGTACAGTAAGTGCAGTAGGTATACAGTGTATGTATATTTTATTTATATAGCGCTAACAGGTGTACTCAGCACTTTACAGGTTACATTACAGTAGAGGGAGGTACAGTAAGTGCAGTAGGTATACAGTGTATGTATATTCTATTTATATAGCGCTAACAGGTGTACTCAGCACTTTACAGGTTACATTACAGTAGAGAGAGGTACAGTAAGTGCAGTAGGTATGCAGTGTATGTTTATTATATTTATATAGCGCTAACAGGTGTACTCAGCACTTTACAGATTACATTACAGTAGAGGGAGGTACAGTAAGTGCAGTAGGTATACAGTGTATATATATTTTATTTATATAGCACTAACAGGTGTACTCAGCACTTTACAGGTTATATTACAGTAGAGGGAGGTACAGTAAGTGCAGTAGGTATACAATGTATGTATATTTTATTTATATAGCACTAACAGGTGTACTCAGCACTTTACAGGTTACATTACAGTAGAGGGAGGTACAGTAAGCACAGTAGGTATGCAGTGTATGTATATTTTATTTATATAGCGCTAACAGGTGTACTCAGCACTTTACAGGTTACATTACAATAGAGGGAGGTACAGTAAGTGCAGTAGGTATACAGTGTATGTATATTCTATTTATATAGCGCTAACAGGTGTACTCAGCACTTTACAGGTTACATTACAGTAGAGGGAGGTACAGTAAGTGCAGTAGGTATACAGTGTATGTATATTTTATTTATATAGCACTAACAGGTGTACTCAGCACTTTACAGGTTACATTACAGTAGAGGGAGGTACAGTAAGTGCAGTAGGTATACAGTGTATGTATATTTTATTTATATAGCGCTAACAGGTGTACTCAGCACTTTACAGGTTACATTACAGTAGAGGGAGGTACAGTAAGTGCAGTAGGTATACAGTGTATGTATATTTTATTTATATAGCGCTAACAGGTGTACATAGCACTTTACAGGTTACATTACAGTAGAGGGAGGTACAGTAAGTGCAGTAGGTATACAGTGTATGTATATTTTATTTATATAGCGCTAACAGGTGTACATAGCACTTTACAGGTTACATTACAGTAGAGAGAGGTACAGTAAGTGCAGTAGGTATACAGTGTATGTATATTTATTTATATAGCACTAACAGGTGTACTCAGCACTTTACAGGTTACATTACAGTAGAGGGAGGTACAGTAAGTGCAGTAGGTATACAGTGTATGTATATTTTATTTATATAGCGCTAACAGGTGTACATAGCACTTTACAGGTTACATTACAGTAGAGAGAGGTACAGTAAGTGCAGTAGGTATACAGTGTATGTATATTTATTTATATAGCACTAACAGGTGTACTCAGCACTTTACAGGTTACATTACAGTAGAGGGAGGTACAGTAAGTGCAGTAGGTATACAGTGTATGTATATTTTATTTATATAGCGCTAACAGGTGTACTCAGCACTTTACAGGTTACATTACAGTAGAGGGAGGTACAGTAAGCACAGTAGGTATGCAGTGTATGTATATTATATTTATATAGCGCTAACAGGTGTACTCAGCACTTTACAGGTTATATTACAGTAGAGGGAGGTACAGTAAGTGCAGTAGGTATACAATGTATGTATATTTTATTTATATAGCACTAACAGGTGTACTCAGCACTTTACAGGTTACATTACAGTAGAGGGAGGTACAGTAAGCACAGTAGGTATGCAGTGTTTGTATATTTTATTTATATATCGCTAACAGGTGTACTCAGCACTTTACAGGTTACATTACAGTAGCGGGAGGTACAGTAAGTGCAGTAGGTATACAGTGTATGTATATTATATTTATATAGCGCTAACAGGTGTACTCAGCACTTTACAGGTTACATTACAGTAGAGGGAGGTACAGTAAGTGCAGTAGGTATACAGTGTATGTATATTTTATTTATATAGCACTAACAGGTGTACTCAGCACTTTACAGGTTACATTACAGTAGAGGGAGGTACAGTAAGTGCAGTAGGTATACAGTGTATGTATATTTTATTTATATAACGCTAACAGGTGTACTCAGCACTTTACAGGTTACATTACAGTAGAGGGAGGTACAGTAAGTGCAGTAGGTATACAGTGTATGTATATTTTATTTATATAGCGCTAACAGGTGTACTCAGCACTTTACAGGTTACATTACAGTAGAGGGAGGTACAGTAAGTGCAGTAGGTATACAGTGTATGTATATTCTATTTATATAGCGCTAACAGGTGTACTCAGCACTTTACAGGTTACATTACAGTAGAGAGAGGTACAGTAAGTGCAGTAGGTATGCAGTGTATGTTTATTATATTTATATAGCGCTAACAGGTGTACTCAGCACTTTACAGATTACATTACAGTAGAGGGAGGTACAGTAAGTGCAGTAGGTATACAGTGTATATATATTTTATTTATATAGCACTAACAGGTGTACTCAGCACTTTACAGGTTATATTACAGTAGAGGGAGGTACAGTAAGTGCAGTAGGTATACAATGTATGTATATTTTATTTATATAGCACTAACAGGTGTACTCAGCACTTTACAGGTTACATTACAGTAGAGGGAGGTACAGTAAGCACAGTAGGTATGCAGTGTATGTATATTTTATTTATATAGCGCTAACAGGTGTACTCAGCACTTTACAGGTTACATTACAATAGAGGGAGGTACAGTAAGTGCAGTAGGTATACAGTGTATGTATATTCTATTTATATAGCGCTAACAGGTGTACTCAGCACTTTACAGGTTACATTACAGTAGAGGGAGGTACAGTAAGTGCAGTAGGTATACAGTGTATGTATATTTTATTTATATAGCACTAACAGGTGTACTCAGCACTTTACAGGTTACATTACAGTAGAGGGAGGTACAGTAAGTGCAGTAGGTATACAGTGTATGTATATTTTATTTATATAGCGCTAACAGGTGTACTCAGCACTTTACAGGTTACATTACAGTAGAGGGAGGTACAGTAAGTGCAGTAGGTATACAGTGTATGTATATTTTATTTATATAGCGCTAACAGGTGTACATAGCACTTTACAGGTTACATTACAGTAGAGGGAGGTACAGTAAGTGCAGTAGGTATACAGTGTATGTATATTTTATTTATATAGCGCTAACAGGTGTACATAGCACTTTACAGGTTACATTACAGTAGAGAGAGGTACAGTAAGTGCAGTAGGTATACAGTGTATGTATATTTATTTATATAGCACTAACAGGTGTACTCAGCACTTTACAGGTTACATTACAGTAGAGGGAGGTACAGTAAGTGCAGTAGGTATACAGTGTATGTATATTTTATTTATATAGCGCTAACAGGTGTACATAGCACTTTACAGGTTACATTACAGTAGAGAGAGGTACAGTAAGTGCAGTAGGTATACAGTGTATGTATATTTATTTATATAGCACTAACAGGTGTACTCAGCACTTTACAGGTTACATTACAGTAGAGGGAGGTACAGTAAGTGCAGTAGGTATACAGTGTATGTATATTTTATTTATATAGCGCTAACAGGTGTACTCAGCACTTTACAGGTTACATTACAGTAGAGGGAGGTACAGTAAGCACAGTAGGTATGCAGTGTATGTATATTATATTTATATAGCGCTAACAGGTGTACTCAGCACTTTACAGGTTATATTACAGTAGAGGGAGGTACAGTAAGTGCAGTAGGTATACAATGTATGTATATTTTATTTATATAGCACTAACAGGTGTACTCAGCACTTTACAGGTTACATTACAGTAGAGGGAGGTACAGTAAGCACAGTAGGTATGCAGTGTATGTATATTTTATTTATATATCGCTAACAGGTGTACTCAGCACTTTACAGGTTACATTACAGTAGCGGGAGGTACAGTAAGTGCAGTAGGTATACAGTGTATGTATATTATATTTATATAGCGCTAACAGGTGTACTCAGCACTTTACAGGTTACATTACAGTAGAGGGAGGTACAGTAAGTGCAGTAGGTATACAGTGTATGTATATTTTATTTATATAGCACTAACAGGTGTACTCAGCACTTTACAGGTTACATTACAGTAGAGGGAGGTACAGTAAGTGCAGTAGGTATACAGTGTATGTATATTCTATTTATATAGCGCTAACAGGTGTACTCAGCACTTTACAGGTTACATTACAGTAGAGGGAGGTACAGTAAGTGCAGTAGGTATACAGTGTATGTATATTTTATTTATATAGCACTAACAGGTGTACTCAGCACTTTACAGGTTACATTACAGTAGAGGGAGGTACAGTAAGTGCAGTAGGTATACAGTGTATGTATATTTTATTTATATAGCGCTAACAGGTGTACTCAGCACTTTACAGGTTACATTACAGTAGAGGGAGGTACAGTAAGTGCAGTAGGTATACAGTGTATGTATATTTTATTTATATAGCGCTAACAGGTGTACATAGCACTTTACAGGTTACATTACAGTAGAGGGAGGTACAGTAAGTGCAGTAGGTATACAGTGTATGTATATTATATTTATATAGCGCTAACAGGTGTACTCAGCACTTTACAGGTTACATTACAGTAGAGGGAGGTACAGTAAGTGCAGTAGGTATACAGTGTATGTATATTTTATTTATATAGCGCTAACAGGTGTACTCAGCACTTTACAGGTTACATTACAGTAGAGAGAGGTACAGTAAGTGCAGTAGGTATGCAGTGTATGTTTATTATATTTATATAGCACTAACAGGTGTACTCAGCACTTTACAGGTTACATTACAGTAGAGGGAGGTACAGTAAGTGCAGTAGGTATACAGTGTATGTATATTCTATTTATATAGCGCTAACAGGTGTACTCAGCACTTTACAGGTTACATTACAGTAGAGGGAGGTACAGTAAGTGCAGTAGGTATACAGTGTATGTATATTTTATTTATATAGCACTAACAGGTGTACTCAGCACTTTACAGGTTACATTACAGTAGAGGGAGGTACAGTAAGTGCAGTAGGTATACAGTGTATGTATATTTTATTTATATAGCGCTAACAGGTGTACTCAGCACTTTACAGGTTACATTACAGTAGAGGGAGGTACAGTAAGTGCAGTAGGTATACAGTGTATGTATATTTTATTTATATAGCGCTAACAGGTGTACATAGCACTTTACAGGTTACATTACAGTAGAGGGAGGTACAGTAAGTGCAGTAGGTATACAGTGTATGTATATTATATTTATATAGCGCTAACAGGTGTACTCAGCACTTTACAGGTTACATTACAGTAGAGGGAGGTACAGTAAGTGCAGTAGGTATACAGTGTATGTATATTTTATTTATATAGCGCTAACAGGTGTACTCAGCACTTTACAGGTTACATTACAGTAGAGAGAGGTACAGTAAGTGCAGTAGGTATGCAGTGTATGTTTATTATATTTATATAGCACTAACAGGTGTACTCAGCACTTTACAGGTTACATTACAGTAGAGGGAGGTACAGTAAGTGCAGTAGGTATACAGTGTATGTATATTTTATTTATATAGCACTAACAGGTGTACTCAGCACTTTACAGGTTACATTACAGTAGAGGGAGGTACAGTAAGTGCAGTAGGTATACAGTGTATGTATAATTTATTTATATAGCACTAACAGGTGTACTCAGCTCTTTACAGGTTACATTACAGTAGAGGGAGGTACAGTAAGTGCAGTAGGTATACAGTGTATGTATATTTATTTATACAGCGCTCACAGGTGTACTCAGCACTTTACAGGTTACATTACAGTAGAGGGAGGTACAGTAAGTGCAGTAGGTATACAGTGTATGTATATTATATTTATATAGTGCTAACAGGTGTACTCAGCACTTTACAGGTTACATTACAGTAGAGGGAGGTACAGTAAGTGCAGTAGGTATACAGTGTATGTATATTTTATTTATATAGCACTAACAGGTGTACTCAGCACTTTACAGGTTACATTACAGTAGAGGGAGGTACAGTAAGTGCAGTAGGTATACAGTGTATGTATAATTTATTTATATAGCGCTAACAGGTGTACTCAGCTCTTTACAGATTACATTACAGTAGAGGGAGGTACAGTAAGTGCAGTAGGTATACAGTGTATGTATATTATATTTATATAGCGCTAACAGGTGTACTCAGCACTTTACAGGTTACATTACAGTAGAGGGAGGTACAGTAAGTGCAGTAGGTATACAGTGTATGTATATTATATTTATATAGCACTAACAGGTGTACTCAGCACTTTACAGGTTACATTACAGTAGAGGGAGGTACAGTAAGTGCAGTAGGTATACAGTGTATGTATATTATATTTATATAGCGCTAACAGGTGTACTCAGCACTTTACAGGTTACATTATAGTAGAGGGAGGTACAGTAAGTGCAGTAGGTATACAGTGTATGTATATTTATTTATACAGCGCTCACAGGTGTACTCAGCACTTTACAGGTTACATTACAGTAGAGGGAGGTACAGTAAGTGCAGTAGGTATACAGTGTATGTATATTATATTTATATAGTGCTAACAGGTGTACTCAGCACTTTACAGGTTACATTACAGTAGAGGGAGGTACAGTAAGTGCAGTAGGTATACAGTGTATGTATATTATATTTATATAGCACTAACAGGTGTACTCAGCACTTTACAGGTTACATTACAGTAGAGGGAGGTACAGTAAGTGCAGTAGGTATACAGTGTATGTATAATTTATTTATATAGCACTAACAGGTGTACTCAGCTCTTTACAGGTTACATTACAGTAGAGGGAGGTACAGTAAGTGCAGTAGGTATACAGTGTATGTATATTTATTTATACAGCGCTCACAGGTGTACTCAGCACTTTACAGGTTACATTACAGTAGAGGGAGGTACAGTAAGTGCAGTAGGTATACAGTGTATGTATATTATATTTATATAGTGCTAACAGGTGTACTCAGCACTTTACAGGTTACATTACAGTAGAGGGAGGTACAGTAAGTGCAGTAGGTATACAGTGTATGTATATTTTATTTATATAGCACTAACAGGTGTACTCAGCACTTTACAGGTTACATTACAGTAGAGGGAGGTACAGTAAGTGCAGTAGGTATACAGTGTATGTATAATTTATTTATATAGCGCTAACAGGTGTACTCAGCTCTTTACAGATTACATTACAGTAGAGGGAGGTACAGTAAGTGCAGTAGGTATACAGTGTATGTATATTATATTTATATAGCGCTAACAGGTGTACTCAGCACTTTACAGGTTACATTACAGTAGAGGGAGGTACAGTAAGTGCAGTAGGTATACAGTGTATGTATATTATATTTATATAGCACTAACAGGTGTACTCAGCACTTTACAGGTTACATTACAGTAGAGGGAGGTACAGTAAGTGCAGTAGGTATACAGTGTATGTATATTATATTTATATAGCGCTAACAGGTGTACTCAGCACTTTACAGGTTACATTATAGTAGAGGGAGGTACAGTAAGTGCAGTAGGTATACAGTGTATGTATATTTTATTTATATAGCGCTAACAGGTGTACTCAGCACTTTACAGGTTACATTACAGTAGAGGGAGGTACAGTAAGTGCAGTAGGTATACAGTGTATGTATATTATATTTATATAGCGCTAACAGGTGTACTCAGCACTTTACAGGTTACATTATAGTAGAGGGAGGTACAGTAAGTGCAGTAGGTATACAGTGTATGTATATTTTATTTATATAACGCTAACAGGTGTACTCAGCACTTTACAGGTTACATTACAGTAGAGGGAGGTACAGTAAGTGCAGGAGGTATACAGTTTATGTATATTTTATTTATATAGCGGTAACAGGTGTACTCAGCACTTTACAGGTTACATTATAGTAGAGGGAGGTACAGTAAGTGCAGTAGGTATACAGTGTATGTATATTTTATTTATATAGCGCTAACAGGTGTACTCAGTACTTAGGTTAGCCTAGAGGTAGGCTAGTCCTTTTTTATTTTATATTAAATGTTTTATGCTAACACTGCAAGAAGTAGACTACAATAATAGCTAAGAATTTTATAATCCTCTGTATTATAGTGGCCCGACCCGGGGGGCTAATTGCTTCCCTGCCTCCATGCTAGCTGTCCTCTGAGTTGGGCTGATCAGGATGGACCAATATCTAGGTTCAATGAATTCATATCTTCTGATAACACAGAAATCTTCTGATAACAGCCAGTTTAGTGCACAAAATATGCTTTGATTTTTCATCACTAACATTTTTTATTTACACCCTGTTCCAAATTATTCTGCAATCTCTATTTAACCCCTTAAGGACTGAGCCAAATGTACAAGTTGTGAACAAAACAAAACGTAAACAAAACCTGGCATTTGCGCTATATGTCTGTCCAACCGTAATTCACTTCTTTCATATTAAATGCACCCCCCCTTATTATATATCATTTTATTCAGGGGAAACAGGGCTTTCATTTAATATCAAATATTTAGCTATGAAACATAATTTAATATGAAAAAAATGGGAGAAAATAAGATTGTTGTTATTTTTTTAGTTCTACATGACATTTTAACTGTCAATGTCATAATACTGTTTGCTTTTACTGCATAAAATACACATATTTGTATTCAGCAAAGTCTCACGTGTAAAACAGTACCCGCTATGTACAGGTTATATGGTGTTTTGGGAAGTTACAGGGTCAAATATAGCACGTTACATTTGAAATTGAAATTCGCCAGATTGGTTACGTTGCCTTTGGAACTGTATAGTAGCCCAGGAATAAAAATTTTTTTAAAAAAAATTTGTGCATAAGATTACAGCAGTGCTTGTGTAGCCACAATAGCTTTCACAAGCGTGGTTTTTATGAGTAAAACATAAACATGGCATGCAGAAAACTTTCCCATTTTTTATATTGTGTATATCGCTTAAACTATCTGAACTAATGAATCTCCGTGTGGAGGCTGAACTCTGTATGTGTAGTGAATAACAGGTTGGCTGTCGTGTGAGGGTAAGCAACGTTTGATGCAGAGAGGGTAGGTCTCATTCCTGCTACTATCTGACATGCAGTGGTTGAATGGCTTTGCCCAAGCTAAGCATACTAAGGGTACAGTAGTTTAGCTTAATTCCCGGCTATTCTTAGTATATGTACTCATATGTTACAGGAGGGACTAGTGCAGCGTATCAGGATAGTATATCAGCAAATCATCTTTCCATGCATATTGGTATATCATCTAGCTCTGCATGTTGGTATAACTTAAGCTAGACTGTAGATAGGCATGCTGTAGAGTAAGTGTGCCCCTGGTCGCATTGTTAGTAGCACGTTACATTGCAGCATCATAGGTTAGCATGAAGAGGGTCAGCAAAAATGAAAATCAAAATATAAAGTATATAAGACTCAAGATTTGGTGCATGGCTCGCAAGGAACTCATACCCCATTTGGAAAAGTGGTTTAATGATCTTATGGAGGGGGGAATGCCAGATAGGGACATGTCATTAGCGGACATTGTGCTGTTACCGAAACCCGGCAGGGACGACTCGACCCCGGACAACTTTCGCCCGATCTCTTTAATAAACCATGATTCCAAAATCTTAGCTAAAATCCTAGCTCGCAGACTGAACCCCTTGTTAACACGACTGATACATCCTGACCAAGTAGGCTTCGTGCCAGGCAGGCAATTATTTGAAAATACTAGACGCAACATCGACCTCATATGGCGTCAAGCAACTAGGGGGATCCCGACTTTAATCTTGTCACTCGACGCAGAGAAAGCTTTTGATAGGGTAAAGTGGCCTTATCTATTCGAGACTGTCAGGGTACCTGTGGTCTCTACCTCCGAAAGAGGTAGAGACTTAGCTGTTCCTCCATCCAGACGGTCTGATGGCTCCCTTCCCCGCGGTCTATCCGGTCATGCTAGGCCGGCCGCGAGGGAGTGACTGCCTTTTACAGCATCTAGGCAGGAAGTAGTCATCAGGACACTCCCCCGGAACAACCTGTCAGTCAATGGCTGCAGGACCAATCAGGACGCCTTGGAGGCGTGGTTACTGCTCTGAACAGGGTATTTAACAGAGCTTCTTTCATTAGCTCATTGCCCTGTCGTGGTTCTAGCTTGTTCTAGTCACTCAGTGCTTGTGTATTCTATTATCCCTTTTGGTTTTGACCCGGCTTGTTTACCTTACTCTGCTTATCTCTGTTACCCTTGATTCGGCTTGTCTCTCGCTTACCTGTCTTCTGTTACCCTCGACCTCGGCTTGTCTTTGACCATTCTATACTGTACTACTTACGTTAGTCCGGCCATTCTAAGGTCCGGTATACGTATCTGGCTACTGTTTGTACTCTGCGTGTTGGATCCCTGTCCCGATCCTGACAGAGACCCTCCGACATTTTGGTATCCCAGACCCCTTTATAACCACGATTAAAGCAATGTATACGGACGTTAGAAACATAGAAACATAGAATGTGACGGCAGATAAGAACCATTCGGCCCATCTAGTCTGCCCAGTTTTCTAAATACTTTCATTAGTCCCTGGCATTATCTTATAGTTAGGATAGCCTTATGCCTACCCCACGCATGCTTAAACTCCTTTACTGTGTTAACCTCTACCACTTCAGCTGGAAGGCTATTCCATGCATCCACTACCCTCTCAGTAAAGTAATACTTCCTGATATTATTTTTAAACCTTTGTCCCTCTAATTTTAGACTATGTCGTCTTGTTGTGGTAGTTTTTCTTCTTTTAAATATAGTCTCCTCCTTTACTGTGTTGATTCCCTTTATGTATTTAAATTCCCTTTATGTATCCGGATTTCGGGAGCAAAGGTGGAGCCTTTCAGTTTGGGGAATGGGACCAGGCAGGGCTGCCTGCTGTCGCCGCTGTTGTTCGCCCTCTCTTTGGAACCCCTCTTACAAACCATTAGAAATAGCCCAGACATACAAGGGATTGTGATCCGGCATCAGCGATATGAGGTGTCAGGGTTTGCTGATGACATTCTGCTGACCCTGACAGATCCGATAAAATCTATGGAGGCACTGGCGAAAGTGTTGGAGGCCTACAGTGAACTGGCCGGATATAAAGTGAACCTAACTAAATCAAGCGCACTCCCCATAAGCATGATTGACACGGAAATAGCTCACATAGGTAACACCTATAGGATTCACATAGCAAATGACCATATAAAGTACTTGGGGGCTCGATTGACGGCGGATCCTGCCCACCTATTTCAGCAAAATTATGTTCCCATGATCCAAACCTTGATAGACGACATGGAGAAATGGATAGATAAAGCGATCTCTTGGATAGGTAGGATCCACTCGGTGAAAATGAACATTCTCCCCAGGATTTTGTTCCTGTTTCAGGCTTTCCCGGTCAGGCTGATCAAGTCTGATCTGGGGGCCCTCCAGCAGGCCATAGGAAAATTTATCTGGCAAAATAGGAAACAGAGTTTCACGCAACGTTCTTTACAGGGCAAAGACGAGGGGCGGCTTGGGTCTACCAAACCTTTGTTTCTATTATTTAGCGTCTCAGCTAACTCAAATAGCACTTTGGCATTCTCCTCCGGACGAGAGGCGGTGGGTGGACCTGGAGGCTACCCTCATGGGACCTGAAGTCCCTCAATTCTTCATGTGGGTCCCTAGGGAACACAGACCATCCATACGCATCGAATGCCCAGCCATTGCAAATTCCTTGAAAATCTGGGACGCAACATCAACCAAATATGGTTTATCTCCCCTTCTGTCCCAGTTAGCCCCTTACTTGAGGAATAGAGCCTTTACCCCGGGATTGGAAGCTAGAAACTTTAGGGGCATAGAGAGCACGGGGGTACAACGACTATATCATCTGTATGAGGGTGGCTCCCTTATATCATTCGAGGAATTGCAGTCCAGAGCTGCTCTACGCCCCTCTGACTTTTTTCGTTACCTACAGCTAAGGGACTTTGCCCAAAACCCACAGATTAAAACAAGCGCCTTAACCCCACTTACGTTTTTTGAAAGAATGTGCATCCAAGAGCGATTTCCAAAAGGCCTCATCACCAATATGTACGCACACTTAAGTACGACCACATCAGAATGGGGGGAACTTCACTACACGACCCAATGGGAAATGGACTTGAATGAGGAATTAGAAGGCGTTGAATGGCAGGAGATCTGGGAGGCCGCTGCGACTTCCTCTATTTGTGTCACATTTCAGGAACAAGCCTACAAGACTATGTTCAGGTGGTACACTACACCGGCAAAGCTTTGTAGAATGAACAAAATGTCTACAGATTTATGCTGGAGAGGTTGCGGCCAGAAAGGAACTTATATACACATGTACAAAACACAAAGATAAAGCACCGCGCTTACAGCAGCAGTAGCTTAGTATCCAACAGCTTAAAATACATAGTAAAAACAAAGAGAACGTTACCTGCGCTCTGGCCTAAATCCCCATGTGCGTTTAAACAAAATGGAGGCTCTTTAGTTGTATTCAATACAACTAAAGAGCCTCCATTTTGTTTAAACGCACATGGGGATTTAGGCCAGAGCGCAGGTAACGTTCTCTTTGTTATATACACATGTGGTGGGTCTGTCCAGAAACACGAAAATTCTGGAAACGGGTCGCGGAATTACTGGGGAATGTCTTCGGTAGGGTAGTCAAGCCAGACCCTTGGGTGTTCCTTCTATCCAGGTCCATGGAGAACTGGTCCAGATCGGAACAAAACTTACTACATAAGATGACCTTGGCTGCCAGGAGGGCCCTGGCTCAAGTATGGCTACAGGGGGAAACTCCCCCTATCGATGTGGTGATACAAAAGATTAAGGACACATACATCATGGACGAGTTGACTGCTCGGGTTCGGGGTACTATGAAGAAATTGGATAAGGTTTGGGGCCCATGGATAGATAGCGGGGTGGGCGATTAGGGGTGGGGGGGACGGGCTCATCCCCCGCGTACCCTGACGCGCCTCTACAGACATTGAGATTGATAGCACACTCTCATCTTTCTTCAATAGAGGGACCCTTGGGATCCCATGGAGAAGATCACGGGCTACGTTTTTTCCCCGGGGGCATGGAGGCCCTCGCTTGCGCTTGTCGGCATACTCGACATTTTCGGACCATCACTGTCATACCCCCTCCCTTTCTCTTCTTCTCTTTTCTCTTCTTCTCTTTTCTCTTCTTCTCTTTTCTTTTCTTCTCCTCTCATACTACTTATTTTCCAGTTAAATTTTTCTCTTTCTATCTTATTAAAACTCTCTTTTATTTCCATCTGACTGACGGCTGATCAGTAACTACCTAGCCAACTAGATCCTTCTTGGTTAGGGTGGGTTGGGGGCGATTATAGATGGCTCGCCAGTAAACTGGTCTTCCACAAATGGCAAACCTGTACACTATGTTTGAGTTCGCTGACTTAGTTTAGCTAAAAATTTTAATGCATTTTATTGGTCACTGATGTTTAGTAACGCGACATACTATCGTGTGTTTTATAGTCAGTCAGGAGTCTTTGTATTACTTAATTCAAAATGGGTGGGATGCCGCAGTAACAGGTTTCTCATAGTCAACAAGCATATCCTAGCTACGAAGTTTTTTGGTTGGGTGTACGGATATGTAAACTGATCGCTCTTGACTAATGTTGTCTTTTGACTGTGATACTGTTAATATTTGCATCATGTTGCATATCTTGTTGTGGTATCTGATTTTGTTATAAATAAAGAATTTAAAAAAAAAAGATTTGGTGCATGGCGTCGAGGCAAGAGCAGCCGCTCATGTGATTAGGCGGAAAAGTCCAGCCCGGTGATAGTCCCGCAAGCCAGCTTAGCCGATTCCATCAGGTGGCAGGGTAGCTGGATCACTGGAGTTGGTGGCGCTTGGAAGCGCGTTGTCTCCTCGGCCCCAGGTTTGCAGGGAGGCTGGCATCCTTGAACCACAGACTTGGATTCTGCGAGGGACCAAGTCTTTCCCAATCTTTGGGGTGGTGGAGGTGATGCTGATTTGTTTCAGTCGGTGCGCGGTTCTCCGCCCGCGTGGGTGATGCTTGGAGGGCTTGCCTCGTGTTGCTCGCCGCCTGGGTGAGCGGGTGTGAGGTCTCCGGAGCGGTGTGTTACATGTAGTGCTCGGAGGAGGCTTTGCCACGCTGGGGTGACTCGTTTTCCTGCCTCCCTTTCGTGGCATTGAGCTTTGGATAGTGGTGGCTTGCAGGCGTGCTTGCAATTTAAGCCAGAAAGCCTGGAAAATCTGATCCAGCCGCCTCATTGTGTACGTATAGGCGTCGTTAGGTTTCTCCTCTGTTGCAGCCGAGCCACTTGTTGTCGCGCGGGCTGTGTCCGCCATTGTGGGGGTTTGCATGTGTATATGATCTGCTTTGTGGGCTACAGGTGTAGCTAACTGCTCTCCAGGGGGGACCGGGATATCCCCCGCTGGTCTGGGGGGGGTGGGGGGTGGAGTCGTGCTTGTTTTAGCTTTGTTCGTCTGGAGGAGAGTGGCCGTCCCTCCCCCAGTCTGAGTCTGGTAGGCCTCAGCCTGCCGATGCGGTTTTCATTGCTTCAGGGCTTCAATTCGGGTAGCCATTGGCAGGGTTAGGTGCCCCCAGCTTGGGGATCGCCTTTGGTCGAGGTCACCAGGTTGCCAGCCCAGGATATCACCGGCTGTTTGGCAGTGCCAGCAGGAGCACTTGCGGTGCACGTCTTGCCTGCTTGCAGTCCAGGCTCCGCCCCCGCCCAGGAATAAAATTTAAACCCCTAATGGCATACCATTTGCAATAGTAGACAACACAAGGTATTGCAAATGGGGTATGTCCAGTCTTTTTTAGTAGCCATTTGGTCACAAACACTGGCCAAAGTTAGCGTTAGTATTTGTTAGTGTGTGAAAAATGCAAAAAACGCCAATTTTGGCCAGTGTTTGTGACTAAGTGGCTACTAAAAAAGACTGGACATACCCCATTTGCAATACCTTGGGTTGCCTACTATTGCAAATGGTATGCCATCATAGGGGTAATTTTCATTCTTGGGCTACCATAGGGTCTCAAAGGCAACATAACCAACCTGGCGAATTTTAATGTGAAAAAAATGAAACACAAGCCTTATATTTGACGCTGTAACTTTTGAAAACACCATAAAACCTGTACATGAGGGTTACTGTTGTACTCTGGAGACTTTGCTGAACACAAATATTTGTGTTTCAAAACAGTAAAAAGTATCACAGCAATAATATCATCCGTGTAAGTGCTGTTTGTGCGTGAAAAATGCAAAAAACATCACTTTTACTGGCGATATCATCGTTGTAATACATTTTACTGTTTTTAAATACTAATATTTGTGTTCGGCAAAGTCTCCCGAGTAGAACAGTACCCCCCATGTACAGGTTTTATGGGGTCTTGGAAAGTTATAGGGTTAAATATAGTGCTAGCAAATTAAATTCCCTATACTTTCGGCATGGGTTGTCAGGCAGGTCCCGCTAATTGTAATTAATTAAGATACCTAATTATGTAAAATTATTACATAAATATATGTGTAGAATTAATATATATATATATATATATATATATATATATATATATATATATATATATATATGACTATACAAAAGGAAGGCTTGCACTCACGGTCTGTATAATGAAATATCTTCTTTATTCCAAAATTTTTAAAACATGATATAAGTCATCGACGTTTCAGCCATCTATTGTGGCTTTCATCAGGATCAGTTTATTTATATATATATATAGGTATATATATAGTGATATATACGTATATATTTATGTATATAGATATATATATATTATTTTGTTCTACGTGTATTTTGATATAAATATATATATATTAATACCACAATACAGTTAGAACGAAATAACACACATCTATATATTTTTTAATGATTTATTTTTACTTATTTTTTTAATTTAATTTTTTAACGTATTTACATATTTATTTTTTATATATTATATATAAATATATATATAACAATAATTATATATATATATTTAATCATCATCAGTCTACGTGTAATTTGATATTAATATATATATATACATATATATAATTATATATATATTAATAGTAAAATACACCTAGACAGTGTATGTATATGTGTATATATATACCTAGATGATATATATATATATATATATATATATATAGTATATATATATGATCTAAGTATATAAACATTTTTTACACTTATTTTAATTTATTTTATTTCCAGCCAGCAGGGGGACTACCTGTCATTATAGGCAGTCCTCCTGCTGGCAATGCCTGAGCCAGCTTACCCGGCCATGTGATTGTGAGGTCCTCGCAAGGACTTCACTCTCACATGGCCGGGGGGGCCCCCAGGAGGAAGGACGTGCCGCGGGGGGCTCCCTGGGAGTCCCCCCAACCGCGATCGCTGGCGTGGGAGTAAGTAACAAAAAAGTAAGTAACAAAAAAACGGAGGGTGTACTATTACGCCCGGCTGCGTTTAGAGCCGCTTAAAATAGGGCGTAATACTACGCCCTCTGGTCTTAAAGGGTTAAGTGTCACAAAGATTAAATATTTTGTTTTTCAGTTTAACTCATGGATGGCATTGTGTCTCAGGGCTCTTTTGATCACTGAAAACAATCTCGGACACCTGTGATAATTAGATTGCCAGGTGAGCCCAATTTAAGGAAAAACTACTAAGGAGGGTGTTCCACATTATTAAGCAGAGCACCATTTTCATGCAATATGGGGAAGAAAAAGGATCTCTCTGCTGCCGAAAAGAGTGAAATAGTTTAATGCCTTGGATGAGGTATGAAAACATTAGATATTTCACGAAAACTTAAGCGTGATCATCGCACTTTTAAGAGATTTGTGGCTGATTCAGAGCACAGACGGGTTCGTGCAGATAAAGGCACATTGAGGAAGATTTCTGCCAGATCCATGCATCGGATCAAGAGAGCAGCTGCTAAAATACCATTACATAGCAGCAAACAGATATTTGAAGCTGCTGGTGCCTTTGGAGTCCCACGGACATCAAGGTGTAGAGTCCTCCAGCAACTGTGCATAAATCTTCTATTCGGCCACCACTAACCAATGCTCACAAGCAGAAACGGCTGCATTGGGCAGAAAAATACATGAAGACTAATTTTCAAACAGTCCTGTTCACTGATGAGTGCCGTGCAACCCTGGATGGTCCAGATAGATGGAGTAGTGGATGGTTGGTGGACGGCCACCCTGTTCCAACAAGGCTGCGACGTCAGCAAGGCGGTGGTGGAGTCATGTTTTTTGGCCGGAATCATTTAAAGATGACCTCTGCAAAGTATGTGGAGTTTCTGACTGACCACTTTCTTCCCTGGTACAGAAGGAAGAACTATGCTTTCCGTAATAAAATCATCTTCATGCTGCAAAGAATACCTCTGCATCAATGGCTGCTATGGGGATAAAAGGAGAGAAAGTCATGGTGTGGCCTCCATCTTCCCCTGACCTCAATCCTATTGAGAAGCTTTGGAGCATCCTCAAGCAAAAGCTCTATGAGGGTGGGAGGCAGTTTACATCCAAACAGCAGCTCTGGGAGGCTATTCTGACATCTTGCAAACAAATTCAAGCAGAAACTGTCCGAAAACTCCCAAGTTCAATGGATGCAAGACTTGTGAAGCTGCTATCAAATAAGGGGTCCTATGTTAAAATGTAACGTGACCTGTTAAAATGTTTAAAAAGTTAAAATGTTGTTTTAAGTTTGATTGAAATAGCTTTTGATTTCAGTAAATATGCTGCAAACACAACAAATGACAATTTTCAGTTCTTTACAACCTATAAAGTGTTTTGAAACTTACTGTGCGTAATAATTTGGAACAGTGCATTACAAAAAAAAATACTGTTGGGGGGCGGGGCCGGACCGCCAAGCTGGACGGCCGCAGATCAGAGCGGCTCCAGCAAAACGCTGCTGAAAACCCGACAAAAACGAGCATTTCCAGCCGAAATCGGACCGACAGCACGGATGCCCAGAACCAGTGGACTGTTGGACCCGGGGAGAGGCTGGCTCATTGAGCTTCAGTCCCCTGGGGGAGACAATTTCGTTGCCCGAACCTGGGCCTTCTCTCGCGGTGAGCGGGGCAGACGGCCGCTGCCTCACTATCCTGCACCATAGATCCTGGCTGGGGATTCAGACCGGCGCGGATCCGGCTCCGTTCCCCCCCCCATGGACCGGGGGGGTGATCCCGGTCCTCACCCTGCAGACGTGACTCTTCTAACAAGGACGGGGAGCCCCTGCATCCAAAATGGCGGGCGCCATGTGCGTGAACGGCACAGAGAATACCCCCCTCCTAGTGTCTATTGGCAGCAAGACGGCTCCTGGTGTCCAGTCCCGCCACATGGGGAAGCTACAAAGCCCGTGGCAATCTTCACAACCACTCCAGCCACCAGCACGAGACACAGGCGGCTCTAAGAGGCGAGTGAGGGGACAGAACGTCAAACAATGACTATTCCTGCCCAGAGCGACCGCACCTTCTACCCAGCGAGACACCCTCAGTAGCGGACCGACCCAGTGCTCGCCCACCATACAGCCTGCAACAGAACAGCCCACGGCAGACCCTTGCAAATATTATACAGCCATTACAATATGGCGAACACCAACCGACGGATGACCTCAAGCGACAAGCCTACCACAGCAGGACGGCTACCTGGAGGAACAAACGGACAAAACACATCCTGATGCCTGATACCTCACTCCCGACTACTACGACAACAGAGCAGGACTCTCTCAGGTCCAGCCGGGGCCGTGAAGCTATACATTCTGACACCAACTGCTTTGGGCCGGTTCAGAGACGCTCAGAGAAACTAGATATACCTTATCAACTACAGTGCTCGTGAGTTCCTCATTGTGCAGGTGTCACTGGACGTTTGGGGGCTGTTATTATTGTTATTTTTATTGCTCTAATCCCTCACACCACTGACAACCACTACCATACATTCAAGTAGCAGATATGTCCACGCAAATACACACAGACTGGGGGGCACAGGTGACATTAAAAATCTACATGAGGCACTGTACAGACACATGTCACAGCAAACTGCCAGAATGCCTGATTTTATATACACGCAGGGGCTCCTGCTACTACTGGCCTGGGGTGACTGATTGAAGCCACTGACCCACTCTACCTGAAAGCAACATGTTTATACAACGACTCCTAATCGACAGTCTTTTCTGACATAATAAAAATGTGCATAGTATCGTGTTTACCCAAGCTTGATAAAAATATACAAAAATGTGCGAATTTTCATGCCGCAGCCTAACTAATGTAACTCTTGAAACACGCTGTTGTGGCGTACGTCTATACCCTGTAACCGACTGCACATCAAAAATAAAGAATTAAAAAAAAAATAAAAAAATACTGTTATCATTAGGAGGTTTGTTCAATAAAATTTGAATTGTACTCTTAATAGTTGATAACATGAGAATTATGCTGACTGTTATTTACATCAATTATTTAGGTAAATGAGAAAAATATAATTTGCATAATAATTTGGAACAGGGTGTAGTTTAATTTCTTAGTTTTGTGGCATATAAATAAGTAATGACTGTTATTTGGGGAGTACCCACCCGTCCTGAAGAGCTTGCAATCAATCTTTATTCCTTGTCCCTTCCCTCTTACCCTCTCTCTCAAGGTACAAGCAGTAACTTCTGTAAGATAGGTTAACTAAATACGACGGGCAGTGGGCAGTTATGGGGCTAATGGGTAACACGTCTGATGCCAGTTTAGGCAAAAATAGACAAGCTGCAACAAGAGATGAGCTGGCAAATTTTTCAAAAGCTATTTTAGCATAAAATTTATAATTCCCTGATCGATTTTTCCAAAACAAAGTGGTTTCATGCGTGACCACAAAATATTTAGACTCGTTTTTTTATTAATAACATTTATTAAGAATGTCCCATAATGAAATAACAGACATTTTACTTGGAATTCTCACTATAATGAATAACCCTGTAAATAAAATAATGATTCCTGTTGAGCCAGGCCAGCTGCTAGGATGGATTTAGGAGATACAATATATCTGCCGTAGAGTCGGCGGCTCACACACATTCTATGTAATAGCCCGGTGTGTATTGGGAGCCCTGATTAATGGGGGGACTGCCGATTAGGTGACATGATGACACAGATCACTTTTCACCGTCATGTGATGAGCTCAGGAACATGGCTGTGTGTATGTGACGGCTGCCACACAGATGTTCCCAGTGTGCGAATGCGATGGATGCCAATTAGGATGGGAGAAAATAAAGACTATTGTATGTCCTAGTACATTATTCATGTCTCAGCTGTTCTGTTATAGAATTACCGCCAGCTCCTCAGATAAACCGGATCCTGACAGTGAGAACTGGGTCTGTCCCCAAACTAACAGAAGGAGAAGCAATCTCTGCTACAAAAAGCGAATCGGACTGCTACTCTCACAATGCTTAGTCAACACTACAATTCTCCAGAAAGCTCTGAGTTCTTGGCCTGATAACACCGGCCCCCCATTCGTCACATAAACCCTGCCCTCAAGGTACACTGCTCACACAGAGTGCAGTCCATGGAGCTTTCTGACAGTCTGCACTGGATTATAACTGCAGTGATTGACATAATACGGTATTACTCCATTCTCAGACTCCGATACCTCATCCCACGTACACACCGCGTGTAATATCACACTTCCAGAAAGCTATTTATTAACATGAAAACCTTGAAGGGAGCTACTGCAAAGCTGAGAGCACAAGGAGTAATTTAATTCCTGTTTAATGAATGAAACTGCATTAAGCTTATTGTAATATTACTGCTTGTTTTATTATTACAGCTCATTGCATTATTATAACTCATTGTATTATTACAGTTTGCTGTATTATTATAGTATATTGCATTATTATAACTCATTGTATTATTACAGTTCATTGTCTTATTACAGCTTATTGTATTATGATAACTCATTGTATTATTACAGTTCATTGTATCATTAAAGCGTATTGTATTATTATAGTTTATAATATTATTACAGCTTATTGTATTATTATAACTCATTGTATTATTCAGCTTGTAGTATTATTACTGTTATATGTAGGGGTTATGATTTTATAAAATAGTACTCTCTGCCAAGATCTGTCTAATGTCATCTAAGCTTGCAATGAGATGGCTGGCTGTGAGTTCTGGGGGCAGGATACCTCTCCTGTTCCCATTACATTCCAGCGTGCAGATTATAAGCTTTGTTCTATGGGGTGGAGGCCTTTAAACCTGAGCTTCAGGCACTGCAGGATAGAACATCACTAGGCGACGCAATATGTAATAATATCTACTCAAAAGAATAAATAAACCCATCACTCAACTCCGAAAGACAAAAAAGAAAAAAAGAAAGAGAGCGAGAGGGCAATGTTAGATTTTATGATTATGAAAAAAAAAGCCAGCATGTTATAAAGCGTGTTATAAAGCGTGTTATAAAGCGTGTTATGAAGCGTGTTATAAAGCGTGTTATAAAGCGTGTTATAAAGCGTGTTATGAAGCGTGTTATAAAGCGTGTTATGAAGCGTGTTATAAAGCGTGTTATAAAGCGTGTTATAAAGCGTGTTATAAAGCGTGTTATGAAGCGTGTTATGAAGCGTGTTATAAAGCGTGTTATAAAGCGTGTTATAAAGCGTGTTATAAAGCTTGTTATAAAGCGTGTTATAAAGCGTGTTATGAAGCGTGTTATAAAGCGTGTTATGAAGCGTGTTATAAAGCGTGTTATAAAGCGTGTTATAAAGCGTGTTATAAAGCGTGTTATGAAGCGTGTTATGAAGCGTGTTGTAAAGCGTGTTATAAAGCGTGTTATGAAGCGTGTTATGAAGCGTGTTGTAAAGCGTGTTGTAAAGCGTGTTATGAAGCGTGTTATAAAGCGTGTTATAAAGCGTGTTATGAAGCGTGTTGTAAAGCGTGTTATAAAGCGTGTTATGAAGCGTGTTATGAAGCGTGTTATAAAGCGTGTTATGAAGCGTGTTATGAAGCGTGTTATAAAGCGTGTTATAAAGCATGTTATAAAGCGTGTTATGAAGCGTGTTATAAAGCGTGTTATGAAGCGTGTTATAAAGCGTGTTATGAAGCATGTTATAAAGCGTGTTATGAAGCGTGTTATAAAGCGTTATAAAGCGTGTTATGAAGCGTGTTATAAAGCGTGTTATGAAGCGTGTTATAAAGCGTTATAAAGCGTGTTATGAAGCGTGTTGTAAAGCGTGTTATGAAGCGTGTTATAAAGCGTGTTATGAAGCGTGTTATGAAGCGTGTTATAAAGCGTGTTATGAAGCGTGTTATGAAGCGTGTTATGAAGCGTGTTATAAAGCGTGTTAGAAAGCGTGTTATGAAGCGTGTTATAAAGCGTGTTATAAAGCGTGTTATGAAGCGTGTTATAAAGCGTGTTATGAAGCGTGTTATAAAGCGTGTTATAAAGCGTGTTATGAAGCGTGTTATAAAGCGTGTTATGAAGCATGTTATAAAGCGTGTTATGAAGCGTGTTATAAAGCGTGTTATGAAGCGTTTTATAAAGCGTGTTATGAAGCGTGTTATAAAGCGTTATAAAGCGTGTTATGAAGCGTGTTGTAAAGCGTGTTATGAAGCGTGTTATAAAGCGTGTTATGAAGCGTGTTATGAAGCGTGTTATGAAGCGTGTTATAAAGCGTGTTATGAAGCGTGTTATGAAGTGTGTTATGAAGCGTGTTATAAAGCGTGTTATAAAGCGTGTTATAAAGCGTGTTATGAAGCGTGTTATAAAGCGTGTTATAAAGCGTGTTATGAAGCGTGTTATAAAGCGTGTTATGAAGCGTGTTATAAAGCGTGTTATAAAGCGTGTTATGAAGCGTGTTATAAAGCGTGTTATGAAGCGTGTTATAAAGCGTGTTATGAAGCGTGTTATAAAGCGTGTTATGAAGCGTTTTATAAAGCGTGTTATGAAGCGTGTTATAAAGCGTGTTATGAAGCGTGTTATGAAGCGTGTTATGAAGCGTGTTATAAAGCGTGTTATGAAGCGTGTTATAAAGCGTGTTATAAAGCGTGTTATAAAGCGTGTTATGAAGCGTGTTATAAAGCGTGTTATAAAGCGTGTTATGAAGCGTGTTATAAAGCGTGTTATGAAGCGTGTTATAAAGCGTGTTATAAAGCGTGTTATGAAGCGTGTTATAAAGCGTGTTATAAAGCGTGTTATGAAGCGTGTTATAAAGCGTGTTATAAAGCGTGTTATGAAGCGTGTTATAAAGCGTGTTATAAAGCGTGTTATAAAGCGTGTTATGAAGCGTGTTATAAAGCGTGTTATGAAGCGTGTTATACAGGTTTACTGCTGACAGGCTGGTTACAGCGCACTCCTTTCAAACATTGCTTCTGAAACAGTAACTTTTAACTGGCAATGTCGCTATAACAACCAAGTAAATTAATTGTGTTCACAAAGAGACAGCAATACCCAGTGCATACACAATTACACAGATACATATTCAGTCACACATGCAGATACATTCACAGATACATGTAGGCAGGGTGCAAAAATGTCAAGTCATAGGCTACTAGCCATGCCTGAAATTTACTTGCCACTTACATTTATAATATAATTATATATATACACACACACACACACACACACTGAGCATGCTACTCCCACCCCAAGGAACCAGTACCCTTCAGATTTTATTTTCAAGCAATGGACCAAATTGCTTCACTAATAAACAAACTGGCCATTTATTCACTCACTCCCATAACCAGCCACTCACACAATGACAGACATAGTGACACACACAGTCATGCCTGAAGACACTCACTAATACACAGATACAGACACAGTCACACAAACATATACACACACTCACAGTCACACAAACATATATACACACACTCACAGTCACACAAACATATACACACACTCACAGTCACACAAACATATACAACTGCACACTCAGTGACACATACACACACACAAATACAGATACACAGCCAGTCATACAGACGAGAAGAAATACAGGTGGGAATTAGTGGAATTTCCATTTAGTACAAAATGAAAAGGGAGATTCAAGACAAATCTGAAGTGTGCTGTATAGCCCATATAACATGTGCCTGTCAAACTCGAATGTCAAATATCATCTCCATCTACTATTTGCTTTCACCTCAAATAGGCAGCTTGAAAAACATAGGTTATTTAGAGGATTTAATTCATGACAGATAGGTGCCCTCGAAGGCACAGATATTGGACTATTGATTTATAGACAAATGGAAACATTTGTTATTGATTATTTTTGACGTTATCATTTTTTACATCTGTAGTTTCATTGTTCTTCAGTTATTGTGTGCAGTTGGTGTTTGGATTGCATTTGTCAAGACATCAAGTGTAGGATCTCAGTCACTAATTAAGATCTAAGCGATTATATAACTAATACCTTCCACTCCTTGCCCTCGCCTAACTGGATGGCAGATCTACATTACCGCAGTCAGATACTTTGTTTAAAGAGATTCTATAGTGTAAGCAATACAAAGTTGATTGGCAGCCACTAGAAACAGCCTTAGTCCTGAAATGTAATTACAGTATTGCAGTTTCTCAAAATATCTTACAATATCTAGCAACACTAAGGGGGACAGGGACACTGCAACCAGACCACGTCAATGAGATGAACGGTGCCTATAGTGTCCCTTTAACCCCTCCCCAACCGCAGACGTACTAGGTACCTCCGACAAAAACGGTCCTTAAGGACCTCGGACCTACCTAGTACGTCCGCGGTTTTCTTTAATACTTACCCGATCGCCGCCTTTCCCGTGCCGGCGATCAGTGTTGCTTCGGGTCTGGGGGGGCTGCCTAACAGCCTAGACAGTCCCCCCTCTGCAAATTAGGACCCCGCGGGCCATGTGCTTGCTGTGAAAAAGCGGTCACATGGCCACAATAGGCGTCCATAGTGCTGCCTGAAGGGGGGCATCCTGAACTGCATGTGTAAAATAAAAAAACATGTTGGTAAATAAAAATAGAATATATATATATATTTATATATAAGCTCAGTGGGCTAATGCATCATCCGTAGAATCTGTTCAACCCTTGGGTCTCAGGTTCAAATCCCGGCAGGGTTGATTCAGCCCTTTATCCTTCCGAGGTAGATAAAATGAGTACCATTAAATTGGGTAATAGTAACAACCCCTGGATGTTGGGCACTTCATTCAGCGCACCTACAGCATGATCGCTGGTCAGCGCTTCGTTCCGATGTCCCCCCCTTAGGCAGGAAAGCAAGAAGGTGCGTGTATCTAAACGCAGCCCACACTTCGGGGCACAACATCTGAAACGATGCGGCTCCCACCCGGTGAAGGTTGGCAAATCCGGTGGATATTCGTAAAAGATTCATGACTACGCCTGCGGCTGGTGTGTCACCGCAAGCTACAACACTGATGGAGGCGCAGATCCCCCCCTTAAAGCCTTTGTGGACTGGGCCTAGATATTACAGGTGTGGGCTGAGCGAGCCACATCCGAAGGGAAATCTGGACTAAGCGACGCTCGGATGCCAACCCGAACATGTCCCTGATACCACCCATGTCTCAGGCAGAGCTAATTAATCCACAAACTAGTTCTGTACCTCCTCACTCACAAAGCCTACCTAGACCCCAGTTCATACATGATTTATACACTGCTTGGGGGCCCCACTCCTTACGATATTATAATGGTATTGAAATCCTGAATCTAAGCCATTATTCTGAGTTATGTTTTAGCATCTTATCCTAACGTCATATTATTTACAAAATTGTGCATTTTTTCTAATGTGTCCTACTGTACATCTGCTGATCAGCTTGTACAATTGCCATTGGGGCACTTCAAGCACTGCTTGAAAACTCCTGCGCTGCAAAAATACAAAATAAATAAAAAAACGTGTATGCATTTAATTATGCATTTATTCAATAGAGTTATATCTAAAAACAGCTTACAAAACTTGTAGTTATCTTGTCTGCTGCCAATGCAAGCCCTCCCCTTCTAGCCCCTCCCAGACTTTCTGTGACTGTCCAATAACAGACTTCCCAATACAGCTCTATGAGAAGTCTTTGCAAGTCCCACACAACGTATGCTTATTAGATTGGCATACGATTCTATCTATGCATTGTGTTAGCTGTTTTGATAGCAAATGTATAGATTAGGAGAAAAAACTATTTTAAACAATAATTTCTCCCAGCTGTCAGTGGCATTGACTGTCACTCTGCTCTCCACAGATAGCAACCACAGCGCATGCTCTGGTTGCTATGGAACCTCATAAGCCAGGGCTTCAAGCGCTGGCGAGGGAGTATAGGAAGACACGGCGTCCATTCTGCCGCCCGCACACTGCCCATAAAGCCACTGACAAGATTTCTCCTGTTTGAGGACGCGTCCCAGTCATGGCAAATCAAAGAAGACAGTGGGAGGAGCGCAGGCCGGCCCGGACGTTCACTTAATAATTGAGCATCGACGCGGTCAGTGTGGGAATCGAGCTAATCAGCTGTAGGTGAAAATAAAATGAAAAGTATGAGGATTCCCCAATAATCGCTCTGATGCTGCGGAAATATGAAATAAAATAAAAATTAGCAAAAAACTGAGAATGTATTGTAACATGATCAAACTCACTGATTGATTACTACGGCTCGTGCTGAGCGCCAAACAATTAGTACTTTAAATTTTTACTGAGCGCTATTATATTGGCTGTATCGATTTGTTGTTGTTTTTTGAAGTGTAGATAGTAAACATTGCAGTTTGCACACAGTTTACATGAGCTGTTGCGCAGTGCACTCCGCGGCGTGATACAAGAGATTTGGGGACAGACACATGGAATGGCAGTGACCATGACTCGAACGATGGTGCTCACAGCCTGGTAGCGTTTCAGCTTTTTACTGCTGGTTATTTGGAAAGTGACACCCTGAGTTCTGCGATGGCTGGCAAACTAGTAAACTTCACAGGTAAGTGTCAGCAAACACAGCTATTGACTCCTCTAAGTGCTGCCTTAGTTATGAGGACGGTCTGAAACAGAAACACAGGAGCAGGAAATTCTGTTACATTCCACAGACTCCTCTTTGGCCCTTTGAAGGGACATCTTCAAAGCTGAGATTGGGGAGGGGGAGACTGCACCTGAGGGGATAGACTGCTAACTTAAAGTCTACCTTGGACCATGTAACAGAAGCTGGGGGAATCCTCCCCTAAGGGGACGCTGGCAGAGGTTTTGGCAGCAGTAAGGAAATATAAACTCAGGGACGGCGAAAAGAGGAGCGACTTTATTATCCTCAGCGTATTCTAAAACCCATAAAAAGAAGAGATGGGGCTTTTATTGTTTCCGGCTCGTTTTCTCATGTTATCGAGTGAGAGGATGAGAATTCTTCCTGGGGTTTGATTCTCAGCCTCCTTTACCATCTATTGATATCAATGAATGACGCTCGGTGTTCCAGGTGCAGGTCATCCACAAGTTTGCAAATTAAAAGCTGCTAAAAGGAAAGAAAATATAAATCCCAAGCCTTAAAACATTCTACATCTCAATAAGTAAATCATTAGAACTGTATTAAGATTATAGCTTCAAGGAACCGCAAATTGCTTCATTCCGTTACCTTCACCCTATGTAGGGGGCAGGTGTTTATTAACCATGTTATCGCTTAATCCTTTCCCCAACTGCTTCCTATTACTAACCAGCTCTAAAATAACATTTATACGGGCAACAAGCCATTTGGCTGGGATCGGGGGAGTGAGCACTTTAACCCCTTAAGGACCAAACTTCTGGAATAAAAGGGAATCATGACATGTCACACATGTCATGTGTCCTTAAGGGGTTAAGGCTCAAATGGCCAAATGTAACCAAAGGCAAAAAAAGGATGAATATTGGGTAGTTTGCTAAATGTTGTGAGATTCTGTTGGTTTTGCCGGTTTACATAATGATTTTTCCTTACTTAGCACTTTGCTTCTGAAACCTCTTGCTGTCACGACAGTGACCCCTTCACGCAGAGTGCAACCTAACTATAGAACGTATACCGGACCTTAGAATGGCCGGGCTCACGTTAGAGTAGTCAAATGGGATAGCCAGAGGTCAAGGGATAACAGAAGACGGAATAACGATTAACAAGCCAAAGTACAGGGAACCAGAGAGTAGAATAGTCAAATAGAGTAGCCAGAAGTCAAATACCAGGAGAGAATATCAATAAACATAAAGAGCACTATGGGAACCAGCAAGAACCACACTAGGGCGTCTTACTGCAGTCAAGACAGCCCTTTTATAGTGTGGTGTGTTTTGCTTTAAAACCACGCCCCCAAAAGGTCCGGGTGCGTGGTTGCGTCATGATCCTGTCGGCTTCCAGCCGACGGCAGTGGCGCGCATGCGCCGAAGTTAGAAATTCCGCTCTGAGTGAGCGGCCGGCGTCAGAGGTGCCGTGCCGCTCAGTGAAGGAGGATGCTGTACTGCGTGGGTCCGAGGATGACAGGTAAGGTATCGTGACATTACCCCCCCCCACAAGGACCGCCCCCAGGGCGGTTAGAACGCCTCCTTTCAAATAAACGAATCAGGCGGGGGGCGTGTACATCAGAAGCGTCCACCCACGAACGATCCTCAGGTCCATAACCCTTCCAGTCTAAAAGGTATTGAAGTTTACCCCTAGAAAAACGAGAATCCAAAATAGACCTCACCTCATATTCGTTTTGTCCCTCCACAACTTCAGGAAGAGGAGGAGGGGTATTACGAGTAAACCGATTACAAATTAATGGTTTGAGAAGTGAGACATGGAACGAATTCGGTATTTTCATATTAGAGGGCAAACGAAGACTGTAACAAACAGGGTTGATACGCTTGAGAACCTGAAATGGACCAATGAATCTGGGAGCGAATTTCATAGATGGGACCTTAAGTCTAATGTTACGGGTACTTAACCACACTTTATCCCCGATCATGAACGTGGGAGCGGGTTTCCGATGCCTATCCGCATTGGCTTTGTACACACTAGCCCTTTGAGTCAATATTTGTTTAACCCCTAACCAAGTCTCCCTCATGTTCTTAACGGTGTCATCTACACTCGGCACTCCGGTAGAATGAATGGAACTCGGTAAAGTTGTAGGATTAAACCCATAATTAATAAAAAACGGGCTGTGTAAAGTGGATTCATGTATATGATGATTGTGAGCAAATTCTGCCCATGGTAACAGGTCCGCCCAGTCATCTTGATGAACCGAAGTGAAACAACGGATGTATTGTTCCAGGCATTGGTTCATCCTTTCTGTAACCCCATTAGATTGGGGATGATAAGAAGAGGAAAGGTTAAGGTTGATACCTAACTGTCCACAAAATGATCTCCAGAAACGAGAAATAAATTGAGGCCCTCTATCAGAGACAATATCATGGGGTACCCCATGTAAACGGACCACTTCTTTTATAAATATATACGCCAGTTCAGATGATGTAGGTAATTTATAAAGAGGAATCAAATGAGACATCTTGGAGAATCTGTCAATTATCGTTAATACGACAGTGTAGTTCTTAGAAGGGGGTAGGTCTACTACGAAATCCATAGCAATACTCGACCATGGAGTCTCTGGAATAGGTAAGGGCATGAGGAGTCCTATAGGACGACCCTTAGGCGATTTTGTAGTGGAACAAATATTACAAGCAAGGACAAACTCACGCACATCCTTTTTGTAGGAAGGCCACCAGAACCGTTCCGCCAGCAATGATGTGGTTTTATGTATCCCTTGATGCCCTGCCATTTTGGAGTCATGCATGAGGGATAATACTTTATTCCGATAGGTTAATGGCACATATAGTTTTCCTTGAGGAACAGTCAAGGTAGTACGATCTTGGAATGTAGAGATCTCCTCTATTAATCCCGATGAGACTTTTGCAAAGACAGTTGCTACAATACGATTATGAGGGATTAAAGAGGACATAACTTCATTGGAGGAAGTAACAGGTTCATATTGGCGGGATAGAGCATCCGCCTTAGTATTTTTTGACCCTGGCCTGTATGTAACAACATAATTGAAACGATTGAGGTATAAAGACCAACGTACTTGTCTGTCAGACATTTTCTTGGCTTCACTGAAGTAAGAGAGGTTTTTATGATCTGTAAAAATGGTAACAGGGATGGATGACCCTTCAAGCAAGTATCGCCATTCTTTAAGGGCAGAAATAATTGCCAACAACTCTCTCTCCCCTATATCGTATCTCTTCTCAGTTTCCGTTAATTTTTTTGAAAAAAACCCACAAGGATGCAATGGTTGATCATCCGAAGGTCTTTGAGATAGTATTGCTCCTATCCCTGACTCGGATGCATCTACCTCCAGTATGAAAGGACGAGAAGGATCAGGGTGTCTTAATACTGGTGCTGAGGAAAAGGCTTCTTTCAATAAATCAAAAGCTCTTTTAGCTTCAGTACACCATTCCCTGTGATTTCTTCCCTTCTTAGTCATAGCAGTAATAGGGGCTGTTATTGAAGAGAATCCTTTTATGAATTTTCTATAGTAATTGGCAAACCCCAGGAAGCGTTGGATTGCTTTGAGTCCAACTGGTAAGGGCCATTGCTGAATGGCTTCTAACTTTTTCGGCTCCATTTGGAAACCCGTACTAGAAATGATATATCCCAGGAAATGCACTTCTTCCTTGTGGAACAAACATTTCTCCAATTTACAATAGAGACCATTCTCTAATAACCTTGAAAGAACCAATCTGACATGTTCATAGTGTTCGTTCATGTTTTTAGAATAAATCAGGATATCATCCAAATATACGATTACAAACATTTGTAAAAAGTCTCGCAACACATCATTGATGAAGTCCTGAAAGACTGCTGGGGCGTTGCATAAGCCGAAGGGCATAACTCGATACTCATAATGACCATAACGAGTATTAAAAGCAGTCTTCCATTTATGCCCTTCTTTTATTCTGATTAAATTATATGCTCCCCGCAAATCTAGTTTAGAAAAGACAGTAGCTCCTTTTAACCTGTCAAATAATTCAGTCACTAAGGGAATAGGATAAGCATTACGGATAGTAATCTTATTCAACCCTCTGTAATCAATACAGGGTCTTAAATCCCCTTCTTTCTTAGATACAAAGAAAAACCCCGCACCCGCGGGCGATGAGGATTTAGTGATAAACCCTTTCTTTAAATTCTCGGCAATGTACTCCTCTAATACTTTATTCTCGGCCATCGACAGGGGATAAACCGTACCTCTTGGAGGCATAGTACCAGGCAACAATTCAATAGGACAATCATAGGGACGATGGGGAGGTAATTTTTCTGCCTCTTTAGGTTCAAAGACATCTTTAAGGTCAATATATTGGTTGGGTATTTGGGTAGTCAATGGTTCCATAGTAGGTATATTGATTAAGCCTACTGGTTTAATCGGAGTAATGCATTTACTGTGACAAGAATCTCCCCACTTAATGATCTCCTTCTTTTCCCAGTCAATCGACGGATTATGCTGGACTAACCAAGGAAACCCAAGTATTACAGGAAAAATAGGAGATGTTATCTGTTGCAGAATGATAACCTCCCTATGAAGAAGACCTGTAGATAATACTAGAGGAATGGTCTCCTGGGTAATAAGAGGTATCGATAAGGGTCTACCATCTATGGCCTCAACGGCCAAGGGTGCCGATCTTTTTTGGAATGGAAGGGTATTTTTCTGCCCGAATGAGAAATCTACAAAATTCTCAGCAGCCCCAGAATCAATTAAAGCAAGGGTGGATATTTTCTTTCCCTCCCATTCTAAAGTAATAGGTAGAAGAAGCCGGAGATCTTTTTTATCATTGAAGGAGGACATACACATAACACCCAAGGCCTGTCCCCCTTGTGGACTTAGGTGCGAGAGTTTTCCGGCCGGTTAGGACAATTCACTCGTGTATGTCCCTTCCTGCCACAATACAAACATAAACCTTCCCTCCTACGGTATTGTCTCTCTGTCTCAGACAATCTTGTAGCCCCTAATTGCATGGGTTCTGGAGGGGTTTCGGACGAGGGATAGGTTAGAGCAAGACGTTCCGGTACTCTCCTAGGTCTCTCTCTGGTGTTCTGCCTGTACCTAAGACGTTCATCAATATGAGCTAAATATGTTATTAGCTCCTCTAGAGTATCTGGTAAATCTCTTGTGGCCACTTCATCTAGGATTCTATCAGATACTCCATTCAGGAACACATCTACGAATGCTTGTTCGTTCCATCTGACTTCTGCAGCTAAAGTACGGAATTCCAAGGCATAATCTACTAGAGAACGGGTATTTTGTCTTAAACGCAATAAGGATTTGGCAGCGTTAGTCTTTCTGCCTGGGGTATCAAAAGTTCTCCTGAAAGCTGCAACAAAGTTAGTGTAATTAAAGACTATGGGGTTGTCATTCTCCCACAAGGGATTAGCCCAGGTTAAAGCCTTATCTACTAACAGGGTTATAATATACCCAATCTTAGCTCTATCGGTAGGGTAAGCTCTAGGATGGAGTTCAAAATATATGCTTATCTGATTTAGGAACCCCCTACATCCGTTAGGATCACCCCCATACCTGAGAGGTGCTGTAGCCTGATTGGAAGTGCCTGTAGGTAGCACTTCCATGGGATGTTCTTGGGGTCTCAGACTAGGAGTCTGCTCCTCCGGCTGGAGATAAGCAGTGCGGTTAATTAAGGTCTGTACGGCGAGGGCGATCTGGTCCATACGATGGTCCAGCTCCTCAAACCTATTGTCCGCACCAAGCCCAAGAGGGTTAACACCTGCAGGGTCCATGGCCCTAGTGTAATGTCACGACAGTGACCCCTTCACGCAGAGTGCAACCTAACTATAGAACGTATACCGGACCTTAGAATGGCCGGGCTCACGTTAGAGTAGTCAAATGGGATAGCCAGAGGTCAAGGGATAACAGAAGACGGAATAACGATTAACAAGCCAAAGTACAGGGAACCAGAGAGTAGAATAGTCAAATAGAGTAGCCAGAAGTCAAATACCAGGAGAGAATATCAATAAACATAAAGAGCACTATGGGAACCAGCAAGAACCACACTAGGGCGTCTTACTGCAGTCAAGACAGCCCTTTTATAGTGTGGTGTGTTTTGCTTTAAAACCACGCCCCCAAAAGGTCCGGGTGCGTGGTTGCGTCATGATCCTGTCGGCTTCCAGCCGACGGCAGTGGCGCGCATGCGCCGAAGTTAGAAATTCCGCTCTGAGTGAGCGGCCGGCGTCAGAGGTGCCGTGCCGCTCAGTGAAGGAGGATGCTGTACTGCGTGGGTCCGAGGATGACAGGTAAGGTATCGTGACACTTGCACTGTAACTACTGTGGATAAGTCCGGATTAACATAGGGGATAATGAAGCTGAAGCTCCAGGCCTATGCTCCTGGAATAAAAAAACAAATAAAACATTAAAAAATATATATACATATTAGTTGTTTTTTTTAAGTCTTTACATGCTCTTGCTTTGTGTAGAGCAAGCATGGCAAACTCAAAGGCTCGCACGGGCCAAATAAACAAGGTTTAAGTTTATGTGGGCCGCAAAAAAAACCCCAAAACTTAAATTTTCATAAAAACGTAGGTTTATTTTAAAAAGTACAGTATAAAAAAACAGCATCACCCTCTACTAAACCCCAGCACCCCACTCTACTAAACCCCAGTCCCTCCTCTATACGAAATCCCAGTCCCCCCATCTATACTAAATCCCAGTCCCCCCATCTATACTAAATCCCAGTCCCCCCATCTATACTAAATCCCAGTCCCCCCCATACTAAATCCCAGTCCTCCCCATCTATACTAAATCCCAGTCCCCCTCTATACTAAATCCCAGTCCCCCCTCTATACTAAATCCCAGTCCCCCCCTCTATACTAATTCCCAGTCCCCCCTCTATACTAAACCCCAGTCCCCCCTCTATACTAAATCCCAGCCCCCCCTCTATACTAAATCCCAGTCCCCCACTATATAATAAATCCCAGTCCCCCCCTCTATACTAAATCCCAGTCCCCCCCTCTATACTAAATCCCAGTCCCTCCCCCTCTATACGAAATCCCAATCCCCCCTCTATACGAAATCCCAGTCCCCCCTCTATACTAAATCCCAGCCCCCCCTCTATACTAAATCCCAGTCCCCCCCTCTATACTACATCCCAGCCCCCCTCTATACTAAATCCCAGTCCCCCCATACTAAATCCCAGTCCCCCCTCTATACTAAATCCCAGCCCCACCTCTATACTAAATCCCAGTCCCCCCCGCTATACTAAATCCCAGCCCCCCTCTATACTAAATCCCAGCCCCCCTCTATACTAAATCCCTGTCCCCCTATACTAAATCCCAGCCCCCCTCTATACTAAATCCCAGTCCCCCCTCTATACTAAATCCCAGCCCCCCCTCTACACTAAATCCCAGTACCCCCCTCTATACTAAATCCCAGTCCCCCCTCTATACTAAATCCCAGTACCCCCTCTATACTAAATCCCAGTACCCCCTCTATACTAAATCCCTGTCCCCTCTCTATACTAATTCCCAGTCCCCCCTATACTAAATCCCAGCCCCCCCATACTAAATCCCAGCCCCCCATACTAAATCCCAGCCCCCCCTCTATACTAAATCCCAGCCCCCCCTCTATACTAATTCCCAGCCCCCCCTCTATACTAAATCCCTGCCCCCCCTCTATACTAAATCCCTGCCCCCCCTCTATACTAAATCCCAGCCCCCCTCTATACTAAATCCCAGCCCCCCCTCTATACTAAATCCCAGTCCCCCTCTATACTAATTCCCAGTCCCCCCTCTATACTAATTCCCAGTCCCCCACTATATACTAATTCCCAGTCCCCCCTCTATACTAAATCCCAGTCCACTCCCTCTATACTAATTCCCAGTCCCCCACTATATACTAAATCCCAGTCCCCCCTCTATACTAAATCCCAGTCCCCCACTATATACTAATTCCCAGTCCCCCTCTATTCTAAATCCCAGTCCCCCCTCTATACTAAATCCCAGTCCCCCCTCTATACTAAATCCCAGTCCCCCCTCTATACTAAATCCCAGCCCCCCCCTCTATACTAAATTGGAGCCCCCCCTCTATACTAAATCCCAGTACCCCCCTCTATACTAAATCCCAGTCCCCCCTATACTAAATCCCAGCCCCCCCCCTCTATACTAATTCCCAGTCCCCTACTATATACTAAATCCCAGTCCCCCCTCTATACTAAATCCCAGCCCCCCCTCTATACTAAATCCCAGTCCCCCCCCGCTATACTAAATCCCAGCCCCCCTCTATACTAAATCCCAGTCCCCCCTATACGAAATCCCAGACCCCCCTCTATACTAAATCCCTGTCCCCTATGCTAAATCCCAGCCCCCCCTCTATACTAAATCCCAGTCCCCCCTCTATACTAAATCCCAGCCCCCCCTCTACACTAAATCCCAGTACCCCCCTCTATACTAAATCCCAGTCCCCCCCTCTATACTAAATCCCAGTACCCCCATCTATACTAAATCCCAGTACCCCCCCTCTATACTAAATCCCTGTCCCCTCTCTATACTAATTCCCAGTCCCCCCTCTACTAAACCCCAGCCCCCCTATACTAAATCCCAGCCCCCCCATACTAAACCCCAGCCCCCCATACTAAATCCCAGCCCCCCCTCTATACTAAATCCCAGCCCCCCCTCTATACTAATTCCCAGTCCCCCACTATATACTAATTCCCAGTCCCCCCTCTATACTAAATCCCAGCCCCCCTCTATACACACACACATTCTTGCACCCACTCACAAATCATTTTATTAACTGCCTCCTACCTTTGGGAGCTGGAGTGGGGCCTCTCCCTGGGGGTCTCCCTTCCTGCTCCTCACTGCCCCCTCACGCGCGTAGTTTAGTGATGCCGGGCCGGAATGACGTCATATTCCGGCATCACTACAGAGGGCGAGCGTGAGGCAGCAGGAAGAACAGACAGAGCTCCATCGCTGCCGCCAGTAACCTCTCCTCCCGGCCGGGTAAATAGAGCAGAGTAGGCACCTGCAATGTGGGGAGAGCAGGGGTCTACTCTGCCTTAACATGTCAAACTCGCCTGTAACGGATCACCTGGCACCCCGACTTGGTACCTCCGTTAATGGATGCTCCTAGCGCTTCCTGAGGACTCCAAGCACTCTGGCAGACACCACAATCACCGAACCGATTCAGCATATGAATCTTCTCAAGCCTCTGAATGCTGTAGACCATGGAATAGGAACCATACGAATAGGCTTACACTCCTAGCAGTCAACTGGAACAGCATGCAATCAATCCTTCCCCCAATAATGAGACGACACTTCACTTTGAGGGTAAAACAGGAACTCTAGACTGGCTCATCCAGCCTGGCTTTTATTACACTTGTACACTTACAGGCCACACCCAGGGGGAGGCACAAAATGACCAATCACATACATGGTTCAACCCACACATCCCCTCCCCTCAGATAACATTAAACCCAATTATCCGGTACACTTTTCCAGCCAAGTTCTGGATGTACCCCAAAAACAGGGGGTACACCTTTAAATCCAGCATTGCTGGATAGCCCTTATCCAGGGGGGAAACATATCCAAAATTCAAGTCATTCGGATGAACAGTTCGGGAGATATGGGGTTCCAAAGATTTGACCGACCGCATGGGTAAAGTATCCGAAAACAGTTCCATGCATTTTGGCCCTGCGGTCGGTCACAGAAAAGGGAATGAAACAGACGAATTACTGGTGTTATAGAGACTAAGGGGGATTCGCATGAATCCCCTAGTTCGTGAGTTTCTTTCTACCGAACGGCGGGCCGTTCGGTAGTTTCCCCACGAAATCCTGGAAGTCTGGAGGTCTCAGCGGTGTTTGCCTAGTCGAGTGTCCGATTTCAGTTCCAGACACTCGACGGCAAAACACCGCTGTTCGGTAGTTTAAGATGGCCACCGCCACGTGTTCGGCTCCCGAATGGCGGCCACCCAGAGGACACAGACCACACTGCACTGATTGCCAATTACCCGTTTGCAACATTGTTGCAAACGGTAATTGGAGGCACACTCATTCCTGGGTGGTCTGGTTGTTCGGTAGTTTCACTCAATATACTGAATGGAGTGATTCTACCGAACAATCAGATGAATGCTGCATACAAATCACCCAGGATAAACTTAACACACAAATACACATATAATATTACAGGCAGTACACTAGAACACACTACCTGAGCAGCACACTCACTGCAGCCCCCCACATCTCCTATAACCCACACTACCTGAGCAGCACACTAACTGCAGCTTCCCACACCTCCTATAACACACACTACCTGAGCAGCACACTCACTGCAGCTCCCCACACCTCTTATAACCCACACTACCTAAACGGCACACTCACTGCAGCTCCCCACACCTCTTATAACCCACACTACCTAAACGGCACGTTCACTGCAGCTCCCCACACCTCTTATAACCCACACTACCTAAACGGCATACTCACTGCAGCTCCCCACACCTCTTATAACCCACACTACCTAAACGGCACACTCACTGCAGCTCCCCACACCTCCTATAACACACACTACCTGAGCAGCACACTCACTGCAGCCCCCCACATCTCCTATAACCCACACTACCTGAGCAGCACACTCACTGCAGCTTCCCACACCTCCTATAACACACACTTCCTGAGCAGCACACTCACTGCAGCTCCCCACACCTCTTATAACCCACACTACCTAAACGGCACACTCACTGCAGCTCCCCACACCTCTTTTAACCCACACTACCTAAACGGCACACTCACTGCAGCTCCCCACACCTCCTATAACCCACACTACCCGAGCAGCACACTCACTGCAGCTCCCCACACCTCCTATAACCCACACTACCTGAGCAGCACTCTCACTGCAGCCCCCCACACCTCCTATAACACACACTACCTGAGCAGCACACTCACTGCAGCTCCCCACACCTCCTATAACTCACACTACCTGAGCAGCACACTCACTGCAGCTCCCCACACCTCCTATAACCCACACTACCTGAGCAGCACACTCACTGCAGCTCCCCACACCTCCTATAACCCACACTACCTGAGCAGCACACTCACTGCAGCTTCCCACACCTCCTATAACACACACTACCTGAGCAGCACACTCACTGCAGCTCCCCACACCTCCTATAACACACACTACCTGAGCAGCACACTCACTGCAGCTCCCCACACCTCCTATCACACGCACTACCTGAGCAGCACGCTCACTGCAGCTCCCCATACCTCCTATAACACACACTACCTGAGCAGCACGCTCACTGCAGCTCCCTGCACCTCCTATTACCCACACTACCTGAGCAGCACTCACTGCAGCTTCCCACACCTCCTATAACACACACTACCTGAGCAGAACACTCACTGCAGCTCCCCACACCTCCTATAACACACACTACCTGAGCAGCACACTCACTGCAGCTCCCCACACGTCCTATAACACACACTTCCCGAGCAGCACGTTCACTGCAGCTCCCCAGTTGCATGAGAGGGAGTGAGAGAAATGTCAGTGTTTATTAAATAATTAAATACCGTTTAAAGGACCACTATAGGCACCCAGACCACTTCAACTCAATGCCATGTCCCCCAGGTTTTAACCCTTTCAGAGAAACTGCTTTGTTTCCACTGCAGGGTTAATCCAGCCTCTAGTGGTTATCTCCCTGACAGCCACTAGAGGCGCTTCCACGATTTACACTGAGTAAATCTCACTTATTTGACGCTGGACGTCCTCACGGAGTCAAGCGTCAAATAAGATCCCCATAGGAAAGCATTGAGTAATGGTTTCCTATGGGCGGCTTTGAATACGCGCACGCCTCTGACCGCGCCTTCGGCTCCACTCGGGAGCTGACTTCGGCGGGTGAGGAGAGGTCACCAGTGCCGAGGGAGCCTGGTGCTGGATTAAGGTAAGTGGCTGAAGGGGTTTTAACCCCTGCAGTGCCGAGGAAGGAAGGAACTCAGAGAGCCTATAGTGCCAGGAAACGGGCTTGTTTTCCTGGCACTATAGGATCCCTTTTACCCCTTTAGGACACATGACATGTGTGACATGTCATGATTCCCTTTTATTCCAGAAGTTTGGTCCTTAAGAGGTTAAAAAAGATGAGTTATGAGGCTGCAAAGAGGAGTTTTGCAAAATCCATCATTACTGATAGAAGCATTTTATATTTCAGCCTGTTTGATGGAATTATTCTGATCGTTCACTCCTTACACACTGGGAGAACGTGTTCTAAAAATAGCGCTTATTAAATAAATAGTTTATTGTAATTTGATCCGATCCTGCAGTCGAGCCGTTTAGTCTTCCTATGATCTGTCTGTCGTACAGAAGTTGTCCTGGTGTGACCTTCCAGGGTTGTTATGATACCGATACAAGGCACCTGCTGTTGTCTGCTCGCTCGTCTGTATTTCCTTACTGGATTCCTACATTCTTTTCTGTGTCACCTTTAACGTGTTTGTCTTTATTAAGGTGTTTGGAAGGGAGGTGGACATCCCACGGGCTGTGGTGAATTTGCAGAATTTAGACCAAGATGGCCCAGTGTGATAAATACCCACATAGCTTGTGTTCCAGTAAGGGCCGGACTAAGAGCCCATTGGGCCTGGTGCTGACAATTATAATGTAGACATCCCAACATGCAAAAATGCCCCCCTCTCCTCATGTGCTCAACCTCAGATACAGACACTGACACTCAGATATACAGACACTGACACTCAGATACACACTGACACACACACACACACACACACACACTGTTACTCAGCTACACACACTGGCACATACACTCAGATACACACTGGTACTCACCCACCCTCCTGTTAGTGTACCTTTGTGTCCAGGAGGGTGGCTTGCTTGGAGTTCTGGCTGAGGCTGATGGGAGTGAGCATGTAGCAGCAGCTCACTCCAGCCTCTCCTGTCCTCCTCCATGCTGCCTCCTCCCTCCAGTCCTCCAGGGCAGGCAGCTCTCTGTGAAGCAGGGAGGAAGTAGCTGTCACTTCTTCCCTGCATGCTATCACAGTGGCCAGGTCAGCTCTTAAAGGGCCAGCACCTGACCGGGCCCCTGTTTAATGCGTAGTATGTGGGTGTTAGTGGGTGCAAATCATACACAATATTATGGAAATCACACACCCATCATATTGTGTTGGTGATTTCCAAAATATATTGTGTATGATTTGCAGGTGTCAGGGAGCCGTACTCCGCATGCGGGAGTTTCCCGGCACTACCAGGAGACTTGGGATGTCTGTTAATGGACCTAACTACAGAATCTTATCGACAGAAAACACTAGAACAGTCATACCCTCCCAAGCGTTATGTATCTGGCGGAGGTGGTGCTGGAGGGAAATTCACAGGATCTTTCAACTAATTCCATACCCCTCATCATCGGTCCTGTGAAGAAGGATATCAGTGGGCGAGGTAAAAAGAGGGAGTTCATATGTCATATCACCAGCACCCAACTGGATTGCCCAAAGAATTGGAAGGTTCCTGCCAATCATGCAGGACGCAGTGGCGGATCCGGGGGGGGGGGGGGGGGGGGGGGCAACGGGGCAATTTCCCCCCCGAGATTCTCCACTGCCGGCTAATGCAGGGCTGACATTGTCCAAGTGCCAGCCCTGCATTGTGCCTGCAGACCGGGAAGGGAGATTAGAGATCAGTGATCTCCCTCCCCGGTCCGCAGGCACATTGCTGACAGCCGACCGGCAGGGGAGGGAGAGAGGACTCGGGAGCTGTTACCAGCAGCTCCTCCAGGTCCTCCTCTCGCGAGATTTGGTGCGTTGCCGCGGTTACCACGGCAACGCTCCAAATCTCGCGAGAGTGAACTCTAGCCCTGGAGCATGGGCTAGAGTTCACTCCTACCACTAGGACCACCAATGAATCCCCACTGGGACCACCAGGGAAAGAAAGATGTCCCCCTTCCTCCCAGTAAAGGTAAGAAGGGAGGGGGGACATAAATTATATATTTATTTTAATTAAATGTAAAAAAAACACACAGATTTAAAAAAAAAAAAGCCCCCGCCTATCCTTCTTATCATACACACACATTGCCCCTGCCCCCCCATACACACACACATATTGCCCCTGCCCCCCATACACACACATATTGCCCCTGCCCCCCATACACACACACATTGCCCCTGCCCCCCATACACACACACATTGCCTCTGCCCCCCATACACACACACATTGCCTCTGCCCCCCATACACACACACATTGCCTCTGCCCCCCATACACACACACATTGCCTCTGCCCCCCATACACACACACATATTGCCCCTGCCCCCATACACACACATATTGCCCCTGCCCCTATACACACACACACACACACACAATGCCCCTACCCCCATACACACACACATTGCCCCTGCCCCCCATACACACACACACACACACACACACATTGCCCCTGCCCCCATACACACACACATTGCCTCTGCCCCCCATACACACACACATTGCCTCTGCCCCCCATACACACACACATTGCCTCTGCCCCCCATACACACACACATATTGCCCCTGCCCCCATACACACACATATTGCCCCTGCCCCTATACACAGACACACACACACAATGCCCCTACCCCCATACACACACACATATTGCCCCTGCCCCCATACACACACATATTGCCCCTGCCCCTATACACAGACACACACACACAATGCCCCTACCCCCATACACACACACATTGCCCCTGCCCCCCATACACACACACACACACACACACACATATTGCCCCTGCCCCCATACACACACACACACACAATGCCCCTGCCCCCATACATACACACACACACACAATGCCCCTGCCCAGGGCCGGATTAACATAGGGGCTGATCTGCAGCTCCAGGCCCAGGCCCATGGAATAGGCCCATTGATTTAAAAAAAAAAATAAAAAAAAAAAATTTCCCCCACACACTACTCTTAGGGATTCCACCTGGCGTTTATTCTATTGGCACAGCCAGTATTTGAAGCTGCCTGGCTGGTGCCAATATTGCAGTGATACTGGCAATACAAATGCTGGTATTTTTCTCAGTATAAACAAGAGAATACTATGCAATACCAGCACTGGCCAGTAGGGGTCGCTGTGTATGGAGACAGGCAGGGATAGGAAGTTCCAGCATATCCCTCCCTTCCTATCTATACTCACTGATCTGCAGGGGTGCAGCTACAGAGAGTCCAGACAGCAACTCCCACCCTGCAGAGACAGCCTACAGCTCAGGGAAGTAAGGGATGGGGGCAAGGCTGCAAGGAGACATACACTGAGACACTAAGGGACATTGGGAGACATTATGACAGACACTGAGACACTAAGGGACATTGGGAGACATTATGGCAGACACTGAGACACTAAGGGACATTGGGAGACATTATGACACAGACACTGAGACACTAAGGGACATTGGGAGACATTATGACAGACACTGAGACACTAAGGGACATTGGGAGACATTATGACAGACACTGAGACACTAAGGGACATTGGGAGACATTATGGCAGACACTGAGACACTAAGGGACATTGGGAGACATTATGGCAGACACTGAGACACTAAGGGACATTGGGAGACATTATGACACAGACACTGAGACACTAAGGGACATTGGGAGACATTATGGCAGACACTGAGACACTAAGGGACATTGGGAGACATTATGGCAGACACTGAGACACTAAGGGACATTGGGAGACATTATGGCAGACACTGAGACACTAAGGGACATTGGGAGACATTATGACACAGACACTGAGACACTAAGGGACATTGGGAGACATTATGACAGACACTGAGACACTAAGGGACATTGGGAGACATTATGACACAGACACTGAGACACTAAGGGACATTGGGAGACATTATGACACAGACACTGAGACACTAAGGGACATTGGGAGACATTATGACACAGACACTGAGACACTAAGGGACATTGGGAGACATTATGACAGACACTGAGACACTAAGGGACATTGGGAGACATTATGACACAGACACTGAGACACTAAGGGACACTGGGAGACATTATGGCAGACACTGAGACACTAAGGGACATTGGGAGACATTATGACACAGACACTGAGACACTAAGGGACATTGGGAGACATTATGACAGACACTGAGACACTAAGGGACATTGGGAGACATTATGACACAGACACATGGGGACACAGGAATCCATCTATACAGCAGAATCAAACTAAGTAGTTTTTTTGGTGATTTTACAGCATTTTCTCTTATGTCACTCCTTGTGATTTACATCATTGGATGTCACCCATACATATTTAATTATGCAAATTAGCAAGGCCGGTGTGTTTTGCCAAGAAAGGTTGCAACCCTAACTACTTTTCACATACTCTTACTTAAGTATGGAAACTTAAGAGGGATGTATGGGAACAAAACTTGTGTGGACTGGCTGACAATGAATATAGTTAAAGGGACACTATATTCACCAGAACAACTACAGCTTATTGAATTGGTTCTGGTGAGTAGAATCATTACCTGCAGGCTTTTGCTGTAAACATTGTCTTTTCAGAGAAAATGCAGTGTTTACATTACAGCCTAGTGATAACTTCACTGGCCACTCCTTAGATGGCTGTTAGAGATCCTTCCTGGGTCATGGCTGCCTAAAATGCATCCAAACATTCAGGGTCTCCTCCCTTTGCATGCAGACACTGAACCTTCCTCATAGAGATACATTGATTCAGTTCATCTCTATGAGGAGATGCTGATTGGCCAGGGCTGCGTTTGAATCCTGCTGGCTCTGCCCCTGATCTGCCTCCTTGTCAGTCTCAGCCAATCCTATGGGGAAGCACTGTGATTGGATCAGGCCACCACTTCTAATGATGTCAGCAGACTGCTTGTTTTTCTGAGTCTAACTGCATGCAGAGTTACAGCTTCAGGCTTGAATACAGTAAGATTTTGCTATATTTATGGAGGCATGAGGGGCCCAGGGGGGGCTAGATGGTGGTGTTAACACTATAGGGTCATGAGTTCATGTTTTTGTTCCTGACCCTATAGTGATCCTTTAAGGTAATGCTGACTTTGGTCTCTCTAACACTGTGGCATGTTCCCTTTCTTCTACACTCACTACATACAGCTTTTCTCTGTCCCAGACTATATACCAGGAGCTTCTGCCTGCTAGTAAGAAGGTAAGGAGACAAGTGGACCAGCGAGTGCTAGGGGACAGTCCTTAGAAAGCGTTGAGCGAGCGCATCATTAGACGCATTTAAGCCAAGCTCAGGGTGCTGTCTGCATAGTATGCCCTTAATTGGCCAGCTGAATGATTGGCAGGCAGCCTGACATGCATTCATGCCAGGCTGGCCTTCTAATTCTTTGGGCAGACATGTCCTCTTTTTGGGCATGTTCGCCCCTTTTGGCAGGTTACATGATTTGTGTCAGTGGCACACCCTTTTACCGTGCCCATTGACTTCCTGCTTGACTGGACACTGCTGTTAGGGGTTATGGATTTATTTGAAAGATGAAAACATAAATTAGTGAGAGATTAGCCTAAGGTATGTGTTTTCTTATAGCTGCTGTTTTCTTTCTCTCCAGCACCATCTCCATCAGATACATGACGCTTGGGAGTGTTTTACTGTTTTTGGTCAATAAGATTCTGTAATTAGGCCCATCATAATTGTCAGCACCAGGCCCACTGGGCTCTTAATCTGGCCCTGCCCCTGCCCCCATACTCACACACATTGCCCCTGCCCCCCATACTCACACACATTGCCCCTGCCCCCCATACACACACACATTGCCTCTGCCCCCATACACACACACATTGCCCCTGCCCCCCATACACACACACATTGCCTCTGCCCCCATACACACACACATTGCCCCTGCCCCCCATACACACACACACATTGCCCCTGCCCCCCATACACACACACACATTGCCCCTGCCCCCATACACACACACACATTGCCCCTGCCCCCCATACACACACACACATTGCCCCTGCCCCCCATACACACACACACATTGCCCCTGCCCCCCATACACACACACACATTGCCCCTGCCCCCCATACACACACACACATTGCCCCTGCCCCCCATACACACACACACATTGCCCCTGCCCCCCATACACACACACACATTGCCCCTGCCCCCCATACACACACACACATTGCCCCTGCCCCCCATACACACACACACATTGCCCATGCCCCCATACACACACACACATTGCCCCTGCCCCCCATACACACACATTGCCCCTGCCCCCCATACACACACATTGCCCCTGCCCCCCATACACACACATTGCCCCTGCCCCCCATACACACACATTGCCCCTGCCCCCCATACACACACATTGCCCCTGCCCCCCATACACACACATTGCCCCTGCCCCCCATACACACACATTGCCCCTGCCCCCCATACACACACATTGCCCCTGCCCCTCATACACACACATTGCCCCTGCCCCCCATACACACACACATTGCCGCTTCCCCCATACACACACACATTGCCGCTGCCCCCCATACACACACACATTGCCCCTGCCCCCCATACACACACATTGCCCCTGCCCCCCATACACACACATTGCCCCTGCCCCCATACACACACACATTGCCCCTGCCCCCATACACACACACATTGCCCCTGCCCCCCATACACACACACATTGCCCCTGCCTCCCATACACACACACATTGCCCCTGCCCCCCATACACACACACATTGCCCCTGCCCCCCATACACACACACATTGCCCCTGCCCCCCATACACACACACACATATTGCCCCTGCCCCCATACACACACACACACACACAATGCCCCTGCCCCCATACATACACACACACACACAATGCCCCTGCCCCCATACATACACACACACACACATTGCCCCTGCCCCCCATACACACACATTGCCCCTGCCCCCCATACACACACATTGCCCCTGCCCCTCATACACACACCTTGCCGCTGCCCCCCATACACACACACATTGCCGCTTCCCCCATACACACACACATTGCCCCTGCCCCCCATACACACACACATTGCCCCTGCCCCCCATACACACACACATTGCCCCTGCCCCCCATACACACACACATTGCCCCTGCCCCCACATACACACACACATTGCCCCTGCCCCCCATACACACACACATTGCCCCTGCCCCCCATACACACACACATTGCCCCTGTCCCCCATATACACACACACACATTGCCCCTGCCCCCCATATACACATACATTGCCCCTGCCCCCATACACACACATTGCCCCTGCCCCCCATACACACACACATTGCCGCTGCCCCCATACACACACATATTGCCGCTGCCCCCATACACACACACATTGCCGCTGCCCCCATACACACACACATTGCCGCTGCCCCCATACACACACACATTGCCGCTGCCCCCATACACACACACATTGCCGCTGCCCCCCATACACACACACATTGCCGCTGCCCCCCAAACACACACACATTGCCGCTGCCCCCCATACACACACACATTGCCCCTGCCCCCCATATATACACACATTGCCCCTGCCCCCCATACACACACACATTGCCCCTGCCCCCCATACACACACACACATTGCCCCTGCCCCCCATACACACACACATTGCCCCTGCCCACCATACACACACACATTGCCCCTGCCCCCCATACACACACACATTGCCCCTGCCCCCCATACACACACACATTGCCCCTGCCCCCCATATATACACACACACATTGCCCCTGCCCCCCATATATACACACACACATTGCCCCTGCCCCCCATATATACACACATTGCCCCTGCCCCCCATACACACACACATTGCCCCTGCCCCCCATACACACACACATTGCCCCTGCCCCCCATACACACACACATTGCCCCTGCCCCCCATACACACACACATTGCCCCTGCCCCCCATATACACACACACATTGCCCCTGCCCCCCATATACACACACACATTGCCCCTGCCCCCCATATATACACACATTGCCCCTGCCCCCCATACACACACACATTGCACCTGCCCCCCATAAACACATTGCCCCCATATACACATACACTGCCCGCCATACACACACATTGCCCCCACACACATACATTGCCCCACACATACACTGTAACTGTGTCACACACATACTGACCCACACACACACTGCACCCCTGACATATACTGCGGCCCTCACTTACACACTGCAACCTTCACACACACACACTGCTAATACACTGTCCCCCTCACACACACACACACACTGCACCCCTCACACATTGCACCACGCACACATACCACTGCTCCTCTGCCCTACTACAGCCCCATTTCCCAGAGGACCTCAGGTAAGTTGTCAAACAGTTCTTAAACAGTTTGACTACTTACTCTGGGAGGGGGTCTTGGCATTATTGGCACAATAACCACTACACTGAGCTGTAGTGGTTATTGTGTCTGGATTATTTATTTAAATAATCTACAAGTGCCCCTCCCGAGATCAGGCTCTGGATCCGCCACTGGCAGGACGGCCAAGCAAAGGAGGACTAGGACCAGAACCAAGGATTTTTGGCTACACAGGCAACAATGTATTTTGCCGCCACCCCCTACAAAATGTATCTTCAGCTGTGTATTTTGTATGCCCCTTCAGAGTGTCTTACACCCCTTGTGCGTATATTACTTCCCTCAACCCCTTATGTGTGTCGCTTTATTTCCCCCTAGCCCCTTTGTGTATCTCTTTCTTCCCCCTAGCCCCTTTGTGTGTCTCTTTCTTTCCCCAGCCCCTTTCTGTGGCTCCCCTCAGAATATTTTGTGGGGACAGGGGCTGTAGATGGGGGGGGGGAACAGCGGCTGTAGAAGGGGGGGAGGGGGCAGAGACAATGTTATGGTGATGTCAGGAAGAGGGCGCTCCGCTGGGGAGTCTGGGAGCAGTCAAAGTCACGCCCCTTCTGACATCATCAGAAGGAGCCAGCTGCTGCCGCCTTGTGCTGGCCGCAGGGAGAATGAGATGGTATTGGGAATATTGCGCCTCGCTGCTCTGTAGGAATTCCTCTTGTTCTCCCCCTGTTATTGCAATATTATTATTATTATTTATATAGCACCATCAAATTCCGTAGCGCTGTACAATATTGCTCATACCCAAAGCAGTTATTAGCGGTCTCTGTTTCTATGAATGCGCCTGAGCAGGAAAATATGTTGATAAAAATATGTTGATATTTACTGCCAGTTTGGTGAAGGTTTGTGCAATGATTTGAAGATGGACAATGCTGAGGAATGTCTGTAATTAAATGGAGGTGGCACACATGGCTCTTTGAGGAACACTATGGGGGGTGAGAGGTCGTCTCCACAAGTTTTTTTTGCACCATAACTGAGGATTGGAGGGGCTCCTTGGGCCCACTTAGACATGGATTAGGCATCGTTGGGTTGCGCAAAAATCAGAAAATGACAATTCTTCCTTAGTTTTTTTTTTTTTTTTTTGCATATTTGGCAATTACCCCCAAAAGTAAAACTTGCCTTCCCTTGCCCTCCACAGGTGCAGGGGAAGGTAAGTTTTACTTATTTTAAACTATCCCTCTGAGCTTCCGTCGTCTTTATTCAGCAGGTCCTCTTTAGCTCCTGGTGCCTCAGTTGTCAGGAGCCCCATCCATGCTGTGGTCACGCATGCGCGAGAGATTCCGATAGGAGGAGTGATGGACAATGCTGCAGGGATTGGACAGAGGTTGGTGGCAGAGCTCTGCCTATTGTCGATGTTTGTAGTCCCTCCTTTGTGTTATGGTATCTTTGGGTTCCATTGGAATTTTGCTGGAATTCCAGCAATGTCTTGATCAATGTTTCATAAATTATACATCGTTATGAAAAACTAAGACGTCACTTAGTTACGTTACGATTCTTAGACAGCAATCCCCACACAGAAAAAAATGGTTAATAAAAAGTAAAAATGTGCGATGAAAATCATAAATATATTGATAGGTGGTGACATTATTATTAGAATTCATATAGAAATGAGCATTTTATTTGGTTGTACAGGTAGCTTAATTGAAGCAATCCGAGGACTACATGGTGACACTGTCCTATGTGTGTGCCAGGATTGCCAGTTACCAAGTGTAAAGGATCCTGCTATCCGTGCAGCGCTGATCCTTGAAGCGTCTCCCGAAATCCAAGCTGAAAAGAGTGAAGTATTGATTATAGCTCCCAATCCCCCAAACATGAGTCGAGACTTCATGAAGGGGTAAAACGAATGTGTTTATTGATGGCCAAACTCAGCCCTTTTATGATGGTCTTCCAGCAAGGACACTCCCACATGGGACATTGTGGAAGACTGTAACAAAATATACAGAACCAATCAGTATACAGTACAATTCTTATACACACCCACAGGAAGAGTGTAACCCCTCCTCTGTATCCTGGAGATAATTAACGTACCCCTCCTCTCTATCCTGGAGATAATTAACTTAAGTGGTTGAAGAGAACCTAATTATCTCCGGGCAGAGAGAAACATGTTCTTTTTATTCTATAACAAAACAGTATTAAAATATATAACTTATATTTCACCGAACATAATCCCCATATTCCACATACCCCCAGATAGCTTGGATCTGAGCGCATATTATAGGCAAATAGCGCTCAGATCCCATGAACACTGTTCGCAAAAACGTTGAGCAAAGTCCAAGTTCACCAGTTGTTCGTGCAATTCAATCCGAAGAGAGTTCCATAACTGTAGCTACCTGGGGTCTTTGGTGAAAGAAAGCCCAGAACGGCAAGGAGATTAATATGCGGGAGATATTACCCGTATAGACGAAGACTTCGTACGTATCAGTGGTGGGTGGCGGAATAAGTGTCCGAGAATAGTTCCATAGGATTGTTGCCTTTCCACCGCTGAGCGTTCGACGGTTTTAAAATGGCGACCGCCACGTGTTCGTCAAACGAACGAGGGCCACCATGCTTTTCGTTAATTAACTTGCTGTTAACCGCAAGACCTGGGAGGTAAATGAGGGACACACGACCTCAGTGGGAGGTCGGGTGCTTCGGTAGTTTTATTCGGTTCTTAGTATTATACGAATTGAGCATAATACGTATGGTCAAACGAAATTCTGTTTCTGAGGCTGGTTAAACAGGGATTTCGTTACACCAAGCATGCCCAGCAATACCAGGTCTCTCTTTAGGAATTTGTGTACTTTGGATTAGTGTGCGTCAGCGCTTTGCGTTTTTGAGAAAAAAAAATTTAATCATGGCAGTCACTATTTACACCTGGTTATTAATGGATCAAAGAGTCTGTATTTTGTGTCATTTTGTGTTAAAACCCCCAGTTAAAAGTTTAGCTGCCAGAGAGACTCTCTGTGTGTCAGAGGAAAAAGAGAGAAGGAGGTTACAGTAGACATTGAACTTGAGAGATAAACTGTGTTCCAGCTGATCTCTCCCCACTCCCAGTCTCACAGCAGAGTGTCAGGAATGAGATCACACAGCATTTCCAAAACCTCCAGTGACTTCAAAGCAGAGCAATGTGTGCACTCTCCAGTAAATCCCACTTCACCGTGTCCTGGGGAGAGTGCTTATCATCTGCCGGACAGCTATACATAGCCCGTGCTTGACATGAGTCTCCAGTACTCCATCAATGTAACAGGACCAAAGGGGATCTCCGCAGAGCCCATCACACTCAGCCGGACCAGAGCAGCTCATTGTGAACAGACAGTAACCCTCAGTGTATGGCGATGGACAGCAACTCCTAGGAAGCTCATCCACCCTGAGCTTGCTGAGAGCTGTGGACTGCTGCTCGGGTTGCCAGAAGCCACACGTTATCAAGGACACATTTCACATCTTTATTCTGATGCTCACGGCAGGAAAAGTGCTGCATGGGTGACTAGCATGCTACAGGGAGGAAATCAATCAATCAATCTGGGAAATAACCCGTCTATTTCCCTCTCGCAATGTGTGAATTGCTTATAGTACAGAGCAGCACTCTTCAAGTGCAGTCCAGCAGTGTGAAGACGTGATACTGTATGTGTCCAGGATAGGGTCTATACACTACACGCAACTACAGCTGGTCCATATAACCCTGAGTCAACATTGACCCCCACATGTCTTTAAAGGGTTACTCTATCCAAAAAATACTGTTTTACATCAGAGTAAACCTTCCTATACTGAGTGACACCCCAACACCAAAAATAATGAAAAAAACAATATAGCTGAGTGGTTCCCAAACCTTTTAGGTACAAGGCGCCCTTAATATTTCAGTATTATTCCAAGGCCCCCAAGTCGAAATGTCTAGGTTGTATATCTGTAGAGTGCTGCGGCATTTACTGGCGCTATAGTGTAATGTACAGTGTTGGTGTTTGAAGGGGTGCTTGTATACATTTATTGTGTTTTAATACAGGGGTGTGTTTGTATGTGATGTTTGGTTGCAGGGGTGTGTCTGAATGTAATGTTAACTTTTAAATGTGGATGTACATTTGTGTGAAGTATTTGTGTTTAAGTGAAGGGGCGTGTTTGTATATTTTTTGTTTTGTTTGAATACAGGGGTGTGTTTGTATGTAATATTTGTGTTAGATTGCAGGAGTGTGCTTGTATGTTGTGCTGGTGTCTGACTGCTAGGATGTATGCCCATACACTACTACATACATACATACATACATACATACATACATACATACATACATACATACATACATACATACATACATACATACATACACAGATATTCATGCACATTAACACACAGATGCATATAAATACACTGACACATACACCCAAATTCATATAGACACCGACACATACACACATAGAGATATACACACATGCACCCTGGAGGGAAGGATATGGACAGCACTGGGGAAGAGGGCCATGTCGCAAACATGCTGTGAGTGCTGATTTCAGGCACCAAATTTGCACAGAATTCACTTTAGCATGCCCAAATGCTTACTCCGGGCTAACTAAAGACTCACCAGTGACACAGCCAGATGTAAAGTTACACCTCCAGCAACAGAGGGTTAAACTCCATATATTATATATATATATATATAGTGAATGCTGCACATACAGACTCCATGCACCATGACCACTTCAAATCGGTGACGTGGTATTGATGCTTGGAGTGACCCTTTAAAGGGACACTATAGTCACCAGAACAACTACAGCTTATTGCATTTGTTCTGGTGAGTAGAATCATTACCTTCAGGCTTTTACATGCAAACACTGCTTTTTCAGAGAAAAGGCAGTGTTTACATTGCCCCTAGGGACACCTCCAAGTGGCCACTCCTCAGATGGCCACTGGAGGTGCTTCCTGGGCAGTGCACTCTGCGTGGGGACACTGAATTTTTCTCATAGAAATGCATTGATTAAAAAAACTGCGTTTGGCCCTGCCCCTTGCCGATTTTAGCCGATCCAATGCTTTTCCCATGGGAAAGCATTGGATGGGCTAAAAATCGGCAATTCTGATGATGTCACCAAGAGGGTGGGGCTAGCACCGGTGAGTTTTGAAGGGCAGAGGGGCGTGCAAGCTACCTAAATGGGGGCTTTTCACTATAGGATCAAGAATACATGTTTGTGTTCCTGACCCTATAGTGTTCCTTTAAGAATTGGGACAAAAGATAGTGTATCTAGGAGATGATGTAAAATATATGCACCAATAGAATGTCTAGATATACATAAGGAAGACTGTCCGACAAGGTAAATCTACTGAATAAATAGAAAATAATAAAACTTTATTAAACACTTGATAATAATAATAATAATAAAGAAAAACCCAAAAAGTGTATATACCAAAAGTGATCTAAGAATAGGTGCTAAACGGACCTGTAATAAACCATAACTCAAACATAACTTTAATATCGGCACAATTATGTTATGGGCGGTATTTAAGGCAGACTATTTAATAGACTATCGATATTCCCTCTACCTAGTACTTAATTGCCTCCGTTTAAAAATTAAACTTTGACATGATGTTCATTTGAATTGAAAGTCCTTTTACAGTACTAAATGGACTAGTTTAACTCATGAGCACTTTTACTGTTATTATTTGGAAATCGTCACTCTCCAACGGATGGGAGCTGGGACAGACTATATTGAATAGATTACCGATCTCTTAGTCACCATATCGATATTTTTTGCATAAGACTATTAAGACTTAACAATTATAGTCTATACCAGACTTTTTTTCTTTTTTGTCCATTTACAATCAATAAACTGACAGTTATGGAGCAGTTTCCATATAGGGCTTCATGGACCAATTCTATCCATGCTGATATTTTTGTTCACATAATATCTAGACTACTCGAATTATTGATTACAGGTCCGTTTAGCACCTATTCTTAGATCACTTTTGGTATATACACTTAGCACTATTTTGGGTTTTTCTTTATTATTATTATTATTATTATTATTATTATCAAGTGTTTAATAAAGTTTTATTATTTTCTATTTATTCAGTAGATTTACCTTGTCTGACAGTCTGCCTTATGTATATCTAGACATTCTATTGGTGCATATATTTTACATCATCTCCTAGATACACTATCTTTTGTCTCTTTACTTTACTTTATACTTGGGGTTATCCCTCATCCTTTCAGTGTATCTGATCTGGCTCTATTTGTTCTCTCTTTTTTACTTATCCTTTAAGAATTGGGTTTATTGTGACATGGCCCTGTTAAAACCCCCAGTTAAAAAGCTAAGACCTCCTCATCCTGTATATGAGACATATTACATTGTAATAGAGAAATACAACCATTGACTTGTGATGAGTGAATGATTTCAACAGACTCCAACATTTCTGATGGTTACAGAGGGACCCTTTAATTGTAGGGGGCGGGGCTCTTATGATATTTTGCATATTACTAACTAATTACAATTTACGTAACTAAAATGTAATTTAGAAGAACAATGTCTCTTATTTACACAAACTGATTTATAAACACATTTATTGGAGTTTAAAGGAGTATTATCACTGCGAAGCTCTATTATCACACATTACTGGGAGTATTATTGCTGTGGAGCTCTGTTATACAGTCAGACACATTACTGGGAGTATTATTGCTGGAGCTCTGTTATACACACAGACACGTTACTGGGAGTATTATTGCTGGAGCTCTGTTATACAGTCAGACACATTACTGGGAGTATTATTGCTGGAGCTCTGTTATACACTCAGACACATTACTGGGAGTATTATTGCTGTGGAGCTCTGTTATACACACAGACACATTACTGGGAGTATTATTGCTGTGGGGCTATGTTATACACTCAGACACATTACTGGGAGTATTATTGCTGTGGAGCTCTGTTATACACTCAGACACATTACTGGGAGTATTATTGCTGTGGAGCTCCGTTATACACTCAGACACATTACTGGGAGAATTATTGCTGTGGGGCTCTGTTATACACTCAGTCACATTACTGGGAGTATTATTGCTGTGGAGCTCTGTTATACACTCAGATACATTACTGGGAGTATTATTGCTGTGGAGCTCTGTTATACACTCAGACACATTACTGGGAGTATTATTGATGTGGAGCTCTGTTATACACTCAGTCACATTACTGGGAGTATTATTGCTGTGGAGCTCTGTTATACACTCAGATACATTACTGGGAGTATTATTGCTGTGGAGCTCTGTTATACACTCAGACACATTACTGGGAGTATTATTGATGTGGAGCTCTGTTATACACTCAGTCACGTTACTGGGAGTTCATATTGCTATGGAGCTCTGTTATACACTCAGACACATTACTGGGAGTATTATTGATGTGGAGCTCTGTTATACACTCAGTCACATTACTGGGAGTATTATTGCTGTGGAGCTCTGTTATACACTCAGATACATTACTGGGAGTATTATTGCTGTGGAGCTCTGTTATACAATCAGACACATTACTGGGAGTATTATTGCTGTGGGGCTCTGTAATACACTCAGTCACATTACTGGGAGTATTATTGATGTGGAGCTCTGTTATGCACTCAGTCACGTTACTGGGAGTTCATATTGCTATGGAGCTCTGTTATACACTCAGACACATTACTGGGAGTATTATTGCTGTGGAGCTCTGTTATACACTCAGACACATTACTGGGAGTATTATTGCTGTGGAGCTCCGTTATACACTCAGACACATTACTGGGAGTATTATTGCTGTGGAGCTCTGTTATACACTCCGACACATTACTGGGAGTATTATTGCTGTGGAGCTCTGTTATACACTCATACACATTACAGGGAGTATTATTGCTGTGGAGCTCTGTTATACACTCATACACATTACTGGGAGTATTATTGCTGTGGAGCTCCGTTATACACTCAGACACATTACTGGGAGTATTATTGCTGTGGAGCTCTGTTATACACTCCGACACATTACTGGGAGTATTATTGCTGTGGAGCTCTGTTATACACTCAGACACATTACTGGGAGTATTATTGCTGTGGAGCTCTGTTATACACTCAGATACATTACTGGGAGTATTATTGCTGTGGAGCTCTGGTTTACACTCAGACACATTACTGGGAGTATTATTGCTGTGGAGCTCTGTTATACACGCAGACACATTACTGGGAGTATTATAGCTGTGGAGCTCTGTTATACAATCGGACACATTACTGGGAGTATTATTGCTGTGGAGCTCTGTTATACACTCAGACACATTACAGGGAGTATTATTGCTGTGGAGCTCTGTTATACACTCATACACATTACTGGGAGTATTATTGCTGTGGAGCTCCGTTATACACTCAGACACATTACAGGGAGTATTATTGCTGTGGAGCTCTGTTATACACTCATACACATTACTGGGAGTATTATTGCTGTGGAGCTCCGTTATACACTCAGACACATTACTGGGAGTATTATTGCTGTGGAGCTCTGTTATACACTCCGACACATTACTGGGAGTATTATTGCTGTGGAGCTCTGTTATACACTCAGACACATTACTGGGAGTATTATTGCTGTGGAGCTCTGTTATACACTCAGATACATTACTGGGAGTATTATTGCTGTGGAGCTCTGGTTTACACTCAGACACATTACTGGGAGTATTATTGCTGTGGAGCTCTGTTATACACGCAGACACATTACTGGGAGTATTATAGCTGTGGAGCTCTGTTATACAATCGGACACATTACTGGGAGTATTATTGCTGTGGGGCTCTGTTATACACTCAGTCACATTACTGGGAGTATTATTGATGTGGAGCTCTGTTATACACTCAGTCACATTACTGGGAGTATTATTGCTGTGGAGCTCTGTTATACACTCAGATACATTACTGGGAGTATTATTGCTGTGGAGCTCTGTTATACACTCAGACACATTACTGGGAGTATTATTGCTGTGGAGCTCCGTTATTCACTCAGACACATTACTGGGAGTATTATTGCTGTGGAGCTCTGTTATACACTCAGACACATTACTGGGAGTATTATTGCTGTGGAGCTCTGTTATACACTCCGACACATTACTGGGAGTATTATTGCTGTGGAGCTCTGTTATACACTCAGATACATTACTGGGAGTATTATTGCTGTGGAGCTCTGTTATACACTCCGACACATTACTGGGAGTATTATTGCTGTGGAGCTCTGTTATACACTCAGATACATTACTGGGAGTATTATTGCTGTGGAGCTCTGTTATACACGCAGACACATTACTGGGAGTATTATTGCTGTGGAGCTCTGTTATACACTCAGATACATTACTGGGAGTATTATTGCTGTGGAGCTCTGTTATACACTCAGTCACATTACTGGGAGTATTATTGCTGTGGAGCTCTGTTATACAATCAGACACATTACTGGGAGTATTATTGCTGTGGGGCTCTGTTATACACTCAGTCACATTACTGGGAGTATTATTGCTGTGGAGCTCTGTTATACACTCAGATACATTACTGGGAGTATTATTGCTGTGGAGCTCTGTTATACACTCAGATACATTACTGGGAGTATTATTGCTGTGGAGCTCTGTTATACACTCAGATACATTACTGGGAGTATTATTGCTGTGGAGCTCTGTTATACACTCTGACACATTACTGGGAGTATTATTGCTGTGGAGCTCTGTTATACAATCAGACACATTACTGGGAGTATTATTGCTGTGGGGCTCTGTAATACACTCAGTCACATTACTGGGAGTATTATTGATGTGGAGCTCTGTTATACACTCAGACACATTACTGGGAGTATTATTGCTGTGGAGCTCTGTTATACACTCAGATACATTACTGGGAGTATTATTGCTGTGGAGCTCTGTTATACACTCAGTCACATTACTGGGAGTATTATTGCTGTGGAGCTCTGTTATACAATCAGACACATTACTGGGAGTATTATTGCTGTGGAGCTCTGTTATACACGCAGACACATTACTGGGAGTATTATAGCTGTGGAGCTCTGTTATACAATCGGACACATTACTGGGAGTATTATTGCTGTGGGGCTCTGTTATACACTCAGTCACATTACTGGGAGTATTATTGATGTGGAGCTCTGTTATACACTCAGTCACATTACTGGGAGTATTATTGCTGTGGAGCTCTGTTATACACTCAGATACATTACTGGGAGTATTATTGCTGTGGAGCTCTGTTATACACTCAGACACATTACTGGGAGTATTATTGCTGTGGAGCTCCGTTATTCACTCAGACACATTACTGGGAGTATTATTGCTGTGGAGCTCTGTTATACACTCAGACACATTACTGGGAGTATTATTGCTGTGGAGCTCTGTTATACACTCCGACACATTACTGGGAGTATTATTGCTGTGGAGCTCTGTTATACACTCAGATACATTACTGGGAGTATTATTGCTGTGGAGCTCTGTTATACACTCCGACACATTACTGGGAGTATTATTGCTGTGGAGCTCTGTTATACACGCAGACACATTACTGGGAGTATTATTGCTGTGGAGCTCTGTTATACACTCAGATACATTACTGGGAGTATTATTGCTGTGGAGCTCTGTTATACACTCAGTCACATTACTGGGAGTATTATTGCTGTGGAGCTCTGTTATACAATCAGACACATTACTGGGAGTATTATTGCTGTGGGGCTCTGTTATACACTCAGTCACATTACTGGGAGTATTATTGCTGTGGAGCTCTGTTATACACTCAGATACATTACTGGGAGTATTATTGCTGTGGAGCTCTGTTATACACTCAGATACATTACTGGGAGTATTATTGCTGTGGAGCTCTGTTATACACTCAGAGCTCCACAGCAATAATACTCCCAGTAATGTGTCAGAGTGTATAACAGAGCTCCACAGCAATAATACTCCCAGTAATGTGTCGGTTATACACTCCGACACATTACGGGGAGTATTATTGCTGTGGAGCTCTGTTATACACTCAGACACATTACTGGGAGTATTATTGCTGTGGAGCTCTGTTATACACGCAGACACATTACTGGGAGTATTATTGCTGTGGAGCTCTGTTATACACTCAGATACATTACTGGGAGTATTATTGCTGTGGAGCTCTGGTTTACACTCAGACACATTACTGGGAGTATTATTGCTGTGGAGCTCTGTTATACACTCAGACACATTACTGGGAGTATTATTGCTGTGGAGCTCCGTTATACACTCCGACACATTACTGGGAGTATTATTGATGTGGAGCTCTGTTATACACTCAGTCACATTACTGGGAGTATTATTGCTGTGGAGCTCTGTTATACACTCAGATACATTACTGGGAGTATTATTGCTGTGGAGCTCTGTTATACACTCTGACACATTACTGGGAGTATTATTGCTGTGGAGCTCTGTTATACAATCAGACACATTACTGGGAGTATTATTGCTGTGGGGCTCTGTAATACACTCAGTCACATTACTGGGAGTATTATTGATGTGGAGCTCTGTTATACACTCAGACACATTACAGGGAGTATTATTGCTGTGGAGCTCTGTTATACACTCAGACACATTACTGGGAGTATTATTGCTGTGGAGCTCTGTTATACACTCAGACACATTACAGGGAGTATTATTGCTGTGGAGCTCTGTTATACACTCAGACACATTACTGGGAGTATTATTGCTGTGGAGCTCTGTTATACACTCAGATACATTACTGGGAGTATTATTGCTGTGGAGCTCTGTTATACACTCAGTCACATTACTGGGAGTATTATTGCTGTGGAGCTCTGTTATACACTCAGACACATTACAGGGAGTATTATTGCTGTGGAGCTCTGTTATACACTCAGACACATTACTGGGAGTATTATTGCTGTGGAGCTCTGTTATACACTCAGATACATTACTGGGAGTATTATTGCTGTGGAGCTCTGTTATACACTCAGTCACATTACTAGGAGTATTATTGCTGTGGGGCTCTGTTATACACTCAGTCACATTACTGGGAGTATTATTGATGTGGAGCTCTGTTATACACTCAGTCACATTACTGGGAGTATTATTGCTGTGGAGCTCTGTTATACACGCAGACACATTACTGGGAGTATTATTGCTGTGGAGCTCCGTTATACACTCAGACACATTACTGGGAGTATTATTGATGTGGAGCTCTGTTATACACTCAGTCACATTACTGGGAGTATTATTGATGTGGAGCTCTGTTATACACTCAGTCACATTACTGGGAGTATTATTGCTGTGGAGCTCTGTTATACACTCAGACACATTACAGGGAGTATTATTGCTGTGGAGCTCTGTTACACACTCAGACACATTACTGGGAGTATTATTGCTGTGGAGCTCCGTTATACACTCAGACACATTACTGGGAGTATTATTGCTGTGGAGCTCTGTTATACACTCAGATACATTACTGGGAGTATTATTGCTGTGGAGCTCTGTTATACACTCAGTCACATTACTGGGAGTATTATTGCTGTGGAGCTCTGTTATACAATCAGACACATTACTGGGAGTATTATTGCTGTGGGGCTCTGTTATACACTCAGTCACATTACTGGGAGTATTATTGATGTGGAGCTCTGTTATACACTCAGTCACATTACTGGGAGTATTATTGCTGTGGAGCTCTGTTATACACTCAGATACATTACTGGGAGTATTATTGCTGTGGAGCTCTGTTATACACTCAGACACATTACTGGGAGTATTATTGCTGTGGAGCTCTGTTATACACTCCGACACATTACTGGGAGTATTATTGCTGTGGAGCTCTGTTATACACTCCGACACATTACTGGGAGTATTATTGCTGTGGAGCTCTGTTATACACTCAGACACATTACTGGGAGTATTATTGCTGTGGAGCTCTGTTATACACTCAGACACATTACTGGGAGTATTATTGCTGTGGAGCTCTGTTATACACTCAGATACATTACGGGGAGTATTATTGCTGTGGAGCTCTGTTATACACGCAGACACATTACTGGGAGTATTATTGCTGTGGAGCTCTGTTATACACTCAGATACATTACTGGGAGTATTATTGCTGTGGAGCTCTGTTACACACTCAGACACATTACTGGGAGTATTATTGCTGTGGAACTCTGTTATACACTCATACACATTACTGGGAGTATTATTGCTGTGGAGCTCTGTTACACACTCAGATAAATTACTGGGAGTATTATTGCTGTGGAGCTCTGTTATACACTCGGATACATTACTGGGAGTATTATTGCTGTGGAGCTCTGTTATACACTCAGACACATTACTGGGAGTATTATTGCTGTGGGGCTCTGTTATGCACTCAGATACATTACTGGGAGTATTATTGCTGTGGAGCTCTGTTATACAATCAGACACATTACTGGGAGTATTATTGCTCTGGAGCTCTGTTATACAATCAGACACATTACTGGGAGTATTATTGCTGTGGAGCTCTGTTATACACTCAGATACATTACTGGGAGTATTATTGCTGTGGAGCTCTGTTATACACTCAGAGCTCCACAGCAATAATACTCCCAGTAATGTGTCGGTTATACACTCCGACACATTACTGGGAGTATTATTGCTGTGGAGCTCTGTTATACACTCTGACACATTACTGGGAGTATTATTGCTGTGGAGCTCTGTTATACACTCAGATACATTACTGGGAGTATTATTGCTGTGGAGCTCTGTTATACACTCAGACACATTACGGGGAGTATTATTGCTGTGGAGCTCTGTTATACACTCAGACACATTACTGGGAGTATTATTGCTGTGGAGCTCTGTTATACACGCAGACACATTACTGGGAGTATTATTGCTGTGGAGCTCTGTTATACACTCAGATACATTACTGGGAGTATTATTGCTGTGGAGCTCTGTTACACACTCACACATTACTGGGAGTATTATTGCTGTGGAGCTCTGTTATACACTCCGACACATTACTGGGAGTATTATTGCTGTGGAGCTCTGTTATACACTCCGACACATTACTGGGAGTATTATTGATGTGGAGCTCTGTTATACACTCAGTCACATTACTGGGAGTATTATTGCTGTGGAGCTCTGTTATACACTCAGATACATTACTGGGAGTATTATTGCTGTGGAGCTCTGTTATACACTCAGACACATTACTGGGAGTATTATTGCTGTGGAGCTCTGTTATACACTCTGACACATTACTGGGAGTATTATTGCTGTGGAGCTCTGTTATACACTCAGTCACATTACTGGGAGTATTATTGCTGTGGAGCTCTGTTATACACTCAGACACATTACAGGGAGTATTATTGCTGTGGAGCTCTGTTATACACTCAGACACATTACTGGGAGTATTATTGCTGTGGAGCTCCGTTATACACTCAGTCACATTACTGGGAGTATTATTGCTGTGGAGCTCTGTTATACAATCAGACACATTACTGGGAGTATTATTGCTGTGGGGCTCTGTTATACACTCAGTCACATTACTGGGAGTATTATTGATGTGGAGCTCTGTTATACACTCAGTCACATTACTGGGAGTATTATTGCTGTGGAGCTCTGTTATACACTCAGATACATTACTGGGAGTATTATTGCTGTGGAGCTCTGTTATACACTCAGACACATTACTGGGAGTATTATTGCTGTGGAGCTCTGTTATACACTCCGACACATTACTGGTAGTATTATTGATGTGGAGCTCTGTTATACACTCAGACACATTACTGGGAGTATTATTGCTGTGGAGCTCTGTTATACACTCAGACACATTACTGGGAGTATTATTGCTGTGGAGCTCTGTTATACACTCAGATACATTACTGGGAGTATTATTGCTGTGGAGCTCTGTTATACACTCAGACACATTACTGGGAGTATTATTGCTGTGGAGCTCTGTTATACATGTAGACACATTACTGGGAGTATTATTGCTGTGGAGCTCTGTTATACACTCAGATACATTACTGGGAGTATTATTGCTGTGGAGCTCTGTTACACACTCAGACACATTACTGGGAGTATTATTGCTGTGGAGCTCTGTTATACACTCAGACACATTACTGGGAGTATTATTGCTGTGGAGCTCTGTTACACACTCAGATAAATTACTGGGAGTATTATTGCTGTGGAGCTCTGTTATACACTCAGACACATTACTGGGAGTATTATTGCTGTGGAGCTCTGTTATACACTCAGACACATTACTGGGAGTATTATTGCTGTGGGGCTCTGTTATGCACTCAGATACATTACTGGGAGTATTATTGCTGTGGAGCTCTGTTATACAATCAGACACATTACTGGGAGTATTATTGCTGTGGAGCTCTGTTATACACTCAGACACATTACTGGGAGTATTATTGCTGTGGAGCTCTGTTATACACTCAGACACATTACTGGGAGTATTATTGCTGTGGAACTCTGTTATACACTCATACACATTACTGGGAGTATTATTGCTGTGGAGCTCTGTTACACACTCAGATAAATTACTGGGAGTATTATTGCTGTGGAGCTCTGTTATACACTCGGATACATTACTGGGAGTATTATTGCTGTGGAGCTCTGTTATACACTCAGACACATTACTGGGAGTATTATTGCTGTGGGGCTCTGTTATGCACTCAGATACATTACTGGGAGTATTATTGCTGTGGAGCTCTGTTATACAATCAGACACATTACTGGGAGTATTATTGCTCTGGAGCTCTGTTATACACTCAGACACATTACTGGGAGTATTATTGCTGTGGAGCTCTGTTATACACTCAGATACATTACTGGGAGTATTATTGCTGTGGAGCTCTGTTATACACTCAGAGCTCCACAGCAATAATACTCCCAGTAATGTGTCAGAGTGTATAACAGAGCTCCACAGCAATAATACTCCCAGTAATGTGTCGGTTATACACTCCGACACATTACTGGGAGTATTATTGCTGTGGAGCTCTGTTATACACTCTGACACATTACTGGGAGTATTATTGCTGTGGAGCTCTGTTATACACTCAGATACATTACTGGGAGTATTATTGCTGTGGAGCTCTGTTATACACTCAGACACATTACGGGGAGTATTATTGCTGTGGAGCTCTGTTATACACTCAGACACATTACTGGGAGTATTATTGCTGTGGAGCTCTGTTATACACGCAGACACATTACTGGGAGTATTATTGCTGTGGAGCTCTGTTATACACTCAGATACATTACTGGGAGTATTATTGCTGTGGAGCTCTGTTACACACTCACACATTACTGGGAGTATTATTGCTGTGGAGCTCTGTTATACACTCAGACACATTACTGGGAGTATTATTGCTGTGGAGCTCTGTTACACACTCAGACACATTACTGGGAGTATTATTGCTGTGGAGCTCCGTTATACACTCAGACACATTACTGGGAGTATTATTGCTGTGGAGCTCTGTTATACACTCCGACACATTACTGGGAGTATTATTGATGTGGAGCTCTGTTATACACTCAGTCACATTACTGGGAGTATTATTGCTGTGGAGCTCTGTTATACACTCAGATACATTACTGGGAGTATTATTGCTGTGGAGCTCTGTTATACACTCTGACACATTACTGGGAGTATTATTGCTGTGGAGCTCTGTTATACAATCAGACACATTACTGGGAGTATTATTGCTGTGGGGCTCTGTAATACACTCAGTCACATTACTGGGAGTATTATTGATGTGGAGCTCTGTTATACACTCAGTCACATTACTGGGAGTATTATTGCTGTGGAGCTCTGTTATACACTCAGACACATTACAGGGAGTATTATTGCTGTGGAGCTCTGTTATACACTCAGACACATTACTGGGAGTATTATTGCTGTGGAGCTCCGTTATACACTCAGTCACATTACTGGGAGTATTATTGCTGTGGAGCTCTGTTATACAATCAGACACATTACTGGGAGTATTATTGCTGTGGGGCTCTGTTATACACTCAGTCACATTACTGGGAGTATTATTGATGTGGAGCTCTGTTATACACTCAGTCACATTACTGGGAGTATTATTGCTGTGGAGCTCTGTTATACACTCAGATACATTACTGGGAGTATTATTGCTGTGGAGCTCTGTTATACACTCAGACACATTACTGGGAGTATTATTGCTGTGGAGCTCTGTTATACACTCCGACACATTACTGGGAGTATTATTGATGTGGAGCTCTGTTATACACTCAGACACATTACTGGGAGTATTATTGCTGTGGAGCTCTGTTATACACTCAGACACATTACTGGGAGTATTATTGCTGTGGAGCTCTGTTATACACTCAGATACATTACTGGGAGTATTATTGCTGTGGAGCTCTGTTATACACTCAGACAGATTACTGGGAGTATTATTGCTGTGGAGCTCTGTTATACATGTAGACACATTACTGGGAGTATTATTGCTGTGGAGCTCTGTTATACACTCAGATACATTACTGGGAGTATTATTGCTGTGGAGCTCTGTTACACACTCAGACACATTACTGGGAGTATTATTGCTGTGGAGCTCTGTTATACACTCAGACACATTACTGGGAGTATTATTGCTGTGGAGCTCTGTTACACACTCAGATAAATTACTGGGAGTATTATTGCTGTGGAGCTCTGTTATACACTCGGATACATTACTGGGAGTATTATTGCTGTGGAGCTCTGTTATACACTCAGACACATTACTGGGAGTATTATTGCTGTGGGGCTCTGTTATGCACTCAGATACATTACTGGGAGTATTATTGCTGTGGAGCTCTGTTATACAATCAGACACATTACTGGGAGTATTATTGCTGTGGAGCTCTGTTATACACTCAGACACATTACTGGGAGTATTATTGCTGTGGAGCTCTGTTATACACTCAGACACATTACTGGGAGTATTATTGCTGTGGGGCTCTGTTATACACTCGGACACATTACTGGGAGTATTATTGCTGTGGAGCTCTGTTACACACTCGATACATTACTGGGAGTACTATTGCTGTGGGGCTCTGTTATACACTCAGACACATTACTGGGAGTACTATTGCTGTGGAGCTCTGTTATACACTCAGGCACATTACTGGGAGTATTATTGTTGTGGAGCTCTGTTATACACTCAGACACATTACTGGGAGTATTATTGTTGTGGAGCTCTGTTATCACACATTCCTGGGAGTATTATTGCTGTGGAGCTCTGTGATACATAGTAAGCTCATTTGAGCAAGGTCTATAGTTCCTGTAGCATTATATATTATTATATGTACAGCCTATAGTTCCTGTAGCATTATATATTATTATATGCACAGCCTATAGTTCCTGTAGCATTATATATTATTATATGTACAGCCTATAGTTCCTGTAGCATTATATATTATTATATGTACAGCCTATAGTTCCTGTAGCATTATATCTTAGTATATGTACAGCCTATAGTTCCTGTAGCATTATATATTATTATATGTACAGCCTATAGTTCCTGTAGCATCATATATTATTATATGCACAGCCTATAGTTCCTGTAGCATTATATATTATTATATGTACAGCCTATAGTTCCTGTAGCATTATATATTATTATATGTACAGCCTATAGTTCCTGTAGCATCATATATTATTATATGCGCAGCCTATAGTTCCTGTAGCATTATATATTATTATATGCGCAGCCTATAGTTCCTGTAGCATTATATATTATTATATGTGCAGCCTATAGTTCCTGTAGCATTATATATTATTATATGCACAGCCTATAGTTCCTGTAGCATTATATATTATTATATGTACAGCCTATAGTTCCTGTAGCATTATATATTATTATATGTACAGCCTATAGTTCCTGTAGCATTATATATTATTATATGCACAGCCTATAGTTCCTGTAGCATTATATATTAGTATATGTACAGCCTATAGTTCCTGTAGCATTATATATTATTATATGCACAGCCTATAGTTCCTTTAGCATTATATATTAGTATATGTACAGCCTATAGTTCCTGTAGCATTATATATTATTATATGTACAGCCTATAGTTCCTGTAGCATTATATATTATTATATGTACAGCGCTGCGGAAGATTTTGGCACTATATAAACAACGTACCATAAACCAATTGTTTCTATTTATGTAAAAATATTGAAAATGATACAAGTGTGCCTGCATTTATTTAATAATTCATTAATTCATTATTTCTTATCCCTTTAACTGTCTAACGGTCCTCGTTCGGGAGTCGAATGCAGAGTGTTCGCATACCATAACTCCCTGACGGATAAAAAGGAAACCCCACAAAAATAATGGTATGTACCGCCACAGGTTTTAATCTAATCTAGAGTTATTATTATTATTATTATTATTATTATTATTGCCATTTATATAGCGCCAACAGATTACGTAGCGCTTCACGTAGATCTACTCAGATATTGTGAGAGGATCTACTGCGTCCCCAGGAATTCAGGTCATTCCACGCTTTAGTAAAACTCTGATTATATATGGAAGTATAGA